>NC_143525.1:31245794-31545794 GCF_031878675.1 Megascapheus bottae | reverse complement strand
AGGACCGGATCCTGAACGCTCCCTCCGGAGGACCGGTGCAAACCTCCCCTCTGGCCCGCTAACCCGGGCCACGCCAGCCTCCCCCTCAGGCCTCGAGGCGAGCGGATTCGCTGCGACAACGCGGCGGCCAAGCCAGGGTTCCCGGGGGTGTGGGGGGGTCCAAGGACAGGAGCGAGGCAGCCCCAGCCCCAGCCCGGCGGGCGCCGAGAGCGCGGAGCGCCCGGGGGGGCCTCTCCGCCGGATCCCGGGAGCTGCTCCGGCCTAGTGCACGCAGCTGCCTCGGCGCAGGCTGAGCCGGCCCCCGGGAGTCCGGCCCTGCGCGGCGGGCGGCGGAGAGGAAGGGCTGCTGCCAGGGGCGCCGCCGCGGCGGGGGCGAGTGCGCGGGGAGGGGGCCCCTACTCACCCGGGCCGACCGCCTCCGCCTCCGCCTCCGCCGCCCCGACCGCCGCCTCGGCGGTCCATCCCAGCGGCGGGGGGCCTGCAGCCGCGGCGCTCGAGTAACCACCGCCGGCCGGGCCCCTCCCCCTGACCAACGTCTAGGCTCCGGGCCGCTTCTCAGACCCGGCCTCGGCCGCCGCCGCCGCCGCCGTCGCCGCCGCAGCGCTACGTGGCCGCCGCTCCGACGTCTCGCGACTCCCTTCAGAGCGCGCGAGGGCGAGCGGGGCCGCGGGGCGGGCGGCAGGGGAGGGGGTGTGCGCGTGTGGACGTGTGTGTGTGTATGTGTGTGTGTGTGAGGGGGCAGGGAAGGAGGCGGGAGCGCGCGCGCGCGCCCGCTCACAAAACACACCCCCCCTCCCTCACCCAGCAAAGATCCCGACGCCTCCCTCCGCCCGCACCCCCCATCCTAGCCTCTGGGAGCGACGCGCATGCGCAGCCCTCGCCCGGGCCCGGACGCACCTTTTCTCCCTCCCGCCTCATTGTAAGCGTTCAGCCGCGCAGATAACCGCCGACTCTCTCTGCTCCACCCCCGCCCTCGCCCACTCCACCCACTCCCTAGCGCCCAGGTAAAGGCGAGAGTTGCGCAGGCGCACTGGTCCCCTTGGGTCGGTTGGGGGGTGGGGGGGCGTGGTTGCTGAAAGGATCGTCCAAGCGCAGGAAAGGAGGCTGTGGGGCAGAGGATGTGGGGATTCGTTGAAATGGGAGGGATGGGGGGGGGGGAGTGGTGAAAATGAAGAAAAGCAACGAAAGGAGAAAAGTGGGCCGAAATGATATTTGGAAGTAGAGAGCCTTCTTATTTTTACTTTTGGCTTATTTAAAAAACAAGTTAAAAAATCTTGACTGCTGACCACTTTTGTTACTGAAACGCAGTGAGTGACAGTAGACCAATGAAAGAGAAGATACGTGCCGGAGTGGTCATTCACCAGGTGAATGTGCCAGCTAATGAAAATGGGCAACTTAGAGATTGCCAAGGTGGTCAGAAAAACAAACTTAGAACCACACTTGTCCAGTGGCCAGGAACTGGGAAAAGGAATGGGATGTGTGGGGGGGGGGGGGCGCCAGAGACCCAGAGCTGCTACTAGAAAGGAAAGCTCCATTAAGTA
The DNA here is from genome assembly GCF_031878675.1 of Megascapheus bottae. Taxonomy (NCBI): domain Eukaryota; kingdom Metazoa; phylum Chordata; class Mammalia; order Rodentia; family Geomyidae; genus Megascapheus; species Megascapheus bottae. The sequence continues at coordinate 31,544,253 of NC_143525.1, read as the reverse complement.
TTACAGCATTATGACTAATTAACTATTAATCATTAATATAATTAATGGTATTGTTAGCTAACAAGGTAGCATTTATCCAAGTTCAGAGCCAAGAGAGAGTGTCTGCAATTGAAAGTACTTAGGATACAGGGAGAGGTTATGACTTGGCAAGGTGAAGGCCCAGGGTGGAGAAGACCAAGGTCAGAATGACTACTCCCCACCATAAAACAAGCTTCCCTGAGGTTGTCCAAGCCTTAGTATATAAATTGGAACTCCTTTCATTGTTAAAAGCCACCCTCACAGACTCTGGTGGGTCAAGTCTGTAATCCTAGCTACTCTGGAGGCTGAGATCTGAGGATTGTGGTTCAAAGCCAGCCAGGGCAGGAAAGTCTGTGAGACTCTTATCTCCAATTAACCAGCAAAGAGCGAAAGTGGAGCTGCATGGGCTCAAGGGATGAGTCCTAGCCTTGAGCACAAAAGCTCAGGGACAGCACCCAGGCCCTGAGTTCAAGCTCTAGAATTTTATTACACTAAAGCTGACCTTAATAGTACATGGTAATTTTCAAAACAGATATAGCTACCCATCCCCTGCAAAAAAAAAAAAAATCTGTCTTTGGCAGGGTAAATGGGAGGGGGCACAGAAATGATGGGACAAAGGTTAAACAAAGCAGCAGTGGTACTCACTAGACACCGTTGAAAATGAACTATACAATCTGCGGCAGGGGGTGGGAGGGGAAACCTGGGAGAGAGCAAAGGAAGGGATGACATTGCCCACAAAGAAATGTACTCTTGGAAGTGGGTGCTGGTGGCTCACACCTGCAATCCTAGCTACTCAGGAAGCTGAGATCCAAGGATTGCAGTTTGAAGCCAGCCCAAGCAGAAAAGTCCCCGTGAGACTTGACTTTTCTTTCTTTTGCCAGTCCTGGGGCTTGAACTCAAGGCCTAGATGCTGTCATTGAGCTACTTTGTGCTCAAGTCTAGCTCTTTACCGCTTAAGTCACAGTGCCACTTCCAACTTTTTGTAAGTAGTTTATTGAAGGTAAGAGTCTCTTGGATTTTCCTGCCCTGGTTGGCTTTGAGCCGCAATCGCAATCGTCACATCTCTGCCTCCTAAATAGCTAGGATTACAGGTGTGAGCCACCAGCTACAGGCACAGTGATCTCTTATCTTCAGGTAACCCCTCAAAACCAGAAATGGAGCTGTAGCTCAAAGTGATGAGCACTAGCCTTGAGCAAAAGAGCTCAGGGATAGAGCCCAGGGCCTGAGTTCAAGCCCCACAACAGAAAGAAAGAAAACAAATGTACCAGGCAGGGGTGTAGCCTACTGGTAGAGTGCTTGCCGAGCATGCATGAAGCCCTGGGTGCCACATACACAGAAAAAGCTGGCAGTAGTATTGTGGCTCGAAGGCTAGAGCGCTAACCTTGAGAAAGATCAAAGACAGTGCCCAGGCCCCGAGTTCAAACTCGAGGACGGCAGAAAAAAAAAAAAGTACCCTTTTCCTGACTTGTATAACTATAACCCCTCTAATACAACACCTTCATAATAACAATAAAAATAAATATAAAGGAAACCAAGGAGCCGGGAAGGTGGCTTAGTAGATCAGTTCCCAAGCACACATGAAGCCCTGGATTCAATTCCTCAGTATCACATTAATAGGAAAAGCTGGAAGTGGCGCATGGTAGAGTACTAGCGAAATAAGCTCAAGGACAGTGCTTAGGCCCTGAGTTCAAACCCCAGGACTAGCAAGGAAGAAACTGATTCTTTATAAAAGTGTCCATGAGCTAACTCTTTTGGCCCCTTCCAAAAATAGATATTTCACTTTTATTATACTTAGACTCTAAGAGTCAAAGTTTTGGCAACTTTGGGTCATGTTCTTCAATAGTGCCCTCAGTGATTGAATACTAAAAATTACATCATCCTTCAGCAGGTAAAAGGATCTTCCAGCAGAACAAAACAAACAGGTAAGTCATAAAAGGAAAGACTTAACTTCAGCTTGGCATTTCTGAGTGACGGTGAGTTCAGAATGTGACAGATATCTTCTTGGATGCTTGATCCATTCCCTCATCCTTCACTAGCCAGAGCTATTGTGTTGGATGAGAAATAGCTAAAGAAAGAGGTGACTTTCCAAGTGAGGCGTCTCTATCCACAGGCTAGCTTTCTGAAGGACTCTTTTTAATTATAATAGTCATACTATGGCTTTCCATTGAAGAATGAGTTATGGTTTTTCCAGGAGGTTATGAACATTATCTCATCTGATCTTCCAACAACCCTGTAAGACAGACAAGACAGGTATTATTCCCAGTTAGGGAAATTCAAGCCAAGGAATGTTTTAATGGCTCAGCCAAAGTCACCCAACCCAGTAAGTCAGGATCCAGGTTCCTTGACTTCTCAATGTTCTGGTCATTCAGAGGTTTTGGTAGGAAACCTCTGGGAAAATAGCACTTGTGCCTATGAAGCTTTGGTGAGTGATGTTTTTGAAGGCTTTGGGCTTTAGGGTTAACGAGCAAGATTCAGTGGGAAGATTTTCAGCTGCTCAGTTTTTCTTTAACTCTTCTTTTTCCACTTACCTACCAACAGGAGTGAGACTGCCAACTAGTGTTAGTAATTGAACAAATCATAAGCTGGGTGTGGTGATACAAGACTGTAATCCCTGCCCTCAGGAGATTGAAGCAGGAGGATCCTGAGTTTGAAGCCAGCATGGGCTATATAGCCAGTCTAAGATACATACTGAGAAAACAAATCACAAGAAGAGGGCTAATTCCAGAGCGCCTCTTGATCAGCTAGCTATTGGTACTAAACTTGGCATTCTTTCCCTATCTTCCCATCCTCGGGCTTGAACTTAGGGCCTGGGTACTGTCCCTGAGCCTCTTTGTGTTCAAAGCTAGCGCTCTACCATGGCTTTTTTTTTTTTTTTTTTTTTGGTGGGTCGTGAGGTTTGAACTCAGGGCTTGGCCCTGTCCCTGAACTCTTTGGCTCAAAGTTATTGTTCTACCACTTTGAGCTACAACTCCACTTCTGGTTCTCTGATCATTAATTGGAGACACAAGTCACATAGACTTTGTGCTCGGCTGGCTTCAAACCATGATTCTCAGACCTCAGCCTCATGAATAGGATTACCAGCATGAACCACTGGTACCCAGCCACAATTGCTGGGGCTGAACTCAGGGCACTAAGAGTCTGGGTGCTGTCTCCCTGAACTTCTCTGTGCTCAAGGCTTTACCACTTGAGCTATAGCACCACTTCTGGCTTTTTGTGAGTAGTTATTGGAGATGAATCTCATGTACTTTCCTGCCCAGACTAGCTTTGAACTGTGATCCTCAGTCCCCTGAGTAGCTAGGATTACAGACACAATGACTTTTCTTTTTTCTAGTCCTGGGGCTTGAATTTAGGGCTTGGACACTGTCCTTGGACACTTTTTGCTCTAGGCTAATAATCTACCACCTGAGCCACAGCCTACTTCCAGTTTTCTGGTAGTTAATTGGAGATAAGAGTCTCACAGACTTATATTAAGCCTTGGCTGCCTTTGAACCACAATCCTAAAATCTCAGTCTCCTGAGTAGCTAGGATTACAGGCATGAGCCACCAGTGCCTGACTCTGTTGTTATTTAAGAAAAATCTTCACTTTTGAAATAAAATGTCATTGGATATAAAGTTATATCCAATGGTATATTATCTCCTCTCCTCTACAATGCAAATATTTCACCCCACTCTCTTTTGTACTTACATAGTTTCTTCTTTTTAAATTTGTTTTCTTTTCTTCTTTGTCAGTCTGGGGCTTGAACTCAGAGCCGGGGTGCTATCCTTGAGCTTTTGTGTTCAAGGCTGCTGTTCCACCCCTTTGAGCCACACCCCACTTCTGGTTTTTAGATGCTTAATTGGAGCTAAGAGCCTTAGGACCTTTCCTCTCCAGGCTGGCTTCATATCAGGATTCTCAGCTCTTAGCCTTCCGAGTAGCTAGAGTTACAAATGTGAGCCACCAGTGTCCAGCTTACATGGCTTCTTTTTGGTGTTCTTTAAATTATTTGTTTCTTTTTAGTCCATGCAGAGGAATACCAATTGTATTTAATATTTTTGTTATTGTTCCAGTCCTGAACTCAGGGCCTGGACACTGTCTCTGAGATATTTTGGTGATCACAGCTAGTGTTCTACCACTTGAGCCACGGCTCCACTTCTAGCATTTTTGGTGGTTGATCAGAGATGAGTTTCACATGAGAGAGGGGGTCGGGGGAGGAAAACGGGGACAAAAACATGAGAAGGGGTATCAATATGCGAGAAGTAATGTACCCACTACCTGACAAATATAACTGTAACCCCTCTATACATTACCTGGATAATTAAAAAAAAAAAAAAAGGAGGGGGGCGGGAGTTTGGCCTAGTGGTTAAAGTGTTTGCCTAGCATGCATGAAGACCTGGGTTCGATTCCTTGATACCACATACATAGAAAAAAGCCAGAAGTGGTGCTGAGGCTCAAGTGGTAGAGCTCTAGCCTTGAAAAGGTCCAAGGACAGTGCTCAGGCCCTGAGCTCAATCCCAGTACTGGCAAAAAAAAAAAAAAAAAAAAAGAAAGAAAGTGTAGACTGTAAATAGATAGCCATAGTGTGGGCAAACATAAAAGGACAAGGTTATTTATAAACAGCTCACACATGCCAGTAGTCTAAAGAGTTAAATACATAAGAAAAAAGCATGTTTACATGGTCTGTTAATTTTTTTGTTATTGTTTTGTTTTGTGTCAGTACTGGTACTTGAACTCTGGGCCTGGGAATTGTCCCTTAGCTTTATTACTCAAGGCTACCTCTTTATCCCTTGAGCCACACTTCCAATTCCAGCTTTTTGTTGGTTAGTTGGAGATCAGAGTCTCATGAACTTTCCTGCTTGGGCTAGCTTTTTGGGGGGGTGGGGACAGGAGGACTAGCTTTGAACTGTGTTTCTCAGATCTCAGCCTCCTGAGGTGCTAGGGTCATAGGCATGCGCCACCAGCATCTGGCTTATTAATGTTTTAATTCCAGTTGGACAGATAGGAAGATGTTAACAAGACTAAGGTTTCAAGCCAGTTCCCATTCTTTCTATTTTCTTTTGTCTATGGAAAAATATTAGGCTGGGAAGCTGGCATAGTGGTAGAGTGCTTGTCTAGCATGCATGAAGCCCTGGATTTAATTCCTCAGTACCACATAACACAAAAGACCAGAAGTGGTGCTGTGGCTGAAGTGGTGGAGTGCTAGCCTTGAGCAAAAGAAGTTCAGGGACAGTGCCCAGGCCCTGAGTTCAAGTCTCAGAACTGGCAAAAAAGAAAAAAAAAATAGTTGTAATTATTCTTCATGTTCTTAACATTTTTTTTAAGTTAAACTAGGTTCTGGTGGTGGCTCAAGCCTGTAATCTTAGCTACTCAGGAGGCTGAAATCTGAGGAGGTTTAAAGCTAGCCAAGCCAGTTAGCCACCAAAAAGGTAAAAATGGAACTGTGGCTTGAGTGAAAAAACTCAGGGACAGTGCCTACATCCTGTATTCAAGCCCCAGTACACACACACACACACACACACACACACACACACACACACACACACAAAAGTCCTTTAAAATTTTGGGGCACCTTTTGCTCAAAGGTAGTACTCTACTACTTTTAGCTATACCACAATTTCTGGTTTTCTGATGAGTAATTGGAGATAAGAGTTTAGGGGAAGTGGTACTGTGGCTCAAGTAGTCAAGCACTGGCCTTGAGCACAGACAGGCTCAGAGACAGTGCCCAGGACCTGAGTTAAAAGCCTTAGGACCTACAAAAAAAAAAAAAAAAATCTCAGAGACTCTCCTGCCTGGGCTGGTTTCGAACCCTGTTTCTCACAGATCTCAGCCTCCTGATTAGCTAGGATTACAGGCTTGAGCCACCAGTTTCTATCTGGCTCTTTAAAATCTCTTTACATGGCTACAAACCAGAAATCAAAGGTCTTTAGGAAATCATCTCTACCCATCATTTCAACCATTTCCTTAAGTGAAACCATTGTAATAAAAACAAGAGTTTACTTGTGTATAGCAGATTTAGCAAGGGAAAGCTACAAATCAAATCAAAACCCACTGAGGATGAGGAGATTCATCCTCATTTTTGTGAGCAGCTAGTTCTAACAATGGAGAGGTGGACTTTTAAATTTCACAGACATTGGTTCCATTCTAAAAATAAGGCCACCTCCTAATCTAAGCAAAGTAAAGATGATTCCTGGGGCTAAAATAGGGACCAGGGCCCCAATGCTGCCACCTGCAGAGAAGTAAACATCTTCCTATCCCTAAGTCAATTAAAGAAGCCTGGTTTCTCTTTAGGACTTTGGGTCCTCAAGATCTGTCCACAGTTCAGTACTCTAAGGCCCAAATAGAAATTGTGAGTCTTCAAAGGGGCTCAGATTCTTTTAGGCAATACTGTTTAATTGTCCATAATGGATGTGACATATGCCCCAAAGGCATGAACTCAGGACCAATTGAGATAGGCTTTTAAAAATTAGAATCAATTAATTAAAAAGGGCAGCTGCACGAGGCTCCCTGGAAGTTAGTGCCAAACTCTGTAACCCTAAACCAGCCAACCCACCCAACCGGCCACTCCGCCTGGAGCAGCCCTACAGTTTTCCTGGGAGATGGGCTGGGAGACCAGGAAAGCAGTGAATGAAGTGGGGGGTGGGGGGGTATGCGGGTAGGGGAGGCTCTGGGGACTCTGTTTCTGCTTTCAGACCCCCTAAAGGTTTGACTCTTGAGAATAGTTTGGAGGTGGTGGTGGTGGTGGTGTGTGTATGTTAGGCAACTGCAGGAAAGGGAAGGAAAGAGTGAGAGGGGATTCTAGGGACAAGGAAGACTGGGAGAGGAGGAGCGATTTTCAGTGGAGAGGATAATAGAGCCAGTAGGGGAGGATCTGTGAGTCCTAGAAGCCTGTGGGTGGAGCCAGAGGAGGGGGAACCTGAAGAGGAGGGGATACAAGGGTTGCCACGTGGTATCCTAAAGGCTCAGCATTCAGAAGCAGTATTAATTAAATCCTTGGCCTGAGGTCCTTAACTGAGCTGTGGCAGCTTTTTCTAGGAGCTGGGTGAATAACAATAATAGCAAGAAATATAATTAACAATAATGAGACCTTATCTGGAGCAAGTTGATCCTAGAGATTGTAAGTGGTAAGTCATTAATTCCCTTTGCCCCTCGGGGTCCATTTTTGTTTTTGTTTTTGTTTTTTCCTCAAAAGCAAGTGGAGGGGTTTAAGAGGACCCAGCAGATTCCGTGCACCTCACAGCCATCTGGCATCCCAGTCCCATCCAGGACGCCTTGCAGCCCTTGGCTGAGAGGCTGTATTGGTTTTCACAGACATAAAATCTAGGAAACTGGGGCTGGGAGCATGGCCTAGTGGTAGAGTGCCTGCCTGACATGCATGAAGCCCTGGTTTGATTGCTTGGTACCATATTCACAGAAAAAGCTGGAAGTTGTGCTGTGGCTCAAGTGGCAGAGTGCTAGCCTTGAGCAAAGTGTCCAAGGACAGTGCTCAGGCCCTGAGTTCAAGCCCCAGGACTGGCTAAAGAAATAAAATTGTCTAGACTGGTATTGTATTATTTATTTAGAGAATCTGAAAGGATACTAGATGGAGTGTAGAAGTCTCCCACAAAGGGTGCCTCAACAACTCTGATATAAAAACTCAAGTCCCCTGAGACCAACAGCTTAGCCATGTACCATGGTGGGAGGCATCAGTCTTTCAAACTGGGGGAGGTGGGGCCTCAGACAGCTACTCCCGCAGACTATATGAAGTACAATTCAGGAGGAGCTGAGGATGGCATTTCTAGTTTGGAGAAGTCTCATGGGATAATGCTGTAGAGCAAAAGGATTGAATAATGAATTGGAATGTGCGTGTGTGTGTGTGTGTGTGTGTGTGTGTGTGTGTGTGTGTGTGTGTGAGTCCTGGGGATTGAACTCAGGCATAAGCACTGTCCCTGAGATTCTTTTTGCTCAATTGAACCCAAGGCTTTGTGCATGCTAGACAAACACTCTACCACTAAGCCACATTCCCAGCCATATGAATTAGAATGTTATATCCACCCAATCTACACAGGCTTTCATGCACTTTCTATAGCTAGTGAGAGTCCTTTATTCCAGTCATGTATCAAAGAGAGCAATTTAGAGTATTGGGTTGGTTACATATCATAGGAAAGAAAGAAGAAAAGCAAGCAAGGAGAGAGGGAAGGAGAGAAGAAAGGATAGAAGGCAGGCAAGGAAGGAAGAGAAGAGAAGAGAGAAGAGAAAGGAAGGAAGGAAAGAAGGAAGATCTCAGTCTGCACTCTGCTTCTTTCCATGGGGTCTGGGAGTCCCAGGGAGCAGAAATGATGCTTCCCATCAGTGAAGGGCAGGTGAGGATTCAGAGCTTGTTCAAATCCATTTCGTGAAAGAGTTGGACAGCAGGGGCCAGGAGTTTGGCCTAATAGTAGAGTGCTTACCTAGCATGCACCAAGACCTGGGTTCAATTTCTTGGTACCACATACATAGAAAAAGGCAGAAGTGGTGCTGTGGCTCAAATGGTAGAGTGCTAGCCTTGAGAAAGTCCAAGAACAGTGCTCAGGTCCCGAGTTCATGCCCTAGGACTGGCAAAAAAAAAAAAAAATTTGGACAGTAGAGGCTTTTTTTTTTTTTTTTTGCCAGTCTTGGGCTTAAGCTCAGGGCCTGAGCACTGTTCTTGGACTTTCTCAAAGTTAGAGCTCTACCACTTGAGCCTCAGCACCACTTCCAGCTTTTTCTATGTATGTGGTACCGAGGAATCGAACCCGGGTATTCGTGCATGCTAGGCAAGCACTCTACCACTAGGCCAAACTCCCAGCCCAAGAGGCTTCTTATATCAAAAGCAAGAGGACTAGTCCTTACTTTTCTGACTCCAGGACCTTCTTCTATCTTTCTAGAATCTTCCTTTCTCTCCTCTGTTACTACAAAGAAAGTCATCTGTAAAGAAAGTACTGGAGGGGTTGGGAATGTAGCATAGGGGTAGAGTGCTTGCCTAGTATGCATGAAGACCCCAGTTCGATTCCTCAGTACCACATATATAGAAAAAGCTGGAAGTGGTGCTGTGGCTCAAGTGGTAGAGCTATAGCCTTGAGAAAGCCCAAGGGCTTGGGCCCTGAGCTCAAGCCCAGGACTGGCAAAAAAAAAAAAAAAAAAAAAAGTACTGGAATGGAACTTTCAGGTCTTGAATAAGATCTACTTTGTAGATTGCATTAGAGAACACACAGTAAAATGTTACTTGTTGAACAGAATATTCTGGTTAATCAAATTGGTTTAAAAAAGTACCATTTAACATATTGTCATATTTGGGATCTATTTATATTAAAATGATTAATTGCAATTCAAATGTAATGGTATGTCTTCCATTTTATCTGACAACCTTGCTTGCAGGTAAACAGCTAGGAGATCTGTATCTTTGCCAGAAAGTTCTTTTTCTTTTCCCTTTGTTTTTTTTTTCTTTTAGAATTTATTAACATTGATTTTTACATCATATTTCAAGTGACGTATTTAACAAACAAGTATTCAAGAAGGGAATCTCTATATACAATCACTGGCACTTAGATTTTAGAACATAATTAAAATTAGGCTGAGGGTTTGTATGTCATAGATATACCATGTCCATAGCATTGGATATGCAAACATTAAGTCCTCACTCTTGTCTTTGCCAGGAAATTCTACAAGAAGAAAAAAAAAATTTACCAGGAGGGAAAAGTTTCAAGTTCATGGATACTTACTGGGAATTGGGAACACAAAAAAATGGTTCAACATTTATTAGGAATTAAGAGACCTGAAGCTAGACAGAGTGCCCACATAAGATATTACCTAGTCTTTAACTGGCCCTACCCTTTTCATTGGTATTTTATTTTTGAGATATGAGCTCCTTTACTCAGGTTGAGCTCCTGTTTCCACTTCTCTAGTAGCTGGGATTATAGACATGCTCCATAACACCCAATTTTAGGCTTTCTTTTCTTTTCTTTTTTCTTTTTCTTTCTTTTTTTTTGGGAGGGGGCGTCATAGGGGTTGAACCCCCCTGGGTGCTGTTCCTGAGCTCTTCAGCTCAAGGCTGCCACCCTACCCTTGGTCCTGGGCATTGTCCCTGAGCTTTCCAGCTCAAGGCTACTGCCCTACCCTTGAGCCAACCCCCATTTCCCGTTTTCTGGAGATTAGATGGAGATAAGAGTCTCAGGTCCTTTTGTGCCTGTGCTGGCTTTGAACCTTGATCCTCATATCTTAGCCTCCTGAGTAGCTAGGATTACAGGTGTGAGCCATCACACCAGTTTCTTTTTTTGCCTTTCCTTTTCTTTTCTTTGTTAATCCTGGGGCTTGACTCAGGGCTTGGGCATGGTCCTTGGGTACATTTTCTCAAGGCTAGTGCTGTGCCACTTGAGCCACAGTACCACTTCCAGTTTTTTCTGTGTATGTGGTACCAAGGAATCGAATCCAAGGCTTCCTGCATGCTAGACAAGCATCTACCACTAGGCTATGCTCCTAGCCCTAGGCCTTGTTTCTTTATGCCAATCAAGAAGCAGCAAAGCACAGTGTTGTATTGAAATATGTGATACCACTTGGAGCTCCACATCTCTGTGCCAAAGATCTGTGGTGTTTGGGTACCTCCTTCCTTACTGTGCTGAAAGCCTCCCGGGAAACTGACTTCCGCTCTGTAGAACAGGGATTGTGCATGTCCTGACTGGGTCACTGATCTTAGAACTAACTCAGCTCGCAGCTATTCCTAATTCATCAAATGAGCCTTACTGTTTTAAATATCACCTCTGTTATATTAGTCTTATAACCAGGGATAAGATAGGTATCCCTGTTTTGCAGATGAGGAAGCCAAAGGAGAGAAAAAAATAAACAAGAAATGATATAAGATCACATAGCTTTTAAGTGGCAGAGTCATGGGATGTAATTGTTGGGTGTGAAGAGAGAGAAAGGTATGAATCTGGGAATGCGGGCCTCCTAGAAGAACAGGCAGAGAACCAATTCTAACCCTGCTAACACCTCGATTTTAGTTCAGTGAGACCGTTGATGTTTGAGCCTCTATAACACACTGATTATTTTAGGCTACTTGATTTGTGATCATTTGTTATTTCAGTAGCTGGAAACAAATGCAGATCCCCATTGCCTAGAGGGAAATTTGAACTGCGTTGTTTATTCATTTTGGGTATTATGCTGTCTGGCCCTTACCTAGTAGTTGCCTGACTGGCTCCCAACCCTCCCCAGGCCTTCAGCATCATCAACAGGCCACATCCTTTCGTACTTTCATGCCTTTGCCATTGCTGGGGTTTTTTTGTTTGCTCGTTTGCTTTTTGTTTTTTGGTTGGTCATGGGACTTGAACTCTGGGCCTGGGTGCTGTCCCTGAGCTCTTCAGCTCAAGGCTACTGCCTTACCCCTTGAGCCACAGCCCCACTTTCAGTTTTCTGATGGTTAATCGGACATAAGCGTCTCACAGACTTTAGTACCCAGGCTAGCTTTGGCACTGTCCTGCCCAAGGCTAGTGCTCTACCATTTGAGTCATAGCTCTACTTCTGGTAAGCTCAAAAGGTGTGGGGGGGGGGAGGGAGGGAGGGAGACTGGGCCTTGCACTTGCTAAACAGCACTGTACCTATGTCCCTCAAATCACACCCCAAGCCCAAGAGATGACTTTTGTGGCTGAGGACTGGGAGTTTTGGCAGAGTGGGGGTCCAGACATAAGCAAGACTTGTAGCAGTTTTGGTCTTGACCTCAGAGAGCTGATGAATAGTCTGATGGCAGAGGTAATACCAATTCACTCACATGCAAAGATGGCTAGGGAGGAAGAAGAACTTGGGGCTTAAGCCAGGATGTTGGTCTTGCCTTGTGTGGAGGGCATGGCTAAAGACAAACAGCCCTCTGAGGGAAGAGGACGTACCTCATGCATCTTCACCTGTAGCACCAAGCAAAATGCCTTACCCACAGTAAGTGGGTAAGTGTCTGCTACATGAAAGCTACATGGAGACTCTGGGAGCTGGGAATACATGAGAGTTTGTGGAAGTCACAGAAATTCAGTTTACTGTCTTCTCTCTCCCACATCCCTTCCCCTGTTCTCTGTTGTCCCACCTCTGTAAGCCAGTTGCCCCTAGACATTACCACATTGTGTAAGACTACAGGTATTGAGGGAGACTGGTTGCCTGCCTGCAGCTGGTTGGACCATTCCCTTCCTTCGCTTCTGGGTGCCAACTCAGACAGTCTCCATGTGTTTCGTAGAGTTCCACTGAACCCCTCACTCAGTCATCAGGTTGTCACTCACATTCCCTTTCAGTCGCTTCTCCCTTTTCATTTCATCTCAGCAAGCAAGAACATGTTACCACTGGAAGCTGTTGTTAGCAAAGGTGCACATAATACTCACATACAAATATACACCGTTTGCTTTCTGTGAGCCATTGTCTGGCCCTCTATCCCTGGGCCTGGCCCATCTTTATGAGATCTAGGCTTCTCCTATTCCAGGATGCTAAGGCTAGCCTCTGATGATGGGAGAGAGCTGGGTGTTTTGCACATCTGTGCTGCTGTCCTCCCTCAGGGGCTGGGGGGAAAGATCCACCCATATGGCAGAGCCTTCCAGAGCAACGCGAAACCAGGAGCCTGACCTCATGATGCCCGGAGCACCTGGCACACAGAGGGTACCAGCTCTGCTGTCCTGGCCCCAGCCCAGTTCTCTCTTCTAGAATCCACACCTTCTCTGGCTCCCCTCCAGGCTGACAAGATCTGAGAGGATAAGCATGACCTAGTGAGGAAATATGGCAGGAGAAGGAAGTGAATTTCTGCTATAGGAACCTTGGTCAAATCATTCCCTGTTTCTTTGCCTTAGTTTCCTCTGGACAGATTCTGCTCGTGTGTCCACAGTTAGGTTCAGTGCAGTGGGAAAGGAGATATCTGGTCATGCTGTGTCGCTCGGTAGTCAGGAGCCACCTGCCCCACCCCTTGCTTGTTGGAGACGCCTGCCCAGCAAGGCAGGGTCCTGCAGGATGAAAGCTCTGAGAAGCTGGAGCAGGAATAATAATGATAATCATCAGCTGGGCGTCTTCAGCATCCAGGAATGCAGGGCCCCACACCCTGTGCCTCACACCCCAGGACACTGCAAGGGCTCCTCTCCCTTCATTTTATTGCAGGGATCCCACACTCTGCCAATCCCAGCCCAACCCATTTGGGTTCCCTTCAGTCCAGCCACCAGCTTGTCCACTTCCCAGGTTCCATGGGAAGATTCAATTCAACAAGGTCTAAGCCAGCAGTAGGGAAGGATGCCCAGGTACTTGGAAACTCTTGGGTTTCCCAGAGACTGAGTCTTCCTTAGTCTGGCCTGGAGCACTTTCCCACACACCTATCAGTGTCTGGTCAGTGTGGAGCCAGGAGCTCTGTCAACCTGAATCTGGCCTGGCTGGGCTGCCGACTAACTCATCATAGGACCCTGGATAGGTTTTGTTCTGTAATGTTTTTTTCTTTGGATTTACTGTGTCACTCACTACAAAACTTAAGGTGTACATGAGTAATCATCTCCAGTTCTCACAGTTAATTCACCCTCCCTTTTCTCCTTCACACTCTGGAGGCATGTTAGCTCGAGGTCACTACTCAAATCTTGTGCCTTTCTCTCTCTCTCTCTCTCTCTTTTCTTTCTTTCTTTCTGTACCTTCTTTGGGAATACCAATCCCTTCTTCCATCTCTACTTGGCGACCTTCTAATTCTTCAAGGACTGACCAGAGTCTGATCTTCCAGTCTATGTCCAACTCCTATCTCACCTTGGAGCCCTGATTACTTTGTAAGGACATGGGCCACCTTTGCCATTTTCTTGTGTGCTAGTGCTCACTGAATTGGGATGGCCTTAATCTGCAGCTTCTTGGCAGCACTTTTTTTTTTTTTTTGGTGGGTCACAGTGCTTGATCTCAGCATGGTTGCTGTCTTTGAACTCTTCAGCTCAAAGCTACAGCCCTATCCTCTAGTTAAGCCCCACTTCCCATTTTCTAGAGGTTAGTTAATTAGAGATAAAAGTCTCAGATCCTTTTGTGCCTGGGCTGGCTTGGTGCCTTGATCCTCAGATCTCAGCCTCTGGAGTAGCTAGGATTACAGGTGTGAGCTGGCTTTCTTTTCTCCTCCTCTTCCTCCTCCTCCTCCTTCTCCTTCCTTTGTCAACATAGACAACATAATTCATGATATCATTTAAGCAAGGTATAAATAGGAAGGCATTAGATTTTCCTGGCTAGGAGCTGGAGAGTGAAAAGCCTGCTGCTCCTCCAGCATACTCCCTATGCCTCTATGGATTTAGTGTCTACTTATACTTTAAAGTAACAATAGGCCAGGCCTAGTAGCTCACACCTGTAACCTTAGCTACTCAGGAGGTTGAGATCTGAGGATCAAGGTTCAAAGCCAGCCCGGCACAAAAGTCCCTGAGACTCTTATCTCCAATTAATCACTAGAAAATGGAAGTGAGGCTGTGGCTCAAGGGGTAGGGAGGTAGCCTTGCGCTAAAGAGCCCAGGGACAGCACCCAGGCCCAGAGTTCAAGCCCCTGACCCACAAAAATAAATAAATACATATATACATAAATACATAAATAAAACAAAGCAATAATAGGACTAAGACTATAACTCAGTGATAAAAAATACTTCTTCTGGGCCAGGAGTTTGGCTTAGTGGTAGACTGCTTTCCTAGAATGCACGAAGACCCGGGTTCGATTCCTTTGTACCACATACATAGAAAAAAACCAGAAGTGGTGCTGAGGCTCAAGTGGTAGAGCTCTAGCCTTGAGAAAGTCCAAGGACAGTGCTCAAGTCCTGAGCTCAAGCCTAGGACTGGCAAAAAAAAAAAAAAAAAAAGTGTGTGTATATACACACACACACACACACACACACACACACACACACACACACTTCTTCTTCTTTTTTTGCAGTCTTAGGGCTTGAACTCAGGGCCTGAGTGCTGTCCTTGGGCTCTTCTTAAGGCTAGAGCTCTACTACTTGAGCCACAGCACCACTTCTGGCTTTTTCTATGTATGTGGTACCAAGGAATCGAACCCGGGGCTTCGTGCACATTAGGCAAGCACGCTACACTAGGCCATGCTCCCTACCCCCCCCCTTTTTTTTTTCTATATTGAGGATTGAACTCAGAACCTTATACTTGTTTTTTTTTTTGTTTGTTTGTTTTTTTTTTTTTTTTGCCAGTCCTGGGCTTGAGCTCAGGGCCTGAGCACTGTCCTTGGACTTTCTCAAGGCTAGAGCTCTACCACTTGAGCCTCAGCACCACTTCTGGCTTTTTTTTTTTTTTCCTATATGTGGTACCGAGGAATCGAACCCGGGTCCTTCATGCATGCTAGGCAAGCACTTTAACCACAAGGCCAAACTCCCGGCCCCTAGAACCTTATACTTGTTATTGTTGTTGTCCTCCTCCTCCTCCTCCTCCTCCTCCTCCTCCTCCTCCTCCTCCTCCTCCTCCTCCTCCTCCTCCTCCTCCTCCTCCTCTTCTTCTTCTTCTTCTTCTTCTTCTTCTTCTTCTTCTTCTTCTTCTTCTTCTTCTTCTTCTTCTTCCCCTTATCAGGTAGTATTTGCCACTAACTTTGCCAGGGCCAATCTTGAATCTTGATCCTCCTATTTCTGCCTTTTGAATAACTGGGACTACCAGGCATGTACCATTCATCATGCCTGATTGTTTTTTGTTTTTGCCAGTCCCGGGACTTGAACTCAGGGTCTAAGCACTGTCCTTGGGTTTTCTTTTTTTTTTTTTTTTTGCCAGTCCTGGGCCTGGGCTCTGGGCCTGAGCACTGTCCTTGGACTTTCTCAAGGCTAGAGCTCTACCACTTGAGCCTCAGCACCACTTCTGGCTTTTTTCTATGTATGTGGTACCAAGGAATCGAACCTGGTCTTCATGCATGCTAAGCAAGCACTTTTAACCACTAGGCAAAACTCCCGGCCCTGTCCTTGGGTTTTCTTTCTTTCTTTCTTTCTTTTTTTTTGCCAGTCCTAGGGCTTGAACTCAGGGCCTGGGCACTGTCTTTGAGCTTTCTCAAGACTAGTGCCCTACCACCTGAGCCACAGCACCATTTCTGGCTTTTTCTGTGTATGTGGAATTGAGGAATAGAACCCAAGGCTTCATGCATGCTAGGCAAGCACTCTACCACTAGGCCACACTTCCAGCCCCCTGTCCTTGGGCTTTCTCAAGGCTAGAGCTCTACCACTTGAGCCACAGCACCACTTCCAGCTTTTTTCTACATATGTATTGTGACCCTGTCTCTACATTCCATCCCTGTGTGCTGACATTTGATTTAAACAAATGTTCTTGTATTACATTGAAATGTGCTTGCTCGGATATCATTTCCTCCTGAAGACAGTTGGTACTGAACACTGGGGTCGTCTAGATCCTCCTTTCCCTGGCTTCCTCCTGGCCGGGTGTGATGTGAGGCTCTCTGTGATGAGCCTTTCAATGTCATTGATGTGAGAATTTCTTTCCTGTCATCTACATACCCTTTCATACCACCTCCAATGGCCAACGCTTACAAAACAATCACTAGCAACCATACACTGTTCTAGATGAGGAAATTAAAGCATAGGAAAGCTGGTATAAGTTATGCAGCTAGGAGCCGGGAGTTTGGCCTAGTGGTAGAGTGCTTGCCTAGCATGCATGAAGACCCGGGTTCGATTCCTTGGTACCACATATATAGAAAAAAGCCGGAAGTGGTGCTGTGGTTCAAGTGGTAGAGTTCTAGCCTTGAGAAAAATCCAAGGACAGTGCTCAGACCCTGAGCTTAAGCCCAGGACTGGCAAAAAAAAAAAAAAGTTATGTAGCTGGTAAGTGACAGTCAGGTTTCCAAGATCCACATCCATGATTATAATCTCTGTGATGTCACCAACACTCTGCCACTTCACTCACATAGCTATCTTACTGAGTGACTGCCAGGCGTATAGCTGCTGAGATGGTTGAGGTTGAAAGCAAAAGGGTCACAGCTGGAAACCAGCCAGACCAAAAAAAAAAATCACAAGACACTTTCTCAGCCAATAGTTGAGCTTATTAATACATATCTGTCATCTCAACTATGCAGGAGGCTGAAATCAGGAGAATGGCTATTCCAGGTTTCCTGAGCCAAAAAGTTTTTGTTTGTTTTGCCAGTCCTGGGCTTGAGCTCAGGGCCTGAGCACTGTCCTTGGACTTTCTCAAGGCTAGAGCTCTACCACTTGAGCCTCAGCACCACTTCTGGCTTTTTTTCTATGTATGTGGTACTGAGAAATTAAACGCAGGTCTTTGTGCATGCTAGGCAAGCACTCTACCACTAGGCCAAACTCCTGGCCTCCCAAAAGTTCTTGAGATTCCATCTCAAAGAAAAAAGCTAAGGACTAGGAATGTGGCTTAGTGGTAGAGTGCTTGCCTAGCATGCATGAAGCCCTGTGTTTGATTCCTCTATCACATAAACAGAAAAAGCTGGAAGTGGTACTGTGGCTCAAATGGTAGAGTATTAGCCTTGAGCAAAAGAAGCTTAGGGACAGTGCCTAGGCCTGAGTTCCAGCCCTAGGACTGGCAAAATGAAAAAAGGAAAAGAAGGAAAGCATAGTGACACCGCCCTGTTATCTCAGCTATGGATGGAAACATACAAGAGGCAGATTATTGTACAGATATAGACCTAAACAAAAAGTGGGACTCTATCTCAAAATAGCCAGGACAATAAAGGGTTGGAGCTATATCTCTGTGGCCTGCCTAGCAAGTACAAGTTCCTGATTTCAAATCCTAGTACTGCCTCTCTCCCCAAGTTTGAAAACACTTTTCTCATTTTGCCCATAGCTGAGGGGCCCATAGCTCAGGTGACTCCGTCCAAAGAGAATGGCAGGCAAAACAAACTCCTCTCTGGGCACCCAAGCCCATTGTCCCGGGAGCAAACTCTTTGTTCAACCCAGGCCTAGTCAAGACTTTTCAAGGGCATCTGAACTGAGGTCTGTGAGGGTGAAGATCATTTCAGTGCAGGGAGGGGACCTGCCTGAAGCCTGCCCAAGAAGGTGGAGCCCATCACACCCCATCCTCTCCGCAGCCCCACAAGACATCTGCAGGGCAGCCCCAGTGGTTCTACCTGATCAGCTTCCGGCCATTAATAACGTCCCCTTCCCTTCTCTGAGGCTTTTTCTCTAGCCTCCCTTGCCTCCCCATACTTCCTTCCTGTGCTTATTTCTCTTTACAACAAAACTGGGTATTTTTAACCTGAGGTTTCCAGTCACTTCTTGTCTGATGGGGACTGGGCTGATGGGTGGGGGTGCTGGCACAGTGGCAGGGCTGAGAGTATGAGTCCAAGCTCCCAGGCTCCAGCCTGGGTCTTTCACTGCTGTATCCAGTGTTTATTCTGCATTGTCTGCAGAGCTCTTCCTTTTTGGCTTTTGGAGTGAACATCCTACATGGCTCAGGAGTTGAAGTTTGGGAAACTGCACAGACCACCAAAAGAGCTCTTCCCTCCAGTGATGCTGTGACCCTCATCTCTGATTAACCAGCCAAAGTCCAGAAGTAGAGGCATGACTCAAGTGGTGGAGTACCAACCTTGAGAGGAAAAGCTAAGAGACAGAGTTTAGGCCCCGAGTTCAAGCCTCAGTACCAGCTCATGCATGCACACAAACAGACAGACAGACAGACACAGACACACACACAGCAGACACACACACACACACACACACAGACACAGACACAGACACACACACACACACACACACACACACACACACACACACACACACGCCGCTGTAAACCTCACATATTCCTGGAGCAGCCTCCAAGGATAAGACTAACATGAGTCTAGTGTCCTCTGGGGACTAGTAGAGCTACTTCATTATGGTCTTCCCTAGTGCGTCTATTCTCTCCCTCTCCCTCCCTCTCCTCCTTTCCGTCTCCCCCACCTTTCTCTTTTGGTCAGTCCTAGGACTTGAACTTAGGACCTGGGTGCTTTCTATGAGCTTTTTTGCTCAAGACTGGTGCTCTACCACTTTGAGACATAGTTCTACATTCAGTTTTCTGGTACTTAATTGGAGATAAATGACTCACGAATTTTCCTGCCTGGGCTAGCTTTGAACCATGATCCTCAGCCTCCTGAGTAGCTAGGATAATGGACATAAGCCACCAGCATCTGGCTTCTTCCTCTTCTTCTTCTCCTCCTCCTCTTCCTCCTCCTCCTCCCTCTTCTTCTTCTTCTTCTTTTCTTCCTCCTCCTCCTCCTCTTCTTCTTCTTTTCCATTTTTTTTTTTTTTTTGGCCAGTCCTAGGCTTGAGCTTAGGGCCCAAACACTGTCCTTGGACTTGGACTTTCTCAAGACTAGAGCTCGACTACTTGAGCCTCAGCACCTTTTCTAGCTTTTTGTCTGTATGTGGTAACAAGGAATTAAACCCTGGGCTTCGTGCATGCTAGGCAAGCACTCTATCACTAGGCCAAACTCCCGCCCCCCCCCACATTTTTTTTTTTTAATTTATTTTGGTGTTAGGGACTTGAGCCCTGGGCCTGGAACATGCTAGGCGAGTACTCTACCACTGAGCCACAACCCTAGCTCCCACTAGTGTTTTGAGACACAATCCAGAGAGGACTACACGTCCTCATATTCTTGAAGATCTGTGCTTAGTCCAACCCCATCCTTTCCTACCAGTCATTGTCCACCCCATTCCTTACTTTAACTCTGCTTGCCAGAGATCTCCACATCTGTCTCATGCATTTCTGCACCAGGTGCTTAATAGAAAAAACATTGCTTGATGGTCAGCCAACCACAAAGGAAGGATGACTGGGTATTTTGTAGTTCAGATTTGATTTTTAGTTTGGTTTCTGCATCTAGCTTTCTTTAAAAAAAAAAAAGAAGAAGAAAGAAAAAATGAAAGCAGCAATAAACAGGTCAATATCAGAGATTTCTGTTTTTAAAGCAACTGACAGTGACTCACCCTTAGGCTGCCAGGCCACATTGAATGTTCTCTCAAGAAATTGATAATCATAATAATTGCCCAAGGCACCAATGTATCCTGATTCTAGCTCCTCTGAGTCACATCCCACAGGATTAGATATGTTTAGCCTCTCTCTCTCTGTCTTCTGTGTGTGTGTGTGTGTGTGTGTGTGTGTGTGTGTGTGTGTGTGTGTGTGTGTGTGCTGGTCCTGTAGGGATTGAGCTCAGGATGCTGTCCTTGAACTGTTGTACTCAAGGCTAATTAACGCTCTACCACTGAGTCATAGCTTCCTTCTGACTTTTTTGGTGGTTAAATGGAGACAAGAGTCTCATGGATTTTCTTGCCTGAGCAGGCTTTGAACTATGATCCTCAGATTTCAGGCTACTGAGTAGCTAAGGATTCCAGAAATGAATCCTCTGGGGCCTGGGTAACATTGTGTTTATTTTCAATGTTTGACTATATTTTTAAAGCTCACATTCTTTGAAAACCTGGACATCCTCTATCTGGTGTCCATAGTGGTTTTTTTTAGTTAGGGAACTGATTTTCGGGGTGGGGTGGTGCCTGGCCAGCTGGATGCGTTGACTGCTGGGACTATCTGCAGTTCTCATCTCCAGCTCCACCCTGGCCACACCTTTGTCTCACACTCCAGTAACTGCCCTCACCACACCCTCCTGCTCCACTGTCCTGTGGTCCTATGGAGCAATGCTTCCTGGCTCTCTCCAGAGTCCATGCTGCAACCCTGTTTGGCTTACCTTTTAGAATTAGTCATTCAGCCTGGCGCTGGTGACTCACACCTGTAATCCTAGCTACTCTGGAGGTTGAGATCTGAGGATCGCAGTTCAAAGCCAGCCGAGGTAGGAAAGTTGGTGAGACTCTTATCTCCAATTAAACTGCCAGAAAACTGGAAGTGGTGCTGTCGTTCAGATGCTAGCCTTGAGCTGAAGAGCTCAGGGACAGTGCCCAGCCTAACATTCAAGCCCCAGGACCAACAACCCCTTCCAAAAAATAAAAAAAAAAAGAATTGGTCATTCAGCCTAAATATTTACTGGCCACTGGGAAGGGCAGAAAAACGTACGTCACTGCTGCCTCCAGTGAGGAAACACTGTCACCAATGTGCAGTGTGGCGTGTCTGCCATGCCCACTTCACGGGAAGTGCAAGGGTTTGGGTACAGTGGAAGACATTCATCAGCCTCAGTGACATGGGACAGCAGAAAATTATCAATGCAAAAGAGGCCGGAGGCATGACTCAAGTGATAAGGTGCCTGTCTAACAAGTGCAAGGCCCTGAGCTCAATCCCCTGTACCACCAAAATGAAAAGAACCGAAGTGGTGACCGGGGTCAACACAGGGTGGGGTTTGTGAGTGAAGTCTTCCTAAGAGTGAAGCTCTGAGCCCAAGTTTGACCTTAAAGATGTTCTAGCTAGACAAGTAGGTACACAGAAGAGGAGGCTCATTCTGGCGAGGGCACCAGAATTCCCCGCCCCTCAAGCAGGAAGTTGCCTTCTGAATCCTGAACTACTCCTTCCCCTTTGGACTAACAGGCTCGCTGATAAGGACCATAGACCAGGCTCAGCAAGGAGGAAGTAGGGCAGCTTCCTGTTTGTTTGTGAATCTCAGATCTGCACTGAACAGCCACAACAAACAGCAAGCAGAGTGGCCCATCTGAGCTCATGTGGCAGCATGAGTGTGTCTTTGAGCAGCTGGAAGATACCAGGACTCTACCCCAGGGCAGTTTATACTTTAGAGTGCTGGCCTGGTACAGCCAAGCCAGCCCATCAGGAAAAGGAGGAAGAGGAAAGGCAACTTCTCCAAAAAAACAAAAAAAAATGTCAAAGGCACATTTACAAGATGAAGCCACAGGGCAGCTCGGGGGTTCAAGCATTGCCACCCTCCTTACCATAAAGGTCTTTTTCTAGGACCCTTGGCTTGATCCTAGAGTACATTGGATCTTTTTAAAATCAGGCTGCAGGGGCTGGGAGTTTGGCCTAGTGGTAGAGTGCTTGCCTAGCATGCACGAAGACCCGGGGTCAATTCCTTGGTACCACATACATAGCAAAAAGCCAGAAATGGTGCTGTGGCTCAAGTGGTAGAGCTCTAGCCTTGAGAAAGTTCCAACGATAGTGCTCAGGCCCTGAGCTCAAGCCCAGGACTGGCAAAAAAAAAAAAAAAAGGTCCAGAAAAAAATCTGGAAGTGGTGCTGTGGCTCAAGTGGTAGAGCTCTAAAGCCCAAGGACAGTGTTCAGGACCTGAGTTCAAGCCCCAGGACTGGCCAAAAAAAAAAAAAATGAGATCTGAGGATTGCAGTTCAAAGCCAGCCTGGACATGAAGGTCCATGAGACTCATCCAATCAGTTACCAGAAAACCAGAAGTGGGGCTATGACTACAAAGTGCTAGAGTGCAAAAAAGCTTAGGGATAACACTCAGGCTTTATGCTCACACCCTAGGACCATGACAAAAGAATGAATAAAGGACGAACTGGCAGCCAGGTAGCTCACACCTGTAATTCTAGCCACTCAGGAAGCTGAGATTTGAGGACTGTGATTTAAAGCCAGTGCAGGCAGGAAAGCCCATGAGATAACATTTCCTATTAAGCCAGAAGTAGAGCAGTGGCTCCAAGTGGTACAACATTAGCCTTAAGCAGAAAGGCTCAGGGACAGCACCCAGACCCCAAGTTCAAGCCCTACAACCACCACCAACAAAAAGGACTAATCGGCAGTCTCACCTGGCAGAGAGATGAGTAGCACTGATATGGTCTGTGTTTGGAGCAGGAAAGTTGGTGTATTTACAGCCAGATACCAGAGGTGGGTATCTGCAACAGGAGGTCATCGCTGAGGGTCACTTCAACCTGTTTACTTCTCCTCAGTGTTGGCCAGAGCAGTCTCCAGTTCCTTTCCCTTAGGCTATTTTCTCAACAGCTGGATCTTCTCCGGGTCTGGCACCTGGGTAAGCAGTAAGGATGCTGCCATCTGGTGGTGAAGAGTGGCCATAGCCTCATCTGGCTCAGGGTTTGAAACAAGAGAGCTGGTAAGAACTCTTGAAAAGAGGTGGGACCACTGATTTCAAGCTTTCCCCAGTTGTGCAAGCCTTCCTTCAAATAACAGCCATGTCTAAGGCTCTCAATAAACTCAGCACCATTTTTGTAAACATTTGTATCATCTCATTCTTCCACAACACTGTGATGCAAATGTGTAAGTTAACTTTTTGTTGCTGTTAGAAAATACCCAAGAAAAGAAAGCAAGAAAAGCTTTAGACTAATGTTTCAGGGTCACAGCCTATGGTCTTATGGATCCATGGCTTTTAGGTCTGTGGCAGGATAGATATAGATATAGGGTGGTAGAAACATGTGGCAGAGAAGGTTTATTATGGAAACCAAGAAGTAGAAAACAGAAGGAGAGACAGAGACAGGGATGGGGAGGGAGAGATGGGTGAAGGGGAGGGAAGAAAAAGGGGGAAAGAGAGGAGAGAAGAGAAAGAAAGACTTTCGCCAACGAAATGTTACTTCCTTAGTTCCAGCTCTTCCTGACTATGCCATCCCATTGCTAATTGATAATGGATTAATCCACTGGATTGGATCCATGAGCACTATACCACTAAGCCACATTCTCAGCCTAAAATTTGTTTTTGTTGTTGCAGTACTGGAGATTGAATCAAAAGCCTTGCACATGCTTGATAAAGGATCTACCACCGATCGTGCCTCCTATCCCCCTTAGTTTATCCTTCTCCTCCTCCTCTTCCTTTTTTTCTTTGCCTTCGTCTTCTTCTTTTTGCCATTCCTGGAGCTTGAACTCAGGGTTTAGGCACTGTCCTTGAGCTTCTTTTGCTCAAAGGTAACGCTGTATCCCTTGAGCCATAACACCACTTCTGGCTTTTTCTGTCTGTGTGATAATGAGGAATCCAACCCAGGGCTTCCTGCATGCTAGGGAAGCACTCTACCATAAAGCCATATTTCCAGCTCTGTTTTCATTTTTGAAAGTACTGGGGTTTAAATCAAACTTGTGAGGCAGGTTCTCTACCTCTTTTTTTTTTTCTTTTTTTGGTCGTGGGCCTGGGTGCTGTTCTTCAGCTCTTCACATGAGCCACAATGCCACTTCTGGTTTTATGGTGGTTAATTGGAGAGTGGCATGGATTTTGTCATCCAGGCAGACTTTGAACTTTGATCCTCATATCTCAGACCCCTGAGTAGCTAGGATTACAGGTGTGATCCATCAGTGGCTGGTTCTAGGTTCTCTACCTCTGAACCATGCCTCTAAACCATTTTTGTCCATCTTCAAATAGCTTCCTCTTTTTTTGAACCTGGACTAGCACTGGATCTTGATCCTCCTAGTTTAGGCTTCCTACTGTAGTTGAGATAACAAGTACACATCACCATGCCCCCGTTCTCCATTGAGATGGAGTCTCCTAAACTTTTTACCTAGGCTGGTCTTGAACCTCAGTCCTCTCTGTCTTAGTTTCCCACATAACTGGGATGACAATATGCCACTCCATCCAGTCATTGGTTCAGAGAAGTCTCATGGACTGTCCCCCTGGCTGGCTCTGAACCTTGCTCCTCCAGATCACAGCTTCCCAAGTAGCTAGGCATGTGTGTGCCACCACACCCAGCTTGCTTGCTTTTGCTTTGTTTTGAGGAGTGAGAGGAATTAAAAAGAAAAAAAAAAAGGATACTAGGCACGGGGCACGGTAGCTCACACTTGTAATCCTAGCTACTCAGGAGGCTGAGATCTGAGGATCGTGGTTCAAAGCCAGCTCCGGCAATACAAAGCTGTGAGACTCTTAGCTCCAATTAATCATTAGAAAATGAGAAGTGGGGTTATGGCTCAAGGGTAGGACGGTAGCCTTGAGCTGAAGAGCTTAGGGACAGTGCCCAGGAACAGAGTTCAAGCTCCATGTATTTCCCCCCCCCCCAAAAAAAAGAGATGGCATGGAGTATTTATGCCATTGACCTGAGATCACCCAAGAGTCAGAATCCAAACCTAACTCTGTCCATGTTTAGGACTTGTGCCCCTTCCAGCAAATGCAGTGAGTCATCTGGGAAGACCAGCCCAGTGCAGCGTTTCTTTGGAATAGCCAGTGTTGATGTTGTCTGGCCCAAAGGGGTTTTCAGAGGAGACATGGTTTGCTTTCTGTGAGTGCACAGGAAGTCTTGGCATGTGCAAAGTGGTTCTCATATTAAAACATCTGGGAGTTGAGTGAGGGCTTGGGACTAGAAAGCCTTAGAGACCTGATCTGCCCTGCCCTGTCCACTCTGCCACCTATGCCCTGTGGGACATACAATCAGGACTCCTGGCCTTCCTCCCTGGAGGGAAGGAGTGTTGGTGAGGGGCAGAAAGCCTCCTTCTCAGTCCCATGCTGTTGTGATTTTGTTGGGGAGGCAGTTAGAGAGGGAAGGAAGGAGTCTTGAAGAAAGTGCTGAAGAGGACCTTGAAGAGGGCAAGAGGCAGGGGTGGAGGAGGGCAGAAGGCAGGGGTGGAGGAGGGGGCTGGGAAGAGGGAAAGAGTAATTGCTAGTCAGAGACAAAGTTTATCTGTTCTTGAACTCTTGGTCAAGATAAGGTTTGGGACAATCCGCCCTAAAGAGCACACGAATGTGGCTTAGTGGTGGAGTGTTTGCCTAGCATGCATGAAACCCTGGGTTCAATTCCTCAGTACCATATAACTAGAAAAAGCCAGAAGTGACACTGTGGCTCAAGCAGGCTTAGTAAGCCCCAAGCAGCACAGGCTGTCTGTCCTGGCTGTCATTCGTCAACTCTGGAGTGCGTGCAGCTCAACGTGGATGGCTGAGGCATTTCACTGGTCATGGTGTTTGGGGCTAATCCAGGTGACTGGTCTTACCTTCTAGGTGACGATAGCTTTAAGCTTCCCAAAGGCTCCTTGTTCTTTTTGCTCACTTGTTCTTTGGAAGTAGCTCAGTTAGAAGGTTCTAGAGAAACCCCTCTTTCCTATCCTCCAATCTTCAGGTAAGGTATTCTCTTCCGAGTTTCCTGAGCCCAGAGCATTTCCATGGGCTGTCTCTTCCAGCTCTGTGTGCCGGGGCCTTGCCACGGTGCCTGGAGCCTCCTGGCTAGGACTCCTTTTCTGTTCAATTCCTAGCCTCAGAGTTACCAGGTATCTCCTTTATAAAAGGAGATTTTATACACAGCCAAGCTGGGAAGAGGGCAGCCAGAGGGGAATTCTTGGAGATGGGGAGTTTTAGCTGGGCTTGAGGCAGGGAGAGCACAGTGGTATTGCAGGCTGAAGCAGGAGTGGGCTGTAGGCAGGTGATAGCAGAGACCCTAGAGAGACAACAGAGGGAGGGAGAGAGGGAGGGAGGGTTCGGCAGAATGGTTGAGGGGTTGTGGTCTGCTAGACACAGCGAATCCTAATTCAGAGCAGCATGGGACAAGATATTGCCAAATTGAAAAAAAAGAAGACATTGCCATACATGCGTGTATGTGTGTCATATATGCTATATGTTTTATATGTATAAATATGTTCATTCATATATATTGTGATATATATATATATATATATATTTTTTTTTTTCCCCAGGAGTCCTGGGGCTTGAACTCAAGGCTAGCTCTCTACCATTTGAACCACAGCACCACCACTTCTGGCTATTTCTGTTTATGTGATATTGAGGAATAGAAGCCAGGGCATCATGCTTGCTAGGCAAGCATTCTAGCACTAAGTCACATTCCCAGACCATAACATACATATTTTTTTTCCTTATGGTCCTGGGGGTTGAATCTAGGTTTTCTCATTGGCAAATGGTTTAGTATTTGAGCTAAATCCCAGTTTTTGGTTTGTTTTCAGTCCTACCTCTCCTGATTAGTTGGGATTACCTACACCATGCCTGCAAGGCAATGTACTACAGTAAATATTGTCCGCTAAAGGTTCTCTAGTAGGAGAGGATGAGATCTTCTTTTGAAAAATGAAGTTTGATGCCAGGCACTGGTGGCTCCTGCCCATAATCCTAGCTACTCAGGAGGTTGACATCTGAGGATGGTTCAAAGCCAGCCCAGGCAGGAATGTCTGTGAGACTCTTATCTCCAATTAACCTCCAGAAAACTGGAAGTAGAGCTGTGGGTTGAAATGATAGAGCACTATCATTGAGCAAAAGAGCTCAGAGAAAGCACCCAGGCCCTGAGTTCAAGCCCGTGACTGACCCCCTCCCCCAAAAAAGAAAGAAAAATGAAAAATGAAGTTTGAAACAACTGAGCAACTGAGGAAAGGTGGGGGTGGAGAGGGGGTGGTGTTCAGTTGAAGCCCCTGTGACCTTCAGGGGTTATTTCCCATCAGGGTAGGCTGTTTGGCCCACAATTACTTGTGGATGGCAAAGGTGGGGGGGGGGGAGGAGGGTCATAACTGCACTGCCTTATGCTGATTGCTGGAAAATCTTATTAGAATGTTGCTTGCTAAGTCAGGATTTGAATAAATAACTCACTTTCTTTCCCCATCTTCCAGTTAAACCGACGTGGAGATGGATGGCCACTTCCATCAGCATGTGTAAAACTCACCACGTGAGCAAAATGGCAAGCCTTTCAGGGGTTTTCTCTTCCCTCTCTGTACAGTGTCCACTGCCTACTTAAGCCTGGGACCGTTCTGAGCCTGAACAAGGAAACTATTCAGCCTGGCCAAAGGAGAGAGGGAGGAAGACATTTCCTGCTCTCTCTCTTCCCTGGCCAGGACAAGACATGGCTTTGGATCCAAGACCCAGAGAATCAGAGCTGATAAAGGCCCATTGTGGCAGCCTCTGAGAAACCCAGGAGCCATCGGGGCTTGGAGGCTAAGTCAGTTAACAGCCCTTGAACATTTGTGAAAAGAATTACTTGGCGGAAGTTCAGGCAGCATGAGGGTACACCCTGGGGTGTGCCTTTGCCATCCATGCTGGACCTGCCTCTGCCCCGCAGGCTGACCTGAAGCAGAAGAAACCCAGACTGCTTTTTTTTTTTTTTTTTAAAGGCACTGGCTCCTGACACCTGGAGGATGAAATCCAATCTCCTGCCAAATGCAGGAAACAAGAGGGCTCTCTGAAAAGGGCCTAGGGGAGAGAGTGGAGCCTCCTGTCCTCCCTCCCAGAGCAATCAGCAATAAAAAGCAGGAAAGGAGGAAGGCTGCAGTGGAAGCCAGTCTGGAACTTATTTAGGCATTATGCTCTTTCTGCTGCAGTCCTTAACATGCTTTGAGCCCAGGCACCTCATCACTCGCAGGCCTCCTCATTCTTAACAGCAATCACAGCAGGGAGAGACAGAAGGTCTGAGATGGATGTGACAGGGAGGGGACGAGGTGGGGGGCTTTGGTGGCAGCCCTGAGGTTCAGTGGAGGGTCATGAGCCCATCACACAGTGGCCCTATTCCCAAAGATGTAAAGAGAAGGATCCTTCTGAGAGGCCCTGCGTGGTATCAGAAGACCTTACTTCTTTCTGTCCTAGATCTGTGCCTCAGGTCCTGCTTTTTCCTGGCTGACAGGCCTTCTGGGAGAGGAACTGCAGAATTCAGGTGAGAACAGTGGTGGGTGCAGGAAAGGTATATGCTGGCTTACTGAATACTTCTGTGCTGTTCCTAAAAGGGTAGAGGTAGGTGTTGGGTGGTTTCTTTCTCAGCCCTGGTCTCTTATCATCACCATCCAAACTGCACAAATTGGATACCTATCAAATACCAAGGCACTTTTGATCTCTACATCAAAGAAAAGCACAAAACCCCACCACAGAGCACTATCTAAGGCGTAAAGCCCAGTTAAGAGTGCAGGAGGGGGGGGGATGGTGCTGTGGTTCAAGTGGCAGAGCACCAGCCTTGAGTAAAAGCATCTCAGAGACAGTGCCCAGGCCCTGAGTTCAAGCCTTAGAAGTGGCACCAAAAAAACCCCAACTGAACAAACAAACATCATGGGTGACCTCCATATTTGGCCAGGAGTTTGGCCTAGTGGTAGAGTGCATAAAGACCCAGATTCAATTCCTCGGTACCACATACATAAAAAAAAAAAAAAAAAAAAAAAAAAAAAAAAGCCGAACTGGTGCTGTGGCCCAAGTGGTAGAGTGCTAGCCTTGAGAAAACCCAAGGACAGTGCTCAGGCAGAGTTCAAGCCCCAGGACTGGCCAAAAACAAAACAACAACAAAAGTGCAGGCTCTTATGTTTGTCAGTCATGGGGCTTGGACTCTGGGCCTGGGCGCTGTCCCTGAGCTCTTCAGCTAAAGGCTACTGCCCTACCCCTTGAGCCATAGCACCACTTCTGGTTTTCTGGTGGATAATTGGAGATGAGTCTCATGGACTTCTTAGTACCCTGGCTGCCTTTGAACCTCAATCCTCAGATCTCAGCCTCCTGAGTAGCTAGGATTACAGGCATGAGCCACTGCACCCGGCTCTTACATGTACTTTATTCTAGCTGCTTCTCTCCTGTCAACCCAAACAAAACAGAGGAAAGTTCCCCTCCCCTCCCCACATCCTCACCTACAATCCTCATGCAGCATCACCAAGGTTTGCTGTCACTAAGGTTTACTTCTGCGGGTGCAGGTGTTGTCCTAGCTACTCAGGAGGCTGAGATTAGAGCACTGAGGTTCAAAGCCAGCCTGGCAGTAAAGTCCCTGAAAACTCTTATCTCTACTAACCACCAAAAATCCAGAAGTGGAAGTACAGCTCAAGTGGTAGAGTATAACCTTGAATGTGAGCGCTAGAAGACAGCACAAAAACCCCAAGTTCAAGCCCTAGTATTAGCACACACACACACACACACACACACACACACGGTTTACTTCACACTAGAATGGGATTCTGAACACAGTACAAAGCATCTTCTGAAACCTGTTTTCTGCCTTGCTGGATATTTGGTCCGAGCTAGTGACGCAAATACACACACACACACACACACTGCTAGTAGACTGTTCTGATCCCACAATTCCCACAAACAAAGCCAACCCCTAAGACAGCTGGAAGGTCTGGGTGTCATTTATTGACAGCGGTTTACACACATTTGTTCGCTTCCCATGATTGTTTCCTTTGCAGCGCCACACACAGCACACAGCCCTGGGGAAGGGCAGTCTTGGAGCAAGGAGTGGGAACACAGGACACACACGTCTTTGGCAGGCATGCTCAGCTCAGCCCCAACAGGATGCAATCCTTCAAGCTGGAATCCCACTGGGTAACGGAGAGGGACCGAGACAGGGGGTGGAGAGGAAGTCTTCAACAGGACTCACATCTCAGTCCAGGCCTCTCTTACTATCCAAGTCCATCTCAGTTTCTGGACCCTGGGGGGCAGCAAAATCAGCCCACCCACCTCAATAGGGGCAGATCCTTCACTCCATGCCCTGGCTTGTGCACACCTGCTTCTGCTGGGTCGCACACGTACAAGGAATCAGCCTTATGGTAAAAGACAAACTACTTCCTCTCTGACCCTCCCCGGCACCTCCTCCGCTGCATCTGTGCAGGAACGGCTGGAAAAACTGAGGGCTGCCTTCTTGGTTCCGCTGCACGTGCCATGGTCCTCAAATCTTCAACACGTGACGGGATGAAAGCTACAAGTCTACTTTGGCTGCCAGCTGGGCTCCCAGGCCATCACACACACACTGCCCTGCCTTCTGCCAACTGCTAGCACCAGCAGGCCCGAAAGCCAGTCTGCATAGGCACTTGGCAATTTTTGGTAGAGATGGATTTAAAAAGGGTAGATGAACAGGAGAATGAAAAGAGTTTCAGTTGATAATTAAAGATCGGAAGTGATTTACTTTTATTTCCTTCATTTTAAGCCAATCATGAAATTTCACAGTGATTTCTGGGGTGCTGCTCAGAATCCTAAGGGCTGGGGCCCAGCTGCCCCGAGGAAGTACAGGCGGGGCACACCTCACTGGGGCAGCTGGAGAAGCACAGACTGCCCCGAAGGCAGGTAGGTGATATTCCGTGAGCGCGAGAGCTGGTATGCAATGTCCTCTGCAGCTTCCAGTTTGCGCAGCTCAATCAGGCCATCGCCTGCCGTGGCCAGCGAGTTGGCAATCAGCTCAGCTGCTTTGGAGTCGCCCTCGGCAGAGATGATGGCTGCCTTTTTCTGCTGCTCAGCCTAAAAAAGTGGAGGTGGGAAGAGAGCAAGAACATACCTCAGGGCAATAGATGCAAGGTTATGGGCCTACAGGAGCAGGACAGGTACATTTGCTGGATCCTGAAGACACCCTTGGAACTTCCTCCCCTGTGATCAGGTCAACTAGCACACTGCCTCCTCGTCCCCTTTTTTTCAACACGGCTGGGACACATCTCTGTTGGCTACATATCTGCCTTATTTCAAAGTCCTCAAAACCAACGGCAATTTGATCCAGTCAGCAATACTGAGCCAGGAGAATCCAAGGAACTGAAGGAAAGATAGCTCATCTTTCCCACAGTTCCAAATCAAGATAACTTCCATCAAAATGAGCAGGGTTGTGTATGCACATGCAGGTGCACGTGTGTGCGTGTGCATACGTACACGTACACACGTACACACACACACACACACACACACAAAACAAAACCCTCTGTTATTTATTTTTGTCGTTTGTGGGGCTTGGACTCTAGGCCTGGTTGCTGTCCCAGAGCTCGTCAGCTCAAGGCTATATTGCCCTACTCCTTGAGCCACAGCACCACTTCTGGTTTTTTGGTGGTTAACTGTTAAGGTGTGGGCTGTGTATCTAGTACCACCAGGCAGTGGTACAGGCTTTAGAGACATGGTAGGCACAGATCAAAACAAGTCCCTGTCCATGTTGAATTCACATTTTCCAAAATCAAATCTCTCCCCCTTTCTCCCCGATTCTAAGGATTAAAAAATCTTGAATTAAGAATATTTGTGGTACAATGTATGGGAATTAATGCACCCTCTATCTGGCAAATATCATGTAACCCTTTTACTAATTACAATAAAAAAATGCAAAAAAAAAAAAAAAAAAAAAAAAAGAATATTTGTGGTAGCTGGAGGCCAATGCCAAGCGTGTTATTCTAGCTACTCAGGAGGCTGAGATCTGAGGACTGTGGTTCAAAGCCAGTCCAGCCAGAAAGTCCTTGAGACTCTATCTCTAAAAACTACTCAGAAAAAGCTGGACATGGTGTTATAGCTCAAGCAGTAGAGCACTAACCTAGAACAAAAGAAGCTCAGGGTAGTGCCCAGGCCTAGAGGTCAAGCTCCAGGACTGGCAAAAAAACTAAATAAAAATTAATTAATTAAAAAATAAATAAATAAAAAAGATTTGTGGCTGGGCACCAGTGGCTCAGCCTATAATCCTAGCTAATCAGAAGGCTGAGATAGAGGATTGTAGTTCAACGCCATTCTGACCAGGAAAGTCATGACTCTTACCCACAATTAATTGTCAAAAAGCTAAAAATGTATCTGTGGCAAAAAACTCAGGGACAACGCACAGTTCCCAAGCTCAAGCCTCAGGAATGATGTGCAAGCATGCACGCACGATGGGAACAAAGGGACAGCAAATAAATAACCTTTACCAACATTAGGAAGGCTGTGCTGCAATGCAAATACATTGTGTTCTATCACTGACACATCTGGATGGATTTAACAATAGAAAAAAAAAGAGAAAAAAACAACCCAGTGTCGATAGCTCATCTGGTACAACATTTGATCTTTTCTACTGTCACCTTTCACTATATAATCATGGTTAAAAATGACTTCTCAGCAAAGTTGAAAATACTTTAGGAGGAACATTTTTACTTGTAAGACAGAGTGTTTGATCTTGGCCAAGTGGGGAAAAAAAATGGCCCTTCGGCGATTTAGGAACATAAGTTCACAAATCCCTGGCCCCCAAAGACTCTGGAACCAATTGCAGGATTAAGGTTCCTTCAACCCTTTCCTATTATCCCGGAAGAAGAGATGACAGATGATGAATTTTCAGGCCACCCAGCAGATGGGGAAGCCCCGCACAGGAGAAAAAGAAAGAACTTCTGCCATCTGGTTGAGCGCTCACCTTTTCTACCACAAATCTGGCCCTCTCTGCTTCCTGCTGAGCCACCTGTTTGGCTTCCACTGCTTCTGTGAACTCCTTCCCGAAGGTCAGATGTGTCTAGGGAGAGTGAATGAGCACAAGCTGAGGCAGTGTAATTGCTTAGACAGCATCACTGAGAGGCCTCCCTGGCCTCTGGAAGAGACCAGGAATGGCTCTAGCAGCTGGAGGCATGGTGAGACACCCTCCCACCCCCATTCCCTAGTCCACACAAAGTGTATACCTTGGGATCCTTGCATGTCTGCATTGCACTTATATACCATTCTGTCAGTATGGCCACATCACACAACACTACCCCACCTCCAGACTTTTGACAGGCCTGTGGGTACCAGAAGGTCCTACTCTACCAACCACTCCTCTAGAGAAGACCTGGGCTCTAGGACCCCTACCACTGACTAGGCTAATGTCTTTACAAGTTCTTTGATGCCCTCCTCAAAGACCCAAGGGAGGCCGGATGGAAAGCTGAGCCCCTGAGAGAAGAGGATGCCGCCAGTTCCCAGGGATCCAAGGGCCTGATGTTCTCTGCTTATGGATTAACCAGGCCTTCCCTCTCATAGCACCGCCACCACGAAACAGGAAGCAAGCGAGAGAAAGTGGAGTGCAAATCCTAGTCTTCTCAACATGTGAGTGGTTCTGGTAAAGGGTTTAAAAGAGGAGGCAGGTAAAGCCATCCATCAGGGAGAGGGTTTAAGACTGCTTATCCCTAGACCTTCCCTAATCACATAAATAACAAGAGACCTGGCTAAAGTGGCTGTCTCTAAAGATAGAAACATGGGAACAGACTTCAGATTCCTAACTGCCTAGCCTAGAGCAGTTTACTTCCTCATTCAATTTTCAACCGAGAAGGAAACAAAGGGAAGACCACTGGTTTTGCTATCAAATGGCATTTGTTTCATTTCCTCCTCTACTCTCCCAATCTCTGCTTTAAAAAAAATATAAGCAGAGTTCAACCTTCTGAGAAGTAAATCCTAGCCCCATGATCTTCCAGAGCTTTTAACATTACCCTCCCAACTCTTAAACTGCAGCTGTTCTAGTCTGCCTGATTTATTTCTGGACTCTTACTCCAAGTTTGGATAAGAAAACATGATCTTGAAAAATGAAAAATGAACTATTTAATTGAGGAATAAAATTCCTTTCTAAAAGGGCCAGCTGAGGGCAGCAAATTCCCCAGGAAATCTAATTTTCTCCTCACGCCTCTTAGATAAGGTTTCTTGCGGTCAGTCCAAAGTTCCCCAGAATGGAGTGTGTGGTCAGAGTCTAGTAGAAATGCCAAGTTTTTTCCCTCAGGTTTTTACTTCGTGTGTTCTCACAGCCAAGGTGCTTGGGTTAATAGTAAGTGCGGAGAGCCTCAGGCAGGGTTCTTCAGAGTAGCAAAAAGCTGCAGCTTGACATGCTGCCAGCAGAGGGAGCTCCCCGTCCTTCTCCTTAGACCAAGGGAAGCAAGGTGGAACAGAGCCCTCAGGGTGAACAGGCTGCATTCAGAGTCACTGTTTAAACAGCTGCACAGATGCTGGAGGGAAACCCACCTTTTCTTAGCAATGCACAGGAGAACTGAACAGGAAATACACTACCTCACCACCCGAACAAATCACTCCAAGTGATTTTTCCCAGAGCATCTAGAAACACGACCCGGTTCCCATCACCTCCTCAACCTGAAATGTTATCCTGCCTGTATTACTTCCTGACATTCAATGTCACATAAATACATAGACTATAATGTCTCAAGAGGCTAGCTTACACCTCAGTGATGTCCCCAGCCCCCCATGCCAGGCCTTAGGGAACAGAACCACTCATCTGCACCTTTCACTGGGAGCTCCCAGAACTCACTTTACCTCAGACTCTGTGCTGGGAAAAATCCCAGAGGTCAGGAAGGGAGATCTGTGCTTAGAGAGAAAGGCTACCAAGCTGCTCTTTGGTCTCCACCAGGCAGTTTCCTTCGGTGCCAAACATGGTTAATAAGATATTGCTTTCTGGGGAGTTCTGGGGAATATCCAGTATGGTTTTAGACCATTCAGGGGAAATAAAATTGTGTATGCCAGATGGCAAAAAACAGACCCAAGGAGACTACCTAATATCATCCAGAAATTTCCATTTCACACCTAGGAAAATGGGAGGCAGGATCTAACCATATATGCCCAGAAATAAGTCAGGCAGCTAAGCACCAAATGCAGCCCCTTCCCTTTGGCCTACCATAGAACTTACCAGGGACACGTCATCCAAGATGAGCCCAAAGGTTGCTGCTCGCTCTGTGAGGTCATCGCTCACCTGCCTAGAGACCAGCTCTCTCTGAGTGATCAGTTCTCCCGCATCAAAGCGAGCCTGGTTTCCAAGGGATGGAGGGAAAGCCCATTAGGCTAGTAAAGGAGTAGAAAAGTACCAGGAAACCAAAAGCTAAATCCTAGCCATCTTGTCTACCTCCCCAACCCCACCCCAATCCCCGAGCTCTTGTGGCCACCCAGCCATCTCGGGGCTGTGCTCTGGGCAGGAGGCCGAGGGTTCCACCCACTCACCACCACAGACTTGAGGATCTCTGTGGTGATGGACGGCAGCACACGTTCATCGTAGTCTTCTCCGATGCTAGTGTAGATACGAGGAAGCTGGCTTGCAACGGGCCGGAAGAGGATGCGCAGCGTGATATTGACGTTCTGCAAATCTTAGGGCAGAAGACAGACACCAGTTACTGCTTCATGGTGATGGCACCAGCGTCTTGGGACATCATGAACACTCTCTGACAGGAGCAATTCAGGCAATACTTTGCCAGTCATGCCATGTTTGGAACACTGGACATTTTAAAAGGACAAGCCAGTGTCTAGTACTCCAGTCTAAGGCCTTTTCGAGGCCTGGTGAAAATGTCCAAGTCGGAGTCCTGTTTTAGTAGGTTATGTGGAAATATCACTCAGTAGCCAGCTGTCCTCAGAGCTGGGCCCTGGCCTATCTCACCCTGCCAGGCGGATGGAACTGTAACCAACCTGAACTTTTCCTTTGCTTTGAGACTGGGGATGATGCAGGGCTGGTGGGGAAGCACACCCTGTGGTATGTGTAATGGACATATAGTTACCACACATTCATTCTCACATCATTTCTTGGTCTGAGAGAAGGGGGAAAGTAGAGCCTGGTGCTCCCAGGGCGTGAAGGGCTTTGGCAAAGGATTTAAAGAAAGGCATGCCCTGGGCAGAGGTGCGGGTTGAGCAGTCAGATTATCCAGACCTTCCTACAGGATGCAGGGAAGGGACAGCTTTCACTTTCAGCTGGCACAAAGCTAAAGCCCCAATCACTGGAAAGTCATTCAACGTTTTAGAAACAGGGATGTAAGACAGCCTTGGAACACTTACAAAGCGGTACAAAAAGAAATCCCACAGGCAGGAGTTGTGGGTCACCTGGTAATTCAGCCAATGAGCGAAAGCAAGTGTCACTGAGTTTGAGTCCCAGTATCAGACAACCCCCCCCCCAAAAAAAACCCCTAAGAGGTGGCAAGTGTAGAAGCAGGCTTTTAAAGTTGCTTATTTCATGATACCCACCTTACTCTTTAAAGAAGCCTGCTACAATTTCATGGCAGGACAGTTAGGCAGATTTTCCATTTCCCTATAAGCTCTTCTCTGCCTCCCCCTCATCCCATACTATGTCAGGATCCTACTTAAACTTAAATCCTCATGGGTGCCTTCGCAGGGAGTTGGTGGTACTCCTCTGCACTCCCCTGCTTGGCTCTGGCCCTTCAACACTCATGTCTCTTCACATGTCTTTCTTCCTTCATAGACTTGAGCTCCTCAAAGGTGCTCATTTGGCTGGGTGCTGGCGGCTCACACCTGTAATCCTAGCTACTCAGGAGGCTGAGATTTGAGGGTCGAGTTTTGAAGCCAGTCAGGGCAGAAAAAGTCAGTGAGATTCTTTATCTCCAATAAACTATCCAGAAAGAGCTAGAAGTGGTGCTGTGGCTTAAGTGGTAAGAGCATGAGCCCTGAGCATAAGGAGGCTCAGGGACCACATCCAGGTCCTGATTTCAAGCCCAGGACTGGCAAGAAAAAGGTGCTTATTTGTCATCTCCACCCTACACACCAGTACCAACCCTAGGACAATCAGACGAGGGGAACATCCGCTGAGAAATGGCAGGGAGGGCATGGAGTGTTAGCAATGGAGACAATACACCGATGTCCATGTGACCCTCTCTCCTATGTACACATGACCCACCCCCCAGAACCACACCTGCAAATGCCATTTGCTGCCTGCCCATTTCTATGAGTGACTGTGGAGAACAGTGATGATCACTCATTCCAGGCTGACTGGAAACCCAGTGGGACATGTCAGACGCCAGGCTGTGGGACGGCGATCTGAGGTCTGCACTCCCAGAGCAGAGGCCGTGGAAAGCAAGGCAAAGGGCAATTCAGCTACAAGGGCCACAGACTATGGTTTAGACAGTCACTCTGGGGAACAAGAGCTGATGGGAAAGGGGCAACTGAAGGAACAAAAGGTATATTTAAGATTTCTTTAAAATCACACCACCATGTAATCCTCACATCTTTGTATGCATCTCTAAATTAGTTCTGCTGTGTGTGTACACCTTAACGATATACTTCTGCCTATAAACCCATATAAAACTCTCTAGGGAAAACACACTAGAAATTTGTATGACTGCAGTTCAATCTCCTTTGGACCTTGGTGTTCCACAGATGCTTCTAGCCCAGCTCCCCTCCCCACTTCCTTCACACAGCAACACTCACCTTTGCTACCAGTGATGACAGGCACATTACGTGGCCGGGAGCGGCAATCAAAGATAATTGGTTTCTGTACCCAAGGGATCAGAAAGTGAGTCCCTTCCCCTACCACAATGTCCTGAACACCTCGGAATCGGTCAAAGATGACAGCTCTGTGCCCAGCATCCACTAGGGAGGAAGAACAATGACAGGTCAGAAAAACTCCTTTACTATTTAGCCAAAAGGATCTGCCTTTCAAAGATCTCTGCTGTTTTTTATTTGTTTATGAAGTTGCCACTCTCTTTCTCTGGATGACCAAACTCCAGGGCTCTAGAAGCTTCTAAAAATCCACAAAACTACATAATGACTTCCTGCCCCACGATTCCCCAAGGATGTTGGTAGGGGAATATGTTCCTTAACATGCTTTCTCTGTTTTCTCTCAGTGGTTCTGGTGGGTTGAA
This sequence comes from Megascapheus bottae, assembly GCF_031878675.1. NCBI lineage: Eukaryota > Metazoa > Chordata > Mammalia > Rodentia > Geomyidae > Megascapheus > Megascapheus bottae. Next base: position 31,506,302 of record NC_143525.1, on the reverse strand, counting down.
CTTAGGGTTTACAGCACTCTATCACTTTAGGCATACCCCAAGGTTTAGTTTCTTTCTTTTTTTTTTGTCGGTTGTGGGGCCTGGACTCTGGGCCTAGAACTGTCCCTGAGTACTTCAGCTCAAGGCTACTGCCCTACTCCTTGAGCCACAGCTATACTTCTGGATTTCTAGTGGTTAAATGGAGATATAGTCTCATCATCTTTAATGCAGGAGCTGGCTTTGAACCGTGATTCTCAGATCTCAGCCTCCTGAATGGCTAGGATTACAGGCATAAGCCACTGAGCCTGGCCTAGTTAGTTTTCAGATAAGGTCTCTCACTGATGCTCAAGCTGGCCTGGACAGGATCCTCTTTTCCTCAAGAAGCGAGAATGGCAGCTATGTGCTACCTTGCCCAGCCTTTATAGATTGGGGTCTTTTTTTCTTTTTGGTCTGGACTGGCCTCTAACCATGATACTCCCAATCTCCGCCTTCTAAGTAGTTGGAATTTACAGGTATGAGACCGCTGCCTGCCTGACCCATTCATTTTCTCATCTTCCTATTTCCCTTTTTATCTTCCTTCTTTTTTCTGTGTGATGGTAAGACTGAACTCAGGGACTTACGCATGCTAGGCGAGAATTCTACCAGCTACATTACATTTCCAGCTCTTGTTGATTTTCTAATTAATCCCCAAACTCCTACTAACACAATTCCAAGTGACACAAAGCTCTTCATTGTTACTACATGTCTAATGTAGCTCCAATTTAAACCAATACTCCCAGAGTCACTATAGGAAGTCTGAAATGTAAAAGGCTCTTCCTTGTCTCTCTTGCTATGAGGCCAGATTGGCCTCAAATTGCTGCCCTTCTGCTTGTACCTACAGAAACAGTACTAGGATCATAAACTGGTATCATCACATTGGTATCTTTTTCTAATAGTCCAGTTTCTCTAAAGTTTTAGAGTATACTTAGCTGTTTTATTGGTTGAGAGAAAAATTCAGATGGTGATGACTGTCTAGCTGTACAGATCTCATCAAAAGGATCATAGTATCAACATGTGCTGCAAAACCTGGTCCCATGACTCTAGCTATTCAAGGGGTGGAGATCTGTAGGACTGCAGCTCAAGCCCAGCTTAGGCAGAAGTTTATTAGATTCTGTTTCCAAAATAACCAGCAAAAGCAGGGCTAGAAGTATGGCTCAAGTGGTAGAGTACCAACAGAGTAAGTTCTAGGTTCTGAGTTGAAACTCCAGTACCACCCCCACCTCCCCATCCAAAAAACAAAAAGCCATAAGCCAAGCAAGCCTTTCTAATCACATACTTTCTGTCTTTTCCTTTCTGGACTGTGGACTTGATCTAAACACTTTCCTTCTGAAAAATAATCCTCTTGTCCCAAAGCTACACATTAGGTCAATGGTAAGTTACAGAATGTCAGAGTTGGTATCTTAATGATAAACTAGTCCGACTCCATTGTTGTAGGAGATGAAGCCTAAAGAGGTAGAAGCAACTTAACCCAAAGCCACATAGTAAAGGGAAGAAAAGCCAACTTAAATTACTGCCACACCTTTCAAAGCTAAGCAATGCATCTCAAGCTGACAAAAGCAGCTGGGATTATCCAGCCAGTAACTGGGTAGGGAGGCCATGTTGAACAATGGCTCTATGAAAATCAACAATTTGTAAGGTAGGGCCTCTGATACAGCAATACAACTATATTGTGTGGGATGGCATCAAGTCAGTCCTCTTGGCTAAAACACACTCGTGAACAACAGCTACCACGAGAAGTCTCAAATGACATTACTCTACATTCCCAATGCCTCACCGTTATATAAGGCAGAGTTCACCACGCCTCCTGCGACAGCTAGGGCCAGGCCAAACTTGCCAATGGACTCAAATATTTTGGCAGCCATGTTTCCTTCTGTTGGACCCACTCACACCTAAGGGGGTAAAAATAAAGCAACACAAAACAACTTGATCCCAAATCAGCCAGCTCTGAGCCCCAACATCACTTCTCAAACTTATTTATTCTTGCCAGTCCTGGGGCTGGAACTCAGGGCCTAAGCACTGTCCTTGGGCTTTCCCAAGGCTAGAGCTGCACCAGTTGAGACACAGCACCCCTTGTGGCTTTTTCTATGTATGTGGTACTGAGGATTTGAACCTGGATCTTCTTGCATGCTAGGCAAGCACTCTACCACTAGGCCAAACTCCAGGCCCTCAAGCTTATTATTTTTTTTTTTTTTGCCAGTCCTGGGCTTGAGCTCAGGGCCTGAGCACTGTCCTTGGACTTTCTCAAGGCTAGAACTCTACCACTTGAGCCTCAGCACCACTTCCGGCTTTTTCTATATATGTGGTACCAAGGAATCGAACCCGGGTCTTCGTGCATGCTAGGCAAGCACTTTAACCACTAGGCCAAATTCCCGGCCCTCAAGCTTATTCTTTACTCTCTAGAGCTTTAAATAGTCCATGGAGGGACAACTCACAAATCTGCATCATCTGCAAACAGTAATATTATTTTCCCTCCACTTTTTGCTTGTGCAATTGCTTTGTGTGTATGCAAATATTGGGGCTTGAACTCAGGGTCTAGTCACTGTCCCTTAGTTTTTTTTTGCTCAAGGCTGGCACTCCATCATTTGAGCCACACTTTCACTTCCAGCTTTTTGGTGGTTAAGTGGAGTTAAAAGTCTCATGGGCTTTCCTGCCTGGGCTATTTTTTTTCTTTCTTTTCAATCTTTCCAATCTTGAAGAAAGGAGCATGAGATACTTGGCTCAATAAGGGTAAGGAGGCCTGGCTTTCATACCCATAGAGAACTGAGTACCACCTGAAACCTCTCCTGTTTCGTGTGCATTTTGGGGGCTGGAAAAATGGTGATGACGATGACAAAAAAAAAAAGTCAGTAACAAACATTGCTAACCAGGCAGCGTTCTAACGAAGGTTCATTTAATCATCACAACTGCTCTCCGAAGATGACCACAAACAGAAACGCGGAGGGTCACAGAGGCATGCAACTCTAAAGTGGCAAGTGGTGATGAGGATACGCAAGGTTTAACTCTAGGAGGTTCTGAGTTCACCAGGCCCGCGTAAGAAGACCCAGCGACCTCGGGTGCGGAGGGAGGCAGGTGTTAAACCACTCCAGCCTGAAGCTTGCAATGCCCCGCCCCGCGCCCTCGTACTCTGCCCCGACACCCCCCAAAAACCCTTCCAGATCCAGGTTCCTCCCGGCTGATTCACCTTCCTGCCTGGCCCTTTCCATTTCAATGGCTTCTGGATTTTTCCTCACCCTGCCCCCAAGCGCACCTCTCCAACCCTTTCGCAACTCCTGCCTCGTTCTCTCATCAGCCCCTTTCCCGTCCCTCATAAAGCCGACCCACGCATGAACCCCACTCGCCTAAAGAGCGTGTGAAGGGGAAAAACGCGGGAACGCGGCGCCCCGCTCCCCGAGCACGTCTCACCTGCTTCCACTCTGACCTCCACATGAATTTTTCCCAGTCGTGTCTGCTGCGCGTGCGCCAGGCAGCTTCTTTCTTTCCCCGCCCTCCCTCCAAGATCTGCGTCTCCGATTGGTGGGACCGACCGCTATGACTTCTGGGAAACGTGGTTTGTACTCTTCCGTCGCCTCTGAGATTTTTCTGGGCATGAACTACAATTCCCAAAACAACATGCAGCGGCTAAGCCCGCGCAGGAAACCCTCTTCTCTTTGGTGGTAGACAGTGGCATGTTGCCGCTAAGCCTTTCGGGGTTTGTAGTTCCGGAAGGAATAAGTGCCCGTGCCTGTTCTGTGGCTGCTCGGTACCTGAGGTACGGATTGCAGGAGGGCTAGCGCCCTGGGCTTGAGCCCAGAAAAGACTGTGGTAAACTTATAGTTGGTGAAAGAGTACGATGGGTAGTTTGCACAAAGTTGTGGTGACATACACAGTTGTTGTACTTAGAGATCTTACAGAAGCCAGGGATCGTTCTTTTTGAGTCCCTGACTGGAGCTGTGCTCAGGGTGGTGGGACTTTGATCTTCAGAACCAGGGGCACTTAGAAACCATCTGCACAGCGAAGAAGAAGAGGCTCCTCAAGGCCATGCACCAAACTAACAGAGTCCTGGCATGCGTGGGTATGTGCACACCAGTGTGCTGGTCCTCGGACTTTAAACTCAGGGCCTCAACACTGCGCTGTGCGCTTTGATCGCTTCCTCTGGAAAAGCTGGGGTTCCAGGTGCCACCCAGCCCTTTGCTTTTCTTTCTTCTTTTTTTTTTTTTTTTTTTTTTGGCCAGTCCTGGGGCTTGACCTCAGGGCCTAGGCACTGTCTTTGAGCTTTCTCAAGGCTAGCGCTCTTTTCTTTTCTTTTCTTTTCTTTTAAATATTGTATATGGAAAAGTTGTAAGAATAGTAAAAAGAACATGCGTATCCTTTCTCTAAGACACTTATTGTTAGCCAGTTGTCCCTTTTGCTTTGTTGTTATTCCCTCTCATCCCCTCCATTTCTCCCTTTCTCCCTTTCCTTTCCCTGCTCTTCTCTTTCCCTCCTCTCTTTTCCTTTTCTTCCCTTCCTCCCCCCCCACCACATGCATGTGCACATACATACTTCTCTTTCTCATTCTGTCGAGGGGAGTGTGTATTTTCTACACAAAAAAGGACATCATCTGGCTTAAGTAAATGTAATCTACCTTCTGCATTCCAATTTTGTCACTTGACCCAATTATGAACTTTATAACCTCATTTCCAATATAGGAGATGGTCTAAAACGAAGTGCTGTGTTTCTCATTTCTTTTCAGCCTTCTTTAATTCAACCTTCCTCTGACTTACTACATTTTTAAAAAACAGAATATGTAACATTTGGGATTTATTTGCTGTCTCCTCATGATTAGATTCAAGTTTTCTTGCTCTGTTTTGTTTTGTTTAAGATACTACAGCCAGGCACTGGTGGCTCATGCCTGAAATCCTAGCTTCTCAGGAGGTTGAGATCTCAGGATTACTGTTCAAAGCCAGCCCTGGCAGGAAACTCTGTGAGACTCTTATCTCCAATAAACTACTCAGAAAAACTCAGAAGTGGTTCTGTGGTTCAAGGGTAGAGGGCTAGCCTTGAACACAAAGAGGCTCAGGGACAGCACCTAGGTCCCAGTTCAAGTCCCAGGATTGGCAAAAAAACAAAAAACAAACAAACAAAAAAAAAACCCTGAAAACACCCAAAAAGCCGGGTGTGGTGGCTCATTCCTGTAATCCTAGCCTACTCAGGAGGCTGAAATCTGAGGATCGTGGTTCTAAGCCTCAGTCACTAAAGACAGAGAGACTCTTAGCTCCAATTAACCACCAGAAAACCAGAAGTGGAGCTGTGCCTTAAAGTGGTAGAGCACTGTCGTTAGCTGAAAAGCTCAGGGACAGTGGCCAGACCCAGAGTTCAAGGCCCATGATTTAAAAAAAAAAAAAAGAAAAAAGAAAAAAGAAAGGTACATGATTCATTCAGGGTCACTCAGGCTGGACCAAAATATGAATCTTCTGTGTCTAAGTTTTGTGTTCTTTCCCCTTCCCCACATTACATTCTGAGAAAAAAGGTGAATGGGAAAAGCTGCATGGCTCGAAGGCTTCATGTTGGTTTCAATTAGTTGGGGATGGGAAGATGGAAAGGATGAAGGATAAATCATCTGATGGAGCTGTGGTGTATTGTGGATCTGGCTAATTACTTCATGGTACATGTTCCTTTCTAGCTTCTTTCCCCCTGCCAGGTGTTAAAGTGGAGTTAAGAATAAGTAGATCAGGGCCGGGAGTTTGGCCTAGTGGTTAAAGTGCTTGCCTAGCATGCATGAAGACCCGGGTTCGATTCCTCGGTACCACATACATAGAAAAAAGCCAGAAGTGGTGCTGAGGCTCAAGTGGTAGAGCTCTAGCCTTGAGAAAATCCAGGGACAGTGCTCAGGCCCTGAGCTCAAGCCCAGGACTGGCAAAAAAAAAAAAAGAATAAGTAGATCAGCCAGGCACCAGTGGCTCACACCTGCAACCCTAGCTAATCCAGGGGCAATCTGAGGATTGTGGTTGAAAGCCAGCTTGGGCAGGAAAGTTTATGAGACTCTAAACTCCAGTTTTCCACCAGAGTTCCAGAGAAGTGGCATCGTAGTAGAGTAAAAATCAATCTTCAAACACCTACTGTGTTTGTTGCTTCTAAAATACATCATCTTATTTTGCTTTATTTACATATCTCCAGTTTGGAAAGGAAGATAGAGATTCCGAGAAGTGAGGTAATCTGCTCTTAGTCACACAGCTAATAGATGGCAGTTATGTGTGATACCACAGCCTGTGGTTTTCCAAGCTGTGAGAAAGAGTGGTTTGTAAGTAGTATCTTACATTGAGCCCATTCTCTAGCTCCTTGCCAATATAAGGAAGCAGCAAGTAAAGGAAGTATCCTTCATGCATTTAACACAGATATGCAAAGCTATCATGTTCCAGATGTGTTAGATATTGGGAATATAATGATGAAGGAGATAGAGGAGAACTTGTCTCATGGGGGGTTATATTCTACAGTGAGGATGGGTGAGGTAGGAAGTTTGGGTTGCAAGGAACAGAAAAGTAGGCTCCCTGGCTTAAGCACTAAGAAGACTCGAGCAGGCAGTCACGGCGTGGTTCATTCAGTGGCTCACCAAACTCATTCACAAAAGCATCTCGAGGTTGGTGGTCCTAGGTTATGCTAGGATCATATGCAAGCCCTGTTCTCTGTGAAGTGCCCTCCTCACAGAGGACTCTCCTTCAGCCCCCTGCCAGGAAGGAAGAAACATGTTTCTTCAGGTGGAGACCACCACAGACAAATGGCTGCCAATAACCTTTCCCCACCACTGACACCACACAATAGAAACCAGAACTGCTTTTAAGGAACTTCACATTGAAGGTGGTGGAATTAAGTCAATACTAGAGTTCTTACCTAACACAAGTAAGGACTGGGTTTGGGTTAGATACTCAACAGCATAAAAATAAAAGGGAAAGAGGGAAGGGAAAAAGGAGCTGATTTCATGATGAATAGAATCCAAGGGCTTCAAAGACTAGAAGTATTCTCAGCTGGGTATGTGGATGGGGATGGATGGGCTTAAAGTCTGAACAGCATTTATCAGTGTGCTTCTTGTTCTCAGGAAATCTCAGTCTCACTGTGACAGGCATGGACAGGTATGGACTCCAGCCTATTGCCCCATCACTATAAGCCACTTCCATTGTGGACTTAAAATTTGGCCTGGAGAAAGACAGCATTTGTGTGTGTGTGTGTGTGTGAGTGTGTGTGTGTGTGTGTGTGTGTGTGAGAGAGAGAGAGAGAGAGAGAGAGAGAGAGAGAGAGAGAGAGAGAGAGAGAGAGAGAGAGAGTCAGTCCTGAGGTCTGAACTCAGGGCCTGCGCACTGTTCCTGAGCTTTTTTTTTTTTCTCAAGGCTATCACCTCACCATTTGAACCACAGCTCCTCTTCTGGCTTTTGGTTGTTGTTGTATCATTGGAGATAAGTCTCATGGACTTTCCTGCTGGCTTAGAACCACAATCTCCAGATCTCCTGAGTAGCTAGGATTACAGGTGTAAACCAGGCAGGAGACAGTGTCTTGCTGTTAGGCTGAGTGTCTGTTGGGAGACAGTCAACTGGAACTGGGCTCAATTTGGAGATGAGTCGGAAAGAAACTGTGTCCCATCCCAATCTCCAGAGATTTGAGCAACAAGCCTGCTGGGACAGAAAGCAATGTTGCTTAATGGCCGCTAGGAGGAGCCAGTGTTCTTGAGTGGACTGAAGGGTGATGCTCCCGAGGGACAGGTGGGTGGGGAGAGCTGTCCCTGGACGCCAGGCCTCTCTCAGAACACTTCCCTTTGACCTGGAGTTCTTGCCATATACATTGTGGTGGTGGTGGGCCATTGTGTTTTTCTGCTCTATAAACTAGTTACATCATACATGAATCCCAAGTAAAACTTCTGCTTACCTCCCTGTCACAGAGTGAGCAGCTTAGAGAGGCACTTTTGGCAAGGTTCTTCTGGTCTCCATTTCCCTATTTGCAACAAGTGAAAGTTCAGTTAGCCAGATGTTTTCTCACGCACAACCCTAGGGATTATGAAGTCCGCCGGTTCCTAGCATTCACTGCCCTTGGCCCTCTACCTTTAGCCTTCACTGATTTCCGCAGGTGCACACCAGCTGTTCCCACCGCAGAACTTCCGGTCCTGAGTCCCTCCCCCAGCCCAGAGCCTTTCCTCTCGTAGGTATAAGGCAGCTGTGTCTCTGCCTAGACAGATGCCCTGGGCATTACCCGAGCCCCTCTCTAGGGAACATTTCAATCACCAGGCGAGACTGGGGTTCTAACTCTCAGCCAGACTTCTCCATGTGCACACTGGTATACCCCATCCCATCCTCAGGTTGCTCTTCCTCTTTGGGTGACCCCAGCCTCCCCCAGTCATTCAAGCCTTACGTCCAGGTGTTAGTATCAACTCCCCTCATCTCACATGTCCCCTTTTCCAGATTCCTGCAGCTAAAAACTCCAGACAGGTTTCTGTTAGGAACACGCTCGCCTCATCCTTCCTGTTCCCAGGCATCATCATTTCTTCTGGAACCAGTTGGTCTTCCTGACTCCAGTCTATCCTCTCTCTGATCTATCATCTCTCTCTCTGCTGCCAGAGAGCTCTTTCTAAAGCACAAATCTGATTATGTACATCTCTGCTCTAAAATCTTGGCTGTAGCTCCATGGCCGAAAAATAAATCCAAAGCCTTAATGAGGCTTCCAAGTCCATTCATGGTCTGACCCTTGCTTCTCTGCCTCAGCTCATTCCCCAGCATGCTTCTTGACCTGTCCACACTACACTTCTCCCATCCTCTGATCCGCCCATGTTCTTTCAGTGTCCTTTGTTTTTTAAACGTCAGCCTCCCAGCCGAGAATTCCAACCCTGACTGTTGCTTACAGAACCCGGACTCCTCTTTGAAGAGAAGCTCAAGACAAACATGTGTCTCATACATTCAGACCCTTCCATTTCCCCAGTTGCTTTCCCATCACCCAGAAAGGTTTATCATTTTGTCTTCTTTCTCCTTCTGCTTGTAGTACTTGGGTTTGAACTCAGGACCTTGAGCTTTGCTACACATATGCTCTACCACTTCAGCCATGCCTCCAGATCATCCATCACACTTCTCATATGTTTCTATAATTTATCTGCCTCCCCAGCTAGACTGATAGACATTTAAGGGCCAATATTAGGGCTTCAACTCCAGGCTTTGCAACCTCACTCAACTTTTTCACTCAAGGCTGGCATTCTATCACTTGAGCTCCACGAATAGCACTTTGCTGGCTAATTGGAAATAATCTGATGGACTTTCCTGACCTGGGCTGGCTTCCAACCTCAACCCTCAGATCTCAGCCTCCTGAATAGTTAGGATTATAGGTGTGAGTCACCAGTGCCTGGCATCTCGTCAGCGCTGTATCTTCATATCTAACCACTGCTTGATGGAGAGCAGTGGGGATGCCACACAAGCTGAATGTATGCATGTGTGCAGGAATGGTCTGGGGAATTGAATGCTGGGTTGCAGCTTTTCCCTTTCTGCACAGGAGCCCATGGAACAAGAACCATAGGAGTTGAGGTTGGGGACCCTAGGTAGGACTTCGTGCATCCAAACAATGAGTTTGACTCTTTTTTTTTTTTTTTTTTTTTTTTTTTGCCAGTCCTGGGGCTTGAACTCAGGGCCTGGGTGCTGTCCCTGAACTTCTTTTGCTGGAGCCTAGCACTCTACTGATTGAGCCACAGTGCCACTTTCAGTTTTTTTCTGGTTATGTGATACTGAGGAATCAAAACCAGGGCTTCATGAATGCTATGTAAGAATTCTACCATGAAACCACATTCCCAGCTGAGTTTGCCTTTTTGGGGGGGCAGAACCTCAGACACACACATTTAATCAATGCGCCCACGCTCCTCTGAGTCCCATAGTATCTTCATCCTTACATTGTCATCATCATCCAACATTTTTCGAGGTCCCTTTTCAGACACAGTAAGAAGCCAGGAACACCGAGAGCCTATGGCTCTTACCTTCCCTACTTTTACTTACTGAATAATTTAAGTTTCATTCTCCAGGCAATGAAAAGTCTTTAAAGGCTTTTTAAGTGAAGGAACCACATCATTTGATTTCCATTTTATACAACTTTTTCTGTCTATTCCATGGAAAATAGGAGATAAAAGTGGAGTAGGGAGATCAGATTTGGGCTACTAGAGTGGGCAATGAGGTGAGAGATGACATTAGCTGGACAGAGTGGACAATGGCAGGGTGGACACAGGTTTCAAGGTAAAGGGAGAGAAGATCAGACTGGCTGATGTATCAGACATGGAATCAAGAGAGAAAACAAAAAAACTTCAGCAGGGATGGGATGTTTCCAGTGTTGTACAGCAGAGGCTTAGAGACGGCCCTTTGGTTAGAAAAGGCACAGGAAACTTATCCGGAAGCTAGGTTTGCAGCGCAAGCCCGTGGTTCTTAGTTAAACCATGCTCATGTGAAGGAGGATGACCAGAGCTTAAGGGAGATGAGGATCCAAGCTCTCTTGACCTCAATCACTGGCCACAGGGTATTTGTATAAAAGGCTCTTGCCCCAAATCTTCATCTAGATTTTAGCAGCCTAAAGGTCACGTCACATAGGCCATCTTCTGACACCCTAGCTGAAGAGATGTTATAACTTTTCCTTTCTCCTCCCTTCCTTGTTCCCTCCCTCTCTCCACTCCTGGTCCTGGGCTTAAAACTCAATGCATTTTACTCTTTGCTTCCTTGGGAGGCACTTTACCACTTGAGCCACACTTCTAATTCTGGCTTTTTTCTGGTTTATTAGAGATGGAATCTCATAGACTTTTCTGCACAGGCTAGCTTTAAATTAGTGGCTGGCTCTTTTTCTTTCTTTATGGTATTTCCCCAAAACTCTGGGAACGGTTCTGTAGTGCTGCCCCTTCTAGAGTTTTCCATGTACTTCTGAGGCTCCTCTGCCCTCTGGTTTTAGGGACCTTGGCAGGTTTTGATGGAAAGAGAACCTAGCGCAGGAGGCGACTCTACTGTCCAGCCAAGGGAGGCAGAAAAACCAAAGGCTAGAAGAGGTCTCAACCCTAGAAGGTGGTAACTGTCCCCCTCCCCCATTAAGGGCTACTACCCCTCAGCTCTGCCAGCTGCCAGGCTGCTGTGTGATTAAGAGCTCCGCTTGTCAGGGCTGGGGCTAAGGGGCACGCCCCCTGGGTGACATTTTCTCGCATTGTGTCCTTCGAACAAAAACGTGTCTTATTTGAGGCGTGCAGGGGGGAGGGGAAAGGGGCCAAAGCAGCCAAGTGGAATCGTGGCTCCAGGGAATCACGATTACTCATCAAAGGCCAGGGCAGCCCGCATTTTTATGTGCCCTCTGCAGCCTGCCTTGTGCCTAGCCACAGCTGACCCCCCCTACCCTGGACCTCCCTCACACTGACACCCCCAACCTCAGGGCAGGAGTATGGGGAGCTGGGATGGTGTGTGGGCCAAGAGCTGGCCCCAGCATGGGCAAGGTGATCAGGGCAGGCTTCCTGGAGGAGAGAGTATGAAGATGGGCTGTTAGCAAAGGAGGTAGGAGGAAAAAGCCTTAGAGCAAAGGAGAGAAAGAAGGGAGAAAGGAGGGAAAGAGGGACAGGAGGAGAGGGGGCAGAACCTCTAAGGTGTCAATGCAGCCCTCTCACCCCCCCCCCCATGGAGTGTCCTGGAGGGGCTGGGGGAGGGGGCTGCTTCCTGCTACAATGGCTATTTTGGGGCCTGAATCAAATCAAATCCGCTGCAGCCCCCAGAGCTCCCAGCAGCTGCGCAGAACAGCTGTCCGAGTTGCTTGGAGCCTCAGAACCACGCTTCCTGTCCCCCACTGATCTCTCAGGCTACCCAGGGATTGTGGGTGCAGGAAAAATGCAAAGAGGGGGTGGGCAAATGGACTTGGGGCTCAAGTCAGAAACATAGGGAAAAAAATCTTATCTTTCATCCCAGGACTCTCCCTGTCAGTCCTTGGGAAGTTCCCGAAGCTCCCCTGTGAATTTCTCACTTCCAGGGAGGCCCTGCCCAGCTCTGGACGACTCTGGCCAGGGCAATGAACTCCTTCTTCCTGCCCTAAAGCAAGCTCTTCTAGTCCCCTGATGCAATGGGCCTTTCCTCATCTGCCTCTTTCCATCCTTGATGGTAGTGGAGTCACACACTCCTGAGTTGGGGTGTGTGTGTGTGTGTGTGTGTGAGCTCTCTCACCAAAGATCCTTCCTTAGCTGGGAATGAGGGTCTCTGAGAGGGGAGGGAAGGGCCTCTCCTTCCTTCACTCTGCTTCTCTGATGGCTGCCAGCATCTTCCAAAGGCCTGGGATTTGCATCTTCCTCCTTGGCTCAGTCTCCCAGACAAGGCACAGGAGTGCTGGACTTTGAAGACAAGTCAGCTCTGGGCAGGAGCCATTCAGGCTCAAGATCACACCTGCCAATCGGAACCCCAGACACTGGCCTGTTGCAGAGTGGGGGACACCACTCTCAGCAGTCCCCTACGAAGCCTTGAGGGGCAGATGCAAAGGCAGCCTCTTTTGCTCTTTGGTCCACCCTGGCCTAGGGCCAGCCAGTGACCCTCAGTGTGACCATGACGAGTCAAGCCCTGGGGCGGCACTGTCCCCCAGGTCACAAGTCCATGACAGGGTCCCTCGTGCCCATTTGGTGTAGAAAGAACCCCATTGTCCTGGGGGCATAGCTAAGGGGTGAGTTCAGAGGCCAGATCTGTCAGCTCCTTGGCTGGTCATGTCATCAGCTTTCTGTGACCACAGCAGGGTGGTGTCTGGGAAAACCCACTGGGCTGCTTGTGGGGGCCAGGAGCAGGGGTGCACAGTGCACACAAAGGGTCAAAAGCCCAACCAGTCTCTTCAACTATTTGAGGCACCCCTCCCCCCATCTTGGACAGCTCCTACTCCCCCTCCTTTCCTATTTCAACTGCCAGTCATCCTTTCTTCCCTTCTGTGGGCGAATAGTCAAATCTCCCCACCCCAGGCATAGCCACATGGAGGGGCAGCCAGGTTTGTGACACCTGTCCCTGGAGGCCTAGAAAGTCTCCAAGACTCCCTCTTCCCCTTTAAACTGGTTGCAAGCCCAGAGTGCTTTGATTTGTGTGCTGCACTTGTGATGGAGCCTGCCAAGATCAAGGGTGATGGATGAGATACTCAAAGCAATGTGTGTGTGTGTGTGTGTGTGTGTGTGTGTGTGTGTGTGTGTGTGTGTGTGTTTTGGCTAGGCCAGAGATCCTAAGCTTGCTTCCAGACCTGAGTCCTCTTTCTCCAGATGCCCCTCCCTGAAAAGTCAACCCTCCTCTCACAGAGTTCTTTCTTCCTCACATAATCCCTCCTTTTATGGGCTCCCTCCCCAACTCCTCTTCTCTGAGTCTTCTTCAGGGAAAAGCAGCAGTCTTTCCATTCCCTTCAGTGAATCTGAGCCACAGATCCAGGTGGTCTGCCATGGCCAACCCCCCAAACACCCATCCACCCCTTGGCTCTAGCCACCATGACCCCCAGACTAGCAGGTTTCTTTGGACTCAAGAATATAGACACTGGGCTGGGAATGTGGCTTACAGGTAATGTGCTTACCGGGTATGCATGAAACTTTGGGCTCGATTCTGTAGTACCACATACACAGAAAAAGCCAGAAGTGGCCCTGGGATGAAGGGGTAGAGCACTAGCTTTGAGCAAAAGAAGCTCAGAGACAGTGCCCAGGCCCTGAGTTCAAGTCCTAGGACTGGCGAAAGAAAAAAAAAAAGCCAGGTACAGTGGCTCACACCACTCAGGAGGCTGAGATCTAAGGACTGAGTTTCAAAGCCAGCTCAGGCACTAAAGACTATGAGACTCTTATCTCCAATTAACCACTTTCTAGTGGCAAATGGGGCTGTGGCTCCAGAGGTAGAGCCATAGCCTTGAGCCGAAGAACTCAGGGACAGCGCCCAGGCTCAGAGTTCAAGTCACATGACCCACAAAAACAAGAAAGAAGAAGAAGAAGAAGAAGAAGAAGAAGAAGAAGAAGAAGAAGAAGAAGAAGAAGAAGAAGAAGGAGAAGAAGAAGAAGAAGAAGAAAAAGAAAAAGAAGAAGAAAAAGAAGGAGAAAAAGAAGGAGAAGAAGAAGAAAGAAAAGAAAAGAAAGAAAGAAAGAAAGAAAGAAAGAAAGAAAGAAAGAAAGAAAGAAAGAAAGAGGAGCCTGGAGTTTGACCTAGTAGTAGAGTGCTTGCCTAGCATGCACGAAAACCCCAGTTCAATTCCTCAGTACCACATATGTAGAAAAGCCGGAAGTGGTGCTGTGGCTCAAATGGCAGAGTGCTAGTCTTGAGGAAACCCAATGACAGTGCTCAGGCCCTGAGTTCAAGTCCCAGGACTGGCGAAAAAAGAAGGAGAGAGAGAGAGAGAGAGAGACAGAGAGACAGAGACAGAGACAGAGAGAGAGACAGACAGAGACAGAGACAGAGAGACAGAAAGAAGAGAAAACAGACATTAAAGCAAGTAAGCCTTCTTGGCTAGGCTTCAGGCAAAGAGAAGGGAATGAGAGGAGGGTAGACTTGTAAACATACTGGGTGGAACTGGAGTTTGGCCATGGACCCTATAATCTAATTTCTTAGGAAACCATTTACATATACTGGGAGGACCCCCTAAGCAGGCATCCAAGTGAGAAGTGGATCTTGCGCCCACCTCTCCCACCCTAGAGATAACCAGGCGTCAGGAAGTCATGGTACATGAATAACTTCAACTCTTCTTGTTGGGGGGCGGGGTGTTGGGGGGATATAGCGGTGCTCTCACCCAAGTGATAGCAGGAATGATGGGATTCAGGGAGGGGAGGAGGGCGAACCAGAGACAAAGACAGAAAGCTAAAGACGTGAGCCATTTGAGAGTCCTGGATCTGGATCAGGAGAGATAAGAAGCTGGGGGGAGGGGAGGAGAGGAGGAAAGGGAGGTAGAAAGAGAGAATGCAGGCCAGAAGTGCTGACCCAGGAGCTGAGAGGAAGGAAGCCAGCAGCCCCCCTCTCCTACCCTCCCTCCCTTTTTCCCGCAGCCAAGCAGGCACAACTCCAGACACAAATGCATCCTATTGGGTGGCTGCCAGGGAAGAGCCAAATTGCAGTTCCTTCCAAACTTACCTGGCCAAGGATGCCTGCTGGAGCCCACCATCATTGCCCGCTACCACCTAGATGGGGATGGACCCATTGTGAGGCTAATTCTGGGCACCCAAAAGCTGGCTAAAAATCTACCTAAATCCCCTTGCAGGGCTCTTTCAACCCCCAATATGGCTGCAAACTGCCTCCCCCTCTGAGAACTAGCTAAGCACCGGGAGGCCAAGCCAGGGCAGAAGCAGGGCTGCCCCCTCTTCTGCCTGTTCAGACTATTTGCTGACTGTCTCTTTCATGTTGTTAATCGCCTACCCCCCATTCTAATTGGTAATTAGTCTTGAGAGCCCAGCCTGTGCTTGGCTAATTGCTGTTTGTCTCACCCTCATCTCCGTCGGAGCTGTGCCAACCCAGTGCCTGGGCTCTATCCGGACTGCAGACATGCCAGACTCAGTGGAGGTTTCTGCAGCCCCACCCTGTTCTTTTCCAGGGAGGCTGTGGGGTACAGCCTCTGTCTGCCCTGATGGAGGTTCCCCAAAGCCCCTTTGGGCAGCAGCTGTCTGTGACCCATGCTTTCAAGCATATTCCATGCCTTGTTATATAGAAAAAGCCACGGGCAAGTCATATTACCTGCTAAACCTGGGCGGACTCTAGGGAGGAGGAGGTATCTGCATGGTGTCTTTAAAAAGTCTCTCAGCTGAAATCCTTTACCTCCCTTTCCTTGCCTGTTAGTTCTCCTTGAAGGTCCACACAAGGTCACCTCCTCTGAGAAGCCCCTACCTCGAGTCCTCCTGGCATAATGAGTGTGCCAGGAGGAGTGGCTCTGCGTACAAGGAACCTCTCTTGATATCTAGGACCTGGTGTCTGTCCTGTCTATCAACTTCCGAGCAGCTTCTTGAGCAGAGAGGCTTGTCCCATTCCTCTTTGCAACCCTGGCACCTGATCGGAGCACTTGGTGAGGAGTAGTAGCCATGACAACTGCCCACATTTATTGTGAGTTTATGCGGAACTCCACGCCGTGCAAACCACTTTGGTTGTTTTGTAACATGTATTCAATGACTCCATGAGGTAGATATTTGTATTCTCTACACTTCACTGAGGAGAATATCTGAGGCTCAGAGAGTAACTTGCCTCAGGTCACACAGTGAAGCTGGCACAGCTGGGGCTTGAACTCAGTCCATCAGGCAATGTTTTTCCTTACTCTGAGTCACGCCGTAGAGCTCTTCATATGGATGATGGAATTATTGAATGAACAGCATAAGGATTCCTTGGCTGGAATTTCATCAACACATTTTTCTCCCTGCCACAAGGAGCCAAGCAAGAATTCTTTGCAGGCGCCAGCCACCCAGTGGTCCTGGCACAGGTAGCCTATTGCAGGGATTTGGTTGATATTCCTGGGCTTCTGCTTCTTTTTTATTCTATTTTATGTTCTTGTAGAGGTAATGCACAAAGGGGTCGTAGTTACATAAGGTAAGGAGTATGTTTCTTTACGAACAGTGTTACTCCCCCCCCTCATTTTCTCCCACTTTCCCTCCTCCCTGGGCTTCTGCCGTTAGTAAAATGAATCTTCAGGGTCAGATGACTTGTGCTCCTGGCTCAGCCACTGGAGTCACCTTGGAACAGGTTAGGTCACCTCTCTGAGCTGCTCAGTGCATTGCAGGTAATAATGAGCAGCAGAAATCCTAGACTCAAGCTGGGTGCCAGTGACTTACACCTGTAATCCTGGCTACGGAGGAGGCTGAGATCTGAGGATTATAGTTCAAAGCCAGCTGGGGCAGAAAAGTCCTTGGGACTCTTCTCTCCAATGAACCAGCAAAAAGCCAGAAGTAGAAGTGTGGCTTAAGTGGTACAGTACAAGCCTTGAGTAGAAAAAGCTAAGAGATCACACTCAGGTCCTGAATTCAGATCCCAGTACTGACATTCACAAAAAAGTCTAATTTTCCATATGATCATGTAAACCAAAGAGGAAGAGTCAAAGTGGAAAATGTCATCTTGGCCGTTCAGCTACCTCCTCCTTCTCCCCTCCCCCGGCAAGCACCTGCAAGGACCCAGAAGGTCCACAAATACAGCTGAAATATACTCTTACGTTTTTTTCCAGGATCCTCCCTGAAGGAAATCTCCAGCTCTTTTTTTCCCAAGGTCTTCAGTTTGGGGCCCACGGCAAAGCAAAGGATCACAGCTCATCCACCCCACCCTACTTCTCTTTGCAGTCCCATTTCAAATCCTCCCCGTGAGGCTGGGAAGCACTTGTGCAATTTATGTTCTGGGGCACGAGGCCAGCAGGGCTGGAGGAAATCAAGGGCCCAAAAGGAAAACACAAGATGTCCCTGCTGGTTTTGGTAAAAGTGCCAGGCCTCACTCATGTCACCACAGGCGGTCCTTTTCAAAGCCATCTTCCTGGGAGGGGAGCTCCCAATAAATAGCCTGCCACTCAGGCCCCCCAGCTTTCCTGGATAGAGGCAGAGCTCTGTAAGGAGTAAATTTCAGTTTGGGGAACAGCCAGGACCTGCTTGAGTCCAGCACAGTGAATAGGAGCTCCTGCCTCAATTTGGGCAGGTGAGCATTGTGCAGCACACAGCCCCAGGCCAGGTGTTCAGCATGTGTACAGTGGGTGTCCCTGGAGGTGGTTCAAAGACGACCGAGGAATTCTGGCCATTTGCTGTCCAGCAGGGAGACGAAGACCCACCCTGGAGCAGTCCAGGGTGATGTGGACAGTACATTCAGGCCCACTGGCCAAATAGGAGACTTTCCTTCCTTAGAGGCTCCAGGAAAAAGGTGAAAATGGAGGGCACGCCTGCTGCACAAGATTCAAAGGCAAGTATGCCTAAGAAGTTCCTCCAACATGTGGAAAGGGGCTTAAAAATCCAGGCTGACTTCCAGGATGAGTCAGGCTTGTCCTGGGTTTCAAATGACAGGTGAGATTTAGAGTTAAAGGAGATGATTCTAAGGAGAATGCACAAACAAGGGGTCATTTATTTGCTTTTTGGTTCTGGGGCTTGAACTCAGGGATTGGATCTGTCCCTGAGCTTCTATGTTTAAGGCTAATGCTCTATCACTTGAACCACAGTGCCACTTCCAGCTTTTCCTGAGTAATTTGTTGGAAATAAGAGTCTCACAGAAGGGCCAGGAGTTTGGCCTAGTGGTAGAGTGCTTGCCTAGCATGCATGAAGACCCAGGTTCAATTCCTCATTGCCACATACATAGAAAAGCCAGAAGTGGTGCTGTGGCTCAAGTGGTAGAGAACTGTCCTTAAGGAAAGCCCAAGGACAGTGCTCAGGCCCTGAGTTCAGTCCCTAGGACTGGCAAAAAAATAATAGTGTCACAGATTTTTCCTGCCAGACCTGGCTTTGGACTTTTATCCTCATATCTTAACTAGAATTACAAACATGAGCCATTGATGCTGGCTAAGTGGTCTTAAAATATGTGTGTAAGATTTAATAATCAGTGAAGGGAGAAAGGACAGAAATCTTGTAAAAGAAGGCTTCAAGGTAGGGTTGGAATAAAGGTTGCTCAGAGAAATGGAGGTGCCTGGCACAGTGTGGCTTCAGGATGGTGTGTGTGTGTGTGTGTGTGTGTGTGTGTGTGTGTGTGTGTATGTGTGTGTGTGTGTGTGTGTGTGTGTGTGAGAGAGAGAGAGAGAGAGAGAGAGAGAGAGAGAGAGAGAGAGAGAGAGAGAGAGAGATTAAGTTAGCTACTATAGCCTGACTGAGCCCTGGGAAGCCCAGATCCACAAGTCCTGTTCACCATAGTAAGATTACTCTAAAAGAGTAATTCTCAAACTTCAGTCTAAAGGAGACACCCCCAACATCCAAGAATCTGACCACATGCTGATTCTGATTCAGTCATCCAAGGTGTAGCCTAAGTATCTCTCTCTCTCTCCCTCTAGTACGGGGGGTTGAACTCAAGAGTATTACACTTTGCTAGGCAATTACACTACCGCTTGAGCCATACTTCTAGTCCCTTTTTGTGTTATTGTTTTTGTTTTTCTTTTGGTCGTGGAGCATGAACTTTGGGCCTGGGCGCTGTCCCTGAGCTCTTCAGCTCAAGGCTACTGTCCTATCCCTTGAGCCCCCCACTTCCTGTTTTCTAGTGATTAATTGGAGATAAGAGTCTCTCGGTCTTTAGTGCCTGGGCTAGCTTTGAACTGCAATCCTCAGATCTTAGCCACCTGAGTAGTTAGGATTACAGATGTAAGCTACCGAGCTTCCTTTGAACTGTAGTCTTGCTTCCAGACTACTTCCCAAGTAGGATTTCACAGGTGAAGCATTTTCACTAAAAAAGTAAGTAGTTGGGCCGGGAGTTTGGCCTAGTGGTAGAGTGCTTGCCTAGCATGCACGAAGACCGGAGTTCAATTCCTTGGTACCACATCTACATAGAAAAAGCTAGAAATTGTGCTGTGGCTCAAATGGTAGAGCTCTAGACTTGAGAAAGCCCACCAACAGTGCTCAGGCCCTGAGTTCAAGGCCCAGCACTGGCAAAAAAAAAAAAAAGTAAGTAGTTGGAGGGCTAGGGGTTTAGCCTAGTGGTATTGTGTTTGCCTAGCATGCCCAAAGACCCAAGTTTGATTCCTCAGTACCACATACATTGAAAAAGCTGGAAGTGATGTTGCTTAAGTGGAGAGCTCTAGTCTTGAGAAAGTCCAAGGACAGTGCTCAAGCCCTGAGTTCAAGGATTGGCAAAAAAAAGAATCCAGGTGAAGAGGCTCAAGTCTGTAATCCTAGCTAGTCAGGAGGCTGAGATCTGAGGATCACAGTTCAAAGCCAGCCTGGCACTAAAATTTGTGAGACTCTTATCTCCAATTAATCACTAGAAAATGGCAAGTGGGGCTGTGGCTCCAGGGGTAGGGCAGTATCCTTGAGCTGAAGAGCTCAGGGACAGCACCCAGGCCCAGAGTTCAAGCCCCATGACCCACAAAAAAAAAATAGTTGGATAAAAAGGTTTCAGTTCCACAAATCAGTTTATAAGTACAATACATCTTGGCCAGTGCCTCCCTACCTTCATTGTCCTCCATCTCTTTTGCAATCCCATCTATACCCTCAAGTTACTTGGTTAAGATTTTGCATTTTGAATAAGACAGGCCCTTCTAAATGAGTCTGATGCAGCTGAGCCAGGATCATCGCTTTCTGTGGTAAAGGTCTAGGACTGTGGCTTATCATCCAGGGGAGGAGGAAGAGAATGCTAGGGCCTTTCTCAAGGTGTTCCAGAGCTTTGAAAGCTCCCTAGGTGACTACGCTGTGCCGGGAGCCTGTGAGAGCAGCATTCCTCCAGGATGTAACCCATTCGGGCTGCAGCAGCCACTCACAGCTCCCTTCCCAGCAGATGATCTAGAAATAGAGTACAATTCACATGAAGTCCTGGCCCCTGCCCTGTGGACTGCATTCCCAATAACCCCAAAAGGGCAACTGAGGGGTATCCATATCAGGAAGGGACAGGGGCAGGAAGGGCAGCCCCCTCTCAACTCTGTCCCCACCAGTCCCTTGGAAATGGCTTTGTCCAGTGTCTGAGACACTCGACTAATTATAGCCTGGGCTGGGGGCTGAATTCAAGCTATTGAAGCCTGTTGCTTGCCTTGGCCCCAGCCCTACGATGCAGAGGCTAAAGAGGAGGCTGAGGGCAAAGGACAGATGAAAGGCAAGTTCTGCCCTAGCTCATCTTGAAAATATGGGGTGTTATGTTGGGGTGGGGGGAAAGATCTCTTCCTCACCTGCACTGGGGACTGGATTGTGTCTCTCCCCACCCTTCCCCTGTTTGTATGTTAGCTGGTGTTCTTCATTAAATGTCATTCCAGGTTTCGGCATCTTGAACAAAGAATTGAGGGAAACTCACACGAACAGGGAGAGATGCAAGGGTTATTGAAGTGAAAGTAAAGAAATAGTAGAGTGGAAATATAGGAGTGATCTGACCAAGAGAACCCCAGGGCCCTGAAGCATGGTGTCTGGGACAATTTATGGCTGGCTTGCATTTTTGGGAAGGTTGGAACATTCCTTCTGCAAGACAGGCCTTTCATAATGGACAATTTTTAGAGATTCTGTTATCAGGTTAAGGTGATGGTTTGTGAAATTTCCCTTTATTATTTTTAAAAAATTCTTTTTTTAGTTTTGGCTGGGTATTTGAAGTTTCCCTTTAGAAAGAGGGACTCTCCACTTAGGGTCCTTGACTTCAATCGCAGAATGACTGGCCATGTCATAAAAGTAAGAAAACTTGGGAGAACTTTATTGTGTAAGCAAGCAAGCAAGCAAGTAAACAGACAGGCAGAAAGGCGGAGGCACACTCGAAAAGAGTGTAGGTGTTCTCAAAGAGAGAGACACAGAGCTCTTTGACATTAGGGGAATTTATATGAAAAGGGCAGGGTCTGGCTTAAAATTATGCAAAGATAGGTGTTCTTTTTTAAAATTGCAGCTCATAATCATTCCTGGTGTTACATTTTCTGAGTTAGTTCTTGGCGGTTGTTTACCATGAGGATCTTCTTGTTTGTGACTCACTCTTTAATGCACAGACATTCCTCCCAGGAAAGAATGCTTCCTGCCATAAAACAGATGCTTATCCTTGCGATATGGAATGTATCCCGTTGTCTCTCAGAAAAGGCTTATTTAGAGGCAAAGAAAATACTACTTTTTTTTTGCCAGTCCCAGAGCTTGAACTCAGGGTCTAAGCACTGTCCTTGGGCTTTTTCAAGGCTAGAGCTCTACCACTTGAGCCATAGCACCAGTTCCAGCTTTTATTCTATGCATGTGGTGCCAAGGAATTGAACCTGGGTCTTCATGCATGCTAGGCAAGCACTCTACCACTAGGCCAAGCTCCTGGCCCCAGAAAATAGTACTTCTAAATACCTTGTCTATTTCTAAGTTCCTAGATGCCATCCCCATGCCACAATTTTTCTAATCTATTCTGCCTCCACAAGTCTTTCTTTCTTCCTTCCTTCCTTCCTTTCTTTCTTTTCTTTCCTTCCTTCCCCCTCTTTCTCTTTCTCTCTCCTTTTCTCTCTTTCTCTCTTTCCTTCATGCCATTACTGAGGCTTGAACTCAGGACCTTTGGGCTCTTGCTCATTTTTTTTTTTTTGCTGGCACTCTACCATTTCAGCCATATCTTCAGCTCAGCATTTTGCTAGTTAATTGGAAATGGAGTCTCTTGAACTTTTCTGCCTGAGTTGACATGACACTGATCTTAGCTTCGAGTAAGATTGTAGGTCTGAATCACCAGTACCCAACTATAACAGTTTTTAAACTCTGTGTGCCCATTCCCACAATGCATTCTGTTATGGTCATATTAATGATATGCAGTACATAAACATGATCTCTTAATGAGGGTCTCCTCTGAAAAAGCCTCGTAAGGACATAAACCTCCTGTGCACTTGCCTTTGTGTAATGTTCTGCTTCATTGGACCAACATCCTCATTGAGCAGATACTATATATATATATAGCCAGTCCTGGGGTTTGAATTCAAGACCTGGGTACTGTCCTTGGGCTTTCCTCAAGGCTAGTGGTCTACCATTTGAGCCACAGCACCACTTCTGGCTTTTTTCTGTGTATGTGGTATCGAGGAATTGAACCCAGGGCTTCATGCCTGCTAGGCAAGCACTCTACCACTAGGCCATGCTCCCAGATCCCTGATACAATTTTTTCTCCGGACTCTGGGACAGCCGTTCAGTGGAGTCTTGGGACATTTCTTAGGTGGGGTGGAGCTGTGGACTGGTCTTACACATGTTCATGGGAACCTTTTCTATCAGCCTGCCTCACTTCCTGCTAGAAAGGTAGTCCCCTTAAAACCTTTAAGAAAGTGTTGAGGGACTGAGGCCTCCATGTTCCATCTAATTCTTGGTTATTCTCTGTCTGCTGTGTCTCCTACATTCCCCAACAGAACAATGAAACCAATCCTGGTTTTAATGTGCCAAATATCTTGTAACTGCCCTGAGCTAAGAAGGGTCATAGATATGTCCTTGCTTATGTATTTGTTGTTGTGGCAGTGGGTTATGCAGTCATTCTTGGGGGCACCATTGAGTCTAATGAATATTAGAATAAAATTGTATGAAAAGCAGATCTAGGATTCAGGCAAATATGTGAATTTAAATAATCAGTAAGTTTGCCTGAATCCTAGAAGAAAGAAAATAGCGCTTAATTGTATTTTTACCAGGTACAATTCTTATTTCATAGTACAATCAACAAACATGAACATCAAATAAAATGGTATCTTTCACAATAAAAAAAAGAAAGAAAAGTAGATCTAAGGGGCCAAGAGGCACCCAAGGGTTACACTGTAGGGTTTAGAAGCCACATTGTAGCATCACCAGTAACTTTGTAGCCTGGAGGTCAGAAAAGCAAGTCTTGTTAGAAGGTAAATAAAGCCAAACCCAATGGCAAAAAGGAGTAAAATAGATATCCAGACATCCCAATAAGGGGAAAAGCAGGATAACTACAGCTAGGTGTTTTCCCATGAGAACCATCCTGGACTGGCTTGATTTCCCTTCCTCCCTCCCTCCTTCCTTTCTTCCTTCCTTTCTCTCTCTCTCTTTCTTCCCTTTGTGGCACTGTCCATGAGCTCTTCAGCTCAAGGCTACCGCCCAACCCCTGGGTCTGGATGTTATCCCTGAGCTCTTCAGCTCAAGGTTACTGGAGTGGCTTGATTTCTAAACTGAAAGGTGTGATGGATTCATTTACACATCTTAGCCTGAACTTGCTTATGAGCTATTAATCCCACATCAATCATCTTCTCAAACATAGCACAGGATCCTCTCTCCCTCAGGCAGCAGGAATCATGTCTGTTTTGAAGTATTTCCCTATCTTGACATCTTTACCTCCAAGTTTAGTAAAGTTAGCCCCTGCACTGTATCAGTATCCACTTTTATAGACTGGAGAGGAGAACAAAACTTTTGGTTAAAATATCAACCACGTGATTCTGTATTTTTACCTTAGGTGTGGTATTTCCCCAGGGTGTGGGGAGGGCACAAAGTCAGAGGAAGAAGGGTGAAAGAGTAACAGTAGCAGAGAGCACTGGCTGCATCAGACATTAATGAAAGCGAACTATGGGACTCGTGGGTGGAGATGGAAGAGAAGGAATGGGAGAGACTGAGGGAACAGTTGACACTGCAAAAGGAAATGTACTTATCATCTGACAGATATAAAGGTAGATCCAATAGGCATCTGGATTTCTTCTGGATCTGTAGAAATAGTTGACAAAGAAAAGACAAGGGTCTAGTATCTTCTCATTTGGAACTATTTCCTCTCTACCTCTTTCTTTTACTAATTCTCTCTCTCTCTCTCTCTCTCTCTCTCTCTCTCTCTCTCTCTCTCTCTCTCTCTCTCTCTCTCCGTCTCTCTCTCTGTCTCTCTCTATCTCTGTCTCTGTCTCTGTCTCTTTCTCTCTCTGCATGCTGGTCCTAGGGCTTGAACTCAGGGCCTGGGCACTGCCACTGAACTTTATCGCTCAAGGCTAGCTCTCTACCACTAGAGGCACAGCTCCATTTCTGGCTTTTTGGTGGTTAATTGTAGATAAAAGTCTCCTGAGCTGGGCATGGTGGCTCATGCCTGTAATTCTAGATACTCAGAAGGCTGAGATCCGAGGTTCAAAGTCAGCTTGGGCACTAAAGACCAAGAGACTTATCTCCAATTAACCACTAGAAAACCGGAAGTGGTGAAGTGGCACTGTGGCTCAAGGCATAGGGTGGTAGCCTTGAGCTGAATTGCTCAGGGACATCATCCAGGCCCAGGGGTAGGGCACTAGCCTTGGGCTGAATAGCTCAGGGACAGGGCCCAAGCCCAGAGTTCAAGCCCCACAGGAAAAACAAACAAACAAACAAACAAACAAACAAAATGAAAACAAAGTCTCCTGGACTTTCCTGCCCAGATTGGCTTCAAATCAAGATCCTCAGATCTCAGCCTCCCGAATAGCTAGGAGTAGCCAACCAGAACCTGGCTGGTTTTAGTTACTTTGGAAAGGTTTGGCACAATGCTCCATTTGGAATCTGACAACATCCTCTCTTGTCTGAGCAGTTTTCCCCAAACTGTTTGTCCCTGAATGGTCTCTAGTGGCCAGGATAAAGTTTTGTTTCAGTAAGTCTCTCCTCATGCTGGGGTGAGATGTTCCAGTTGACTTTTCCTTCTTGTTGGAATAAAAAGTCCCACTTTTGTAGTTTGATCCCACATTGGATGGGGTGACAGACAGGTCAGGTGGTAACTGTGTCAGTAAGACACTTTTTTGGTCATATTTAAGCACTTGAAGAGACTGAAGGAATAGCTTCTATGCAGGACTTACCTCAACTTTCTTTCTTTTTTTCTTTTGCCAGCCCTGGGCTTGAACTCTACACCCAGAGCCCTTTAGTTTGCTTTTTAAACTTCAGGTAAAAGTCACACAGGTAGCTCACACCTGTAATCCTAGCTACTCAGGAGGCTGAGATCTGAAGATCGTAGTTTAAAGGCAGCCCAACCAGGAAAGCCAGAAGCAGGAAAGTTCAGGGACAGTGCCCAGGCGCCAAGTTCAAGCCCATGCTGGACCAAATTAAAAAGTTACAGTAGTAAAATGTTGCCAGAAAATCAGTGTAGCCATCTATCTTGGTCCTCACATCTAGTTAGAGGAGAAAAGGGGATAGAAACGTTTATCTGAAAACAACAGGAGACAGATTTGCAAGGAGAAGAGCAGTTTATCTCAGAGAGGAGATGAATGATGCATTTCTTTGTGTTCCTGCTTTATGGGGGATGAAAAGGATGTTTTCCACCCATCATTAGTTTATCAAAACGTCATTGGATTTTCTTTAGCAAAATTTCCTCCCACTTAAATTTTTACAAGATCCTCTTAAACATTCCTACGTGAGTCTAGAAGTTGTTTACATTCCACAAGGACTAATTAAGATAACCAGCTTCCAAATGACCTTGAACAACTAAAACACAGGCAAAAAGAAGGCTGAAGGGAGAAAACACACAGACAGCCCCCATATCTTTGTAGGCTTACCAGAGTGAGAAGAGTGACGTTGGGGAGTAGGGGAAGAGTAGGAAAGTTCTTAAGTAGGGGTTTTCTCCAATTGCAGATTCCGGTGAGTTGGCTAAATCATTGTCAGGTAGTGGTCTTGGTTAGATGTCTACCAGATTCCTGGGATCTAGAACAAAGACTTGAACGAAACGCACACGTAATGAGAAAGAGCAAGCATTTATTAAATTGGAAATAAAAGAAGCATCCAGCAAAATGTTCCACAGCATGGAAGGATTGAACAAGAGAGAGCGCCAAGGTCCTGAGGAATGGTGTTGGGACAATTTATGGCTGATTTGGGTTGAAGGGAAGATAGGAGAATCCCTTTCATAGGAGGAACTCTTCTGGATAGACAATTTTGAGTGGTAGGTGGTAGTTATGTAACATTTTTCCAACCATTCCCACAATGCATTCTGTTACAATGATATTATTTGTATAGGGTCTGAAACCATAATTAGTGGTTTCTCTGAAATGATCGTGTCAGGGTACAGACCTCACCTCCTGTGCATGTGCCTTTGCAGCGAGATGTTCTGCTTTGTTGGACAAATATCCTGGTGATCAGAATGCAGTGATTATTAGAGTGACCACAGGTGTGTGTGTGTGTGTGTGTATTGGGGCTTGAACTTGGGGCCTGGGCACTGTCCCTGATCTACTCTGGCTCAAGGCTATTACTCTACCACTTGAAACACAGTGCCATTTCTGGCTTTTTCAGTTTATGTAGTACTGAGGAATCAAATCCAGGGCTTCACTTTAGTCAAGCACTTCACCATTAAGCCATATTCCCAGCCCTACAGCTACCAGCTTATAAAAACATATCTCTTAGTTGGAGTGCCCACAAGAGGCTCAAGAGAGGCCTGGGGTACATGAGGTCAGGGTGATGCATGGAGCTGAGAAAGAGCCAGAGCCACCCTTCATCTCTCACATACCAGCCTCCATATAAAACTCCACAGGCAGATCCCTCTTCCCCAGAGCACCCACAACATCACATACAGACACCCAGCATCCCAGAAACACAGTTTGTGTGGCATCAAGCCCCTCCCCAAGGAATGTGGGCTCTGTGGCTGGTCCCCACCCAGCCTGTTTAAGCGGTGAGTTTGCACAGCAGAGAGGCCAGAGGCACATTAAGGATTAACTTCCTGGCTGCAGCCAGCCTGGCTCAGCCTTCCTGTTAGAGGATTCTGTGGGCAACCTCCACCCAGAGATACAGCTCGGCAAAACCACAGCCCCTTTCCCAAGCCTGGGCCCCCACCCACCCACCAAGCCTTCTCGGGCACCCAGGCAGGAACTGTTTCTATCCATATTTCTTGGACCAGTAAGGCCATGGGACAATGGGTCTCAAGTCAAAGAGAGATATGTGGAGGTATCTTAACTTGGCTAAGGGATCCCAAACATTGGAAGTTTAACAAAGTTGAAAGGACTAATCAGTTTAATTAGCTTTATGATGGGAAGACCCTGCCCACTGTATTCAAATGTGGAGTTTGGGGAACATAGCCTCTAATTTCCAGCCTCCACCATGAGGAAGATGGTGGAGACACCTCTCACCTTCTGATGAGAGAGTATTGGCAGTCTGGAGCTGGCTGAAGTGAAGACAGGTTAGAAGAGACAAGGAGGGGATTGTTCAGCAAGACTCAAACAGGTACAGTAGGCACTGGCAGAGAGGATAAGGTGACAAGATCAAAGTTGATGTTACTGTAGACTTCTCTGAAGAGTCACCAAGGGAACCCTCTAAAGCAAGAATTATGTCCTCAACCTCAGAGAGGGCAGAGTCCCTCTGCTTTCTATACTCCATGTCCTGTGTGACAGGCTGGTGCCCTGTGAACTCTGATGGGCATCTCTCCTTCCCATGCCCTTAGCTGACAGAGGAGCTTCCAGGCCACCATTTTGCCTAGATCCACCCAAATGAGTCCTACCTGTCTCTAACCAGCAGATCCTCCCCTGGACTGAGGGTGATGCCCTCTCCACCCCACTTCTACTACAGTAATGTCTGCTTCAAAGTCCCAAGTAAACTAGGAAAGCAGGCCTGGATGGGGGTGGGTGGGTAGTCAGTGTGCTGAGGGGAGGGGGAGCCATTAGGGAGCTGAGCTGCTGCAGGACTAGGAGGATTCTAATCGATGGGCTCATGTTATATTTATCAGCCACAGTACTTAGGCGCTGCCCTGAGCAGGACTAATGGGCTCCCCATTGGAGACGCCATTACAGGAAGTGTAGGGGGAGGGGACAGGGTCCTGAGAGGAGATGGGGATCTGGCAAGGGCTACTCCTGGCAATATCCACTCACCAAGCCCTTCGATGGAGGATGCTTGTCCTGTAGGCTGCTGGGATTGGATGCAGAGTGGGCACTGTCAGGAGGAATCACCCAGAATCCTCAACAAGAAAGTTACCATAGCACCCCTCTGAGTCCCCTTCCCACAGCCTTTTCTTCTTCCTTTTCTTCTCTTGATGGAAGCAGCTCCCTTGCCACCCTTTGCTGTCTGAGTGACAGCGATGTTGGCCAATCAAGTAGCTCAGCTTTTCCAGGGGTAGAGTTGCCATGGTGACCTTTCAGTGAGGTGGGAGGGGGAGGGAGAGGGTCTAGATACTTCCTCTAGCAGCCTTAATTGTTCATTTATTTAGGGCAATTAGTCCCCAGCGACCCTCCCTTCCATGACCCCAGAACTGGCTATTCTCAGCTTGTACAACATTCCACCAAGATGGGGTGGGGCCTGGTCCAGAATGAATGGGCTGAGGGAAGCAGGGTGTGGGGAAGAAGCACTGAAGTCTGAGAATCCACATTTAGAGGCTGACCTGGTCCGACCATGGCCGGTCAGTGGCCTATGATCCTGCATCCTTCTCGCCTTCTCTTGACCCATTCAACCCCATGGTTGGACCCAGTCCTTCATACTCCCCATGTTGGTGGTCTCTGCACAGCTGTACTTCTTGTCCAATGGCACCACTGTCCTCCCTGGTTAACCCATCATGGCTAGTCCTCTCCCCACCGGCAGCTGCTCCAATAGCTGACATTCTCAGAGGGCCCCTTCCGGTCCTCACAGCTCCCATCCTGTCCCACCTGGTAACCTCACGAATCTCTCTTTTCCTCAGTCCTGCTGGCCAGACCTTAGTCCAGACTACAAAGACGGGTGGCAGAATGAGCACATTGGCAGATGGAGGAAGCAGTCCCACCCAGAGACAAATCGGTGGGGTTCCTGCACTAGCTGGAGGCAGCCAGAGAGATCCTGGCATGCTAGATGCCAAGTCTATGACACTGGCACCACAAGTGACAGCTCTAATCTGTGTCCACTGACCGCCCATGCCCAGCACGTCCCTCCTCAGCCCATCCTGAAAGCAGAGCTTCCTTCTTGATGCCTCTGGCTCTCGTTAGCTCTGCCAGGCCACAGATACTTTTTGTCTTCTGGGCCTCGCAGCCATGGAGTAGAGGAGGGGGCTTTCCCCTGTAGGGGAGGGTCTGTGGCCTTCCCTCGGAATATAACTGCCATTCTCCCTGGCTCCTAGGACCTCTTGCTCTAAAGAAGTGACAGTTGGCGTCTCTTGGCTTTCCTTTCAGGTTTGAAACCCTTTTTCTTCTTTCTTTCTTTTTGTTTTTGACAAACCATCTTAGTATCTGGAGCTCCTTGTGAGGAAGGGGTCATCCACTAAGCTAGGAACTGTTTCTCAGTCCTCATTCTGACTTTCACCTCCTCCCACACCTGCCAGCGAGTCTCCTTCCCTCTGGGATCTAGGGGGAAGCCCCTCATGGGAATGGGGCTGCCAGGGGCTTGAGGACAAGGGATTGGGGAGGCAGCTTAAGCTCAGCCTTGGTGTCTCTCTGGCTGTGGGACAAAGGGAGCCATTTGGGGGATGACCTCACCCTTTGGGCATCCTCTGCTGGACACAAGGCCATTGTTCCTGAGTCTGGATGTGGGAGGCAGAGGATGATACTAAGGGTTGGACCCTCTTTTGAACCCTCTTTAGAGATCCTGCATTCCTGCCTGCTACAGCCCAACAGGGGATGCAGGCAGGAGCAGCCAAGCCTGACTGCCCTATGGATAGCAGAAGAAAGCTCAGGAGATCTCCATTAAGGAGCCCCCCCCTGGGGTCTGATGTCAATTTTCGGACACTAAGTCCACTACTTCCAAGCTAGAGGCAGATTCCCTTTGCTACTGCTTTTCTTTTTCCCAGACTTGAGCTACTGGGGGAAGGGGAGTGTGTCTTCTCTTTCTCTTGGAAGAATAGTAGAGTTCCTTTACTATTCCTCTCCTGAACCCCAACAGTGCTGAGATCCTTCCATTGAAGTCTTGTAGAAGTCTGACTGGTAAAGTAGGTATAAATTGGAAGCCACTTGAAATCACCATCCCAGTGTGTGTGTGTGTGTGTGTGTGTGTGTGTGTGTGTGTGTGTGTGTGTGTGTATTAGTACTGGGGCTTGAATTCACTCTTTTTTTTTTTTTTTTTTTGCCAGTCCTGGGGCTTGAACTCAGGGCCTGGAAACTGTCCCTGAATTTCTTTGGCTCAAGGCTAGCACTCTACCACTTGAGTCACAGTGCTACTTCCAGCTTTTTCTGTTTATGTTGTACTGAGGAATCGAACCCAGGGCTTCATGCATGCTGGGAAAGCATTCTACCACTAAGCCACATTCCCAGCCCTTGAGCTTACTCTTGATTGACTTTTTTGCCCAAGCCTGGCACTTTACCACTTTTGGCATTTTTTGCTGGTTAATTGGAGATAAGAGTCTCATATTTGCCCAGGCTGACTTTAAACCTTTGTCCTCAGATCTCAGCCTCCTGAGTAGCTAGGATTGCAGGCATGAGCTACCAGTGTCCCAGCTCACAGCTGACTTCTTTTAAGGCCCTCCTGAGAATCTGCCGTCATTCTTGGTCCGAGAAGTTCTTGGAGGATATGGACTCCATCTTTTCATCCTGGGACCTTCCCCACCCCCAGTACCTAGCTCTAGCAGGGCCTTGCATGGGTGGGCAGCTGGGCAGGAGAGGTGAGTGAGACTGCCCTGTTTATGCTTGGTCTGATAAATAGCCCAGACCATCAAACTTGCCTTCCCTGCAACGCATGCATGCATCCAGACAGACCCTAGTCCTCCCTCTCAGAGTGGCCACCCTCTTTAAGACTGTAAGACTCCATGTGACATGGGGGAGGGGATCACCCTCCAGATGTTGTTAGAAATCTAACACGTCTACCCTACCCCTTCTTCCCCCACCTCCTTCTCCCTCTTCCCGCTCCATTTCCCTTAAATATTTACTGATTTTTTTTTATTTACATTCTTTGCCCGAGGTGCTCGGCCCCTGTCAGGTCCCATTTGCTTGGCCCCCCTGTTCTTTCCCACTAGTCACCCTCCTCATCTCTCACATCTGGAGCCAGCAATTGTGTATGGATGGCAACAAGCTTCCCCCAGACCTAAGGGGTATGAGGGGTGGTAAGGTTGGGGGCTCTCGGGACAGGGTTGGACAGGGGGTCAGGGATAGAGGGATAGTTTGTTCCAATCTGGGATCACTTTAGCCACCTCTACGTCCTGACTTGGTTTCACAGGAACTTCTGGAAGGGACTGATGAATGCCAGATGCCAGGTCACTGTGGGAGGACTGCAGAGAGAGGGAGGAGGGTGAGAGACACTGACATCCACTGGGGGAGCCAGCTCTGTTCCTGGCATGTAGAGTGGCTACTTGGAGGCTTCCAGACACTCTGGGCCTCCTTTGCCCTTGCTGAGCCAGCACGAATGGTTTTTATCTCCATTCCCAAGGTAGCAGCACTGCTTTCATTGTTTCCCCCCTCTTAGGCACTCAACTACCTACGAAGCACCTTTTGCAAGCCAGGTACTGTCCCAGGTGCTGATGGAAGCTTGCAGACAAGCTTCTTCCTATCCCGCAGAGCCTGCTTTCTCCCGGAAGGGAAGAAGTAAATGATGGCATGTGGGAGTGGATTCTAGGTTCAGCAGAGAATGGAAAGGCAGGCAAGGAGAATGGAGGAGAATGGAGAGGAGGATGCGGTAGGACTGGGCTTTGTGGAACAGTGTGTGTGTGTGTGTGTGTGCCAGTTCTGGAGTTTGAACTCAAGGTCTGAGCTTTTTTTTTTTTTAATTCTATTTTATTTTATTGTAAAGGTGATATACAGAGGGGTTACAGTTACGTAAAGAAGGTAATAAATGCATTTCTTGTTGAACAATGTTACTTCTTCCCCTCTCCCTGAGCTTTTTTGCTCAAGGCTAGTGTTCCATCACTTGAGCCATAGCTCTACTTCTGGCTTTTTGTTTTTTTAATTGGACCCTGCTTGGGCTGACTTTGAACTGGGATCTTCAGATCTTAGCTAGGATTACAAGTGAAAGTCACCAACTCCCAGACTGTAGAATAATTTTCACCAACAACATAGGGGAGGCTCTGGGGAGCAAGGCCTTGAGGCAGGAAGGGAGTGATCCTTGTATCTCAGCCTCCTGCAAAGCTAGGACTACAGGTGTGAGCCATCTGTGCCCAACTTGCCTGGACCTCTTGGCACAACAAGACAATTCCCATCTCCTTTGCTCCCTCTTCTCCACACGGGTCACACTGCCTTACTGCTTCTTGCTCTCAGCCACCCTAGGACCTTTTCCTTTCTCCCTATGACCTTGGGCTAGAACAGTTCCCCTCCCAATCAGTCTGTGGTGTCTACAAAGCTCGCCTACTTCAGGAAGTCTCCCAGGATTGCTCAGAGGAGTCAGCCTGGCTCTGTCTGGACAGTAGATTCTCTTTGCTTTCTCATTTCCTCTCCCAGGGGAAGGACATTAATGAGGGAGATGGTCCTGCAGCCACCCCCTGAGCAATTGCCACCTCCCACGAGCCTTTCTCCTGTCATCCCGAGTTTCTCAAAGACGTTTCTGTCTTCCCTTTCCTTCTACTTCCTCCTGCTCCCTACCCCATCTCCACTCTTCAGGCAGGGACTGAAGCCTCCACTTCTCTTCTCTGGGAGGGGCCTGGAAGGACCATTTCAGAGGTAAAGGGGCAGCGGACACTGGGCTCCCAGGCCCTGGGCTGCTGCTTGTGTTGTCACAAGCTCTGTTTTCAAATCGTGACTAATAGCTCAGAGGTGGAAACACCGGCTTCCAGGAGGACATGGCCTGCGGCTTCTCCGCTTGCCACTCCAGGGTCTGGGTTCCTGGCCTTTCCTCATTGGTTAAGGCCACACTGGGTGACCTCCCACACAGGTGCGTTACTCCCAAGGCTTTCTTCATTCACATAACAGCTATTTATTGAGCAGCCATTGGAGGGTAGAAACTGTGCCTAGAATCACAGAAAGTGCAAACGGACTTGGTTTCTACCCTTGTGGAACCTGCAGCTCGAGGAGGAGAAGATATCAATCAAATAGTCACATGAATGTAATCACAGGAAGAATCTTGGTCAGTGTGAAGAAAAGAAAAAAGAGGATGCTGTGGTTCTGAGAGTATGTTGGAGGATCTGGCCAGCCAGAGAAGCTGGAGGCAGGGAGGAAGATGCTTCCCCAAGCAGGAGATACCTGAGCTGAAACCTGAGGGGATGGAAGAAGAGTGAAGGTAGAAGAAACAGTATCTGCAAAGGCCCTGTGGCAGATAAAGGGACTATAGATAAGATGCTGTGAGGAGGTGAGGCCAGAGTTCAGAGAGCAAGGGGGACAAGTGGGGAGACAGGGGAATGGAGACTAATCATGCAGGCCTTCTTTGCTAGGAACAGGAGCTACAGAGCAGGGTAGGAGAGTGGAGTGGGGGGCTACGTAATGGAGAAAGATGGGGTAAAGGATGATCCCTGACTTTCTCCCCTGTAGGGAGAAAAGAACAGCTCTCCTTTCTCTTTGCCAGATGTGAAATACCAAAGACAAAAATCCTCTTGGATGACACTGGAGGCAGATAGAAGACATTCATGTCTTATTCTCCCCAGCCAGGCAATCCTCCAGCCAGACAGCTCCTGTCGAACCCAGGGAATAGAAGACATGCACCTACCGTTCCTAGAGGCTGGTTTCGATTAGATTGTGTGCTGCTGCCCACAGAGCTACAGGAACACCTCTGGTAGAGCCTGGAACATGGATGAAAGAGGAGACAGACCCCATGAGCAGGGATCTGTCCTGGAATGCAGCACAGAGGCCTGTAAACACCTCACTCAACAGTTCAAGAGCGATTAGAGCTGGCCCGGGCCCGGGACGTAGCAGGGCTGGGGACAGAGCTTCCAAGCACTTCCTTTTCTGAACCTGCAGAGGGGTTTCTTCACATACCACCACCTCCTGCAGCCATAGTGCATGAAGACAAGGAGCAGCATGCATAGGACACGAGTCCAGCAAGTGGCCAGTCACACACGCAGGGAGGAAATGCGCTGAGAAGTCTTTGTGGAAAAGAAGAAGAGGAAGAGGAGGAAGACAGAGAACAGAGAAGGAGATGAAGTAGAGGGACACACAAAGGAGGGGCCAGGCCAGGCCTGAGAGACGCACGAGTTCATGTGTAGTGAAGGTTTTGTTCAGATGAGGAAGCAGGCTCAGAGAGATAGGTGACTTATCTAAGGCCCCGTAGCAGCTGAGCCATGATGGGGTTAGACTGTATATCAAAGCTGTGCTTTCTCCACTATGGAAGGTTCTGGCTGTAGGTAAGCCCCTAGGAGGCTGGCCTCCAGGACAAGCTAGACTTGTGTGTGTGTGTGTGTGTATGTGTGTGTGTGTGTGTGTGTGTGTGTGTGTGCAGATGCCCATTGTATATGTGTAGATGCATGCATGCTGATACTAGGGATTGAACTCAAGAGCTACCCTGTGATATTTTTGCTCAAAATAGTGCTCTACTCCTTGAGCCATACGTCCAAGTCAGGCCTTTTTGGTGGTTAATTGAAAAGAGTTATCTACTCAGTCTGCCTCCAAATCTTGATCCTCAGATCTCAGTTTCCTGAGCAAACTAAGATTATCAGCACAAGACGGCACGAGGCCCCCTAGTTAGGCCTCTGGGACCCAGAAGGGGCTCCGCCATATCTCAGGACATGCTCGGATCAGCAAGTTGCCTACTGAGCTGGAGCACTCACATTCAGACCAAGTGACAGCCTAGAGAGGAGAGGTGTTGACGGGTCTCTCGTGATCCACAAGCCTCTGTCATTTCGGGCAGCCAGCACTTACTTTAGCACCTCTGGCCAGCACTGTTCTGTGAGTGCTCCCTAGACCCCACTCCTGCAAGCAGGGACTTGTCATGTCGTAACTGTCACTCCCCTCCCTAATTGGCAATACCATTTAGTTCATTGCTTCCAAAAGGGTCTCTGTGACACCAAGTCTTTGGCTTGCTTTCAAACAGGATGGAAGTGTGATGGAGAAGGTTTGGGCAAGCTAGATCCAACATGGAAATGGGGCGTCAGGCTAACCTTGTAGGACTTCTCAAAGCCTTCCTATGCCCATGTAGAACATGAACCCCAGGGGTCAGGCAGCTTCAGGAAAGAACACTTGCAAAACATTTGGTCCCTGATGGTCTCTGCTGGAGCTTCTCTTGGCATGGGTGAGTTCTGTGGGGACTGGTTACTGTGGCTGTGGCGCATTTCACAGGCAATTAAGCAGTGGGAGCATCTGGTCAGTGACTTAGAAAAGCCATTGGAGCTGAGGCATGGTGGCTCACACCTGTAATCCTAGCTACTCAGGAGGCTGAGACCTGAGGATCTCAATCTGAAGACAGATCAGGCAAGAAAATGTGTAAGACTCTGATCTCCAATGAACTACCAAAAAAAGCTGGAAGTGGCACTGTGGCTTAAATGGTAGAACACTAGCCATGAACAAAAAAAGGTCAGGGACAGTGCTTAGGCCCTGTGTTCAAGCCCCAGGACTGGCACAAGAAAGAAAGAAGGAAAGAAAGAGAGAGAAAGAGAAAGAAAAGGGGAGAGAAGAGAGAAAAAGAAAGAAAGGAAAATGAGAAAAAAAGAGAGAAAGAGATGAAAGAGAAAGAAAAGAAGGAAGGAAGGAAGAAAGGAAAAAAGGAAGGAAGGACGGAAGGGAGGGAGGGAGGAAGGCTATTGGATGGGCTGGAGGTGCCAAAACAGAGGCAAGAAGCATTCAAGAGGTGGTATGGATTGTCTAAAAAGAGTAGCAGAGCCTTCTTGACATCTAGGCCCTATGACAAACCAGGTCTCTGTCTTGATGGGCTTACCATGAAGGCATCAAGAGGGAGGCCAAGGACTTGGTACCTCACACCTGTAATCCTGGCTGCTTATGAGGCTGGGATCTAAGGATCTTGGCTCAAAACCAGTTCTACCCCCCACCTCAGGAAAAGAAACGCCAGAAGTGTAGCCATGGTTCAAGTGATAGTGTTCTAGCTTGGAGCAAAAAAGACAAAGGAGAATGTAAGAACTTGAGTTCAAGTCCCCCCACCCTTCCCCGCCCTGCACATGCAGGCACCCCTCCCCACCACACACACATACATACAGGCCAAGGACCACCCAGGACTCTTCCTCAAGATGAAGAAGCCAAGCTCTGCACTCTGAGCTGCAGCCCTGATCTGGAACTGAGAAGAGCCCTGATGACGAATTCCGCTGCCACTGTTGACTTTGGCCAGCTGCCTCTCTCACTTCTCTTTTCAGGAATCAATACATGACTTGAGCTTAGGTCAGGTGGCACCCTGCTTTTCTTTAACTCTCATTGATGGGCTTGATGGTCTCAGCATTCATCCCCCAGAGGGGTGTTAGGTCAGCCTGTCATCTTGTTGGGGCCTGTGGGTCAAGTGTGTGTGTGTGTGGGGGGGGTGGTCTTGGCACAGCCATTTTTGTGGCTATGGCTAGGTAATTTTTAGTCTGTTAAGGTGGAGAGAGAGAGAGAGAGAGAGAGAGAGAGAGAGAGAGAGAGAGAGAGAGAGAGAGAGAGAGAGAGAGAGGGAGGGAGAGAAAGGAGGGAGGGAAGGAAGGAAGGAAGGGGGGAAGGAAAAGGAAAAAGAAAAAGAAGAAAAAAAAGAGTCCTTGGGACTCTGTGGCCAATTAACCAGCAAAAAATGGAACTAGCCCGAGGCACTGAATTCACACCCCTTAACCGAAAATAAAAATAAAGAAACAAAGAAAGTGTTAGTCCTATGCATCTGGGATAGCTTAGGTCCAACCAGGTGGGCTACAGGCAGTACCAATGACATCTGCCCTCTCTCAGCTTCTGTATCTGTTCCACCCACACTGCAGCTCCAGGCCATAGGAAATGGCTCATGCAGTATCCGCTCCTTGGGCAGACCTGTAGCAAAATGAAAAGAAAAAAACAGAGAAAGTACACAGCCCTCATCCACCTCCTTCCTGAGCTGATGTGGAAGACTGCTAACTCTGCATGGATGTTAGGTCCTGGCACAGATGTGGCTGTCAGGATACCTTGGAACACACACTGATCCGGAAGTCCAGGGACCCTGGAACCGGATGCTCCGAATGGAATCTTCTCCGGGTTTCAGTTCTCTCGTGTAGACAGTGAGTCTTGTTCTCTGGCTTGCCATGATCTTGATACTTGCTTTCTCAGATATCATTTCTACCCCCACAGGATAGATTAGAACAAACCTCTTCCCCTCATCTCTCTTTTCTTTTTGGAACCAACCCAGAAGATGAGTTTGTTTTCCAACATAAAATCTGATTAAGTCACTCTTCCACAACCTTCAGTGGCTCCCACTTGGCCCAGGATAGTCCTGAGAATGGCAGAAAAGTCTGTGGTGATCCAGCTCCTATTGCAATACTGTTTTTTAGCTTGAGTTCCTCCCAATAAAAATCCCTATTTTGCTATGCATTTCTTGTATTTTGCCTGTCTGTTGTGCAACTAGATTGGCAGTTCCTTGAAGGCGGGGTGCCTGAGGATTCAGTCCTATGCATGTACAAGTAATGCTGGGTGAGCAAGGGTGAAAGGCTACAGAAGGAAGGCCCCTAAGTGTCCTCACTTGAGCTTATAAAGCTTCTCACCCTAACACTCTCTGTAATTAGTAATTAATTAACAATTCTGCTGTCAACCGTCACAATTGTAGTGGCAAACCAAAGTAATTAAGCTCAGAGGTAAGACGTCTATGGTAAATGAGCCAGACTGGCTCGCTGGAGGTGAGTAGCACTTCTTTGCCTTTCATTCCAGAGGCTGCCTACATTTCTTGGCTTGTGGCCCCTTGCTCACCTCATTCTCACCTCGGCTTCTGGCCTCACATCTCTTGGACTCTCGATGTCTTTCCCTGGCAAGGATCCCTAGTGCTTACCTTACCGCCCACCAAGATAATCTCCCTCTCTCAAGATCTTTAAGTTAACCACATATGCAAAGTCCCTTTTGCCATTTAAGGTCACATTCATAGGTTCTGGGGATTAGGAAGTGGACATTTTATTCTGCTCACTGCATCCTGAAAACAGAATGAATTCGTTTGGGAAGGAGGTAAGGTCCCTGTCTGGCCTCAGTTTCCTCATCTGTAACCAGAGGGATGAGACAATGGAATTCCAGGATTCTAGCTCTGAAGCAGCATAGAGCTAGACCATTGGAGGTCCATTTTCTTCACCCCCAATGTTGACCCTGACAATCCCTTAGCCTGCCTTCCTCTACTTCAACTGAGTCCTACTGAGACCAAGGGCTTCGGAGACATGATTTCCCTGGTTCCCCTGCCCTGCACACCAGGCAGGTCAGAGGGCTTTGCCAGGGTGATTTAAATGGAATGGAGGTACAGGGCCTCGTATGTACTCGTGGAGTGAGTGAACAGGCAAAGACAATGGGCAACTAACAGCATGGCTACTCCCTCACAAGTCATTGGGGGTAGGCCAGGAGTGGTAGAGTGCTTGCCTAGCATGCATGAAGACCCAGTTTGATTCCTCAGTACTACATACATAGAGAAAACTAGAAGCGGTGCTGTGGCTCAAGTGGTAGTGCTCTAGTCTTGAGAAAGCCCAAGGACAGTGCTCAGGCCCTCAGCTCAAGTCCCAGGACTTGCAAAAAAAAAAAAGAAAGAAAAAGAAATCACTGGGGCAAAGTATCACTTAAGTGGAGAGAAGGTATTTTCATAAAGAAACACATGGAGCGTTCTGGAGTGGAACATACATTAGCTAGAATTTCGGAAACTAGACTGGAGAATCCATCTCTGGAAGAGCCGCTGAAGGAAGAGCTGGAGGAAGCACAGGCCCTATCCTAGAGGCCCTGCTAAGGCCACAGGAGGAGCTAAGAGGGAAAACAGGTGTGTGTCAAGGCAGTGCGAGGGAGCAGGACAGAGAGATTGATGGCAGGTCTGAACAGAAAAAGGCCTAGGGGAGGTGGGAGTGTGAAAGATGTTCCTTTCCTTTGTCCAACCACCGCCCCCTACCCACCCCTCATTCTCCCCCCCCCCCACCCCCCACCACCGCAGCCCTGGTCTTCACTTCTGCTGCCTGCAGAGCCTTAGTGGGACTTCTTGCAGGACAGGCAGATGTTTCCAGATGAGGCCAGATGTTATGGAACAGGGAGAGCGCTGGGCCCAGTGGGCTTGGAGGGGATGAAGGGAGGAAGACAGGACAGGAAATGAGTGAGAAGGGAATGAGATCTCCAGCCAGGGTCTATGTGTACTGTCAACTCCTCACAGCAACTGGAGGGAGGCAGGTGGCTGGCCTATTTTATTGATGAACCCATGAAGACTTGGTGCCATCATCTCAGCATGTAAAGATTACCTCCCTCTCCCCTGTCTCCCTCCCACACTCAGCTTAGCTGCTCGGCTTCAGATGAACACACCTACCCTACACTTCTTTCATGCCCCCTCAACTCTGGTAACCTCCCCTCTTTTCCCTTGCGGCCTCTGTTCCCATCTGGCCTCCTCCTCTGGGAAGTCCAGCCAGCTCCGTTCTGCTGAGCTGTCTATCTCTGTCAGCTGAGGAAGGTATTCTACCAACCCCTCCAGCTGACTTGCTCTTCCTGTCAGATCCCCTACCTCGTCTGAAGTTGAGGACTGCTCGCTTACTGCTGGGAGCGGGGCTAACAGGCACTGCTGGGCTTGTTGAGAAGAACAAAGGGAGCGAGGGGACTTCAGATGAGGTGAGAGTCTTGGCTTTTCCCCCAGCCCGTAAAGATGGGTGTTAACAGCCACCTAGGGAGCTGGTGAGGGGCGATCAAAGGGATGGACTGAGGCAAAAGCTCCTCCCAGTTCTGGGTTGCCACTGGCACCTCCCTCTGCCCCTCCACATGGAGTATCTCACCCAGGGAGTTGCTGACTCAAATGACAGTGGTTTGTTCCAACTCCTTATTCTTCCCGGCTTGAATGCCTCCCCACACCTCCCCCTGGGCTCCATCTCCCACCTCCTCCGTGGGAAGAATGGAGATTGTGCTGGCATCAGCTGGGAGATGAGGAAGGGGAAAGGGAGGGAGGTCTGGGCTGGCCTACCTACCACAGCCTGGGCTTCTACCACCCTGCTGACAAAAACCAGGATCGTAGGCCTGCCTGGAAGTGGGGGGGGGGGGGCAGAGGAAAGGCCCAGAGAAATCCAGCAATGCCTGGCAGGAATGGTATAGAGGAGTGAGAGGTGAGGACGGCGCAGACAGTCCCCTGGTGGGCTCCCCACCTATGTGCCAGTGCCTCAGCCACTAGGAATAGTCAAGAATGATGTGTTCCACGGAAAACAGTGACCCAAAGTCACACAACCACACCTGCGGCAGCGTGAAGACAGAACTGAAACACCACATGTCCATCTACACGCATGAGCGCATGAGCAGGTTTTTGTTCCTCTTCCCCTTTTATTCTTTCTTTCTTTTATTTATTTATTTTTTTATCAGTACCAGGGCTTGACCTTAGGGATCTCGCAGCACTGGGCTTATTTCCTAAGGGCAGGTACTCTTATCACTCAGTCACATCCCTAGCTCAATTCTTTTTTTTTTTTTAATTTTTTTGCAGAGCTGAGGACCGAACTCAGGGCCTTGCACTTACCAGGCAAGGGCTCTTCCACTGAGCTAAATCCCCGGCCCCCATCCCAATTCTTTTTATTTTGCATAGCATGTACCTTTTCATTGCACCCGAACTCCCTTAGATTCTAATCTTCTAAGCATTGCTTGGCTTTAGTAACCCCTAGACCAGCCCTGGAAAAAGATGCTACAAAGATCCATTCATTCCCTGGGAGTCTCCATCCCGCAGCTTTTTCCTTGCACGTATCTGCTCTGACTTCCTCTCCAGCTGGTCCCTCATTCTCTTTAGAATGCTCCTGGGAGAGCTGTGAGTCTAGGTTGGACAGCCTATCCTATCTCCCAGATACAACTCTCCCTGCTCATTCATGCACCAGGCTGGCCGGCCAGGACCTTCACGGGCTATGGAATCACTGAACAACCAACCAATTTATAAATATCAGAGCTACAAGCGACTTTTGATGTCTTCCCTCTACCTTACTAAACAGATGAGAAAACTGAAGCCCATTGAAGAGAAGTAGCTTGTTCATAGTCTCTTGTTGTAGTTCAGAATCTATACTTTTTTCCCTTAGGGCTTGAATTCAGGACACCATCCTTAGCTTTCACAAGGCCTGTGCTCTACCATATGAGCCACAGCACTACTTCCGGCCTTTTCTGTGTATGTGGTAACCAGGAATCCAACCCAGGGCTTTGTGCATGCTAGGCAAGCACTCTACCACTAGGCCACACTTGCGGCCAAGAATCTGGACTTCTTGATTTCTCTTTTATCCATGTGGTTGGTCCAGACAAGGCACTTGTGGGTCCAGGGGTCACGTTCACTCATGCCCAGCTTCCAGGATGGCTTTTCACCGCCTCCTCCATTCCCCCCCACACCTCCGGCTTTCTAGCAAGACTCCTGTATCTGATAGCTTCATCTTGGGACAGAACCAGATGAACAGGAAGTTGTAAACTAGAAGAGAGAAGAAGGTTAGACCATCCATCAAATCTTTACTGAACGTCTCTAATGTTCCAGATCTGATCACAGAATTAGAGTTGAGCCTGTCTAGTTGAGGCCTCTGCCCAGGCCTCTCAGCAGGGGCTGGGCAGACAATGATAACTATGGAGGTATGGGGCTAGGAGGCTAAGCTAGGTACTTGCAGGAGTGCAGAAGGGGGAGCAAGCCACCCTGCAGGAGCAGGGCTAGCCAAGGTTCCCAGAGGAGATAACATTTACTGACTGTGGGGAGACAGTATAGTTTGCCAGGTGGAGATGGAGAAGAGCACTTTCTAACAAAGATGAGAGTAGGGAAAAGGCCAAGGGTACATTCTGGGCAAGATGAGTAATACCACGTGGCCGTGGCTTACTAAACATTAAAGGGGAACAGGCCAAAAACAGAGTCTGACGAGTACTCTAAGCTGGGAGAGAGAGAAGTAGTAACATTGAAACTTATGAACCTGTTTCCCCTCTGTAGATCACCCTTATAGTAACAATAAAAACATTTAAAAAAAAGAAGAAGAGGGGGGAGAAGCCGGGTATGGTGGCTCATGCCGCTAATCCTTGCTACTCAGGAGGCTGAGATCTGAGGATCGAGGTTCAAAGCTTCAAAGCCAGCCGGGGCACTAAAGATCGAGAGACTCTTATCTCCAATTAACCACCAGAAAACCAGAAGTGGCTCAAGGGACAGGATGGTAGCCTTGAGCTGAAGAGTTCAAGGACAAGGCCTGGCCCAGAGGTAGGACAGTAGCATTGAGCTGAAGAGCTCAGGGGCAGTGCCCAGGCCCAGAGTTCAAGCCCCAAGACAGCTAGAGAGAGAATAAAATAAAAGTATTCTAGGTCCACTATGAAGGCCATTTAATGTTTCATCTTGAATGCAATGGAGGGGATCTTTTTGTTGTTGTTGTTTACTACTAGGTTTTGACCTCAAGGCCTTGTGCTTGCTAGAAGTGTGCTCTACCACTGAGCCCCTCTGAGTTTTGTTTTGGTTTTGTTTGGTTTTGGTTTTGTTTTCAGTCCTGGAGCTTAAATACAGGGCCTGAGCACTGTCCTTGGGCTTTCTCAAGGCTAGCAATCTACCACTTGAGTCACAGTAGCACTTCTGGCTTTTTTCTGTGCATGTGGTACCGAGGAATGAAAACCAGGGCATGCTAGGCAAGCACTCTACTGCTAGGCCGCGCTCCCGGCCCTTCCTCTGGTTATTTTGAGACAGAGTCTTACACACTGACTATGATTATCCTATTTTATGCTTTCTGTCATAGCTGGGATGACGTGTCCACTACCAAGTCCAGCTTCTTCTACCCAGATGGAGTCTTTCAAACTTATCTGCCAAGGCTGATCTTGAACCATGATCTTCAGTTTCTGAGTAGTGAGGTGTCAATTTGGACCCACCTGTTTAAGGTAGGACTCAAAGATTTTTATTGTATCTGAGAACCTGCATTCTAGCAGTAAATATGCAGGAAGGAATCAGAAGGTAGGACCCTGAAAGCCCACTGAGAGATTGTTAAAATTGCCAAGAACCTAAGCTGCCACATCGCTGGTTTGTAGGACCCCAAGGAGAATCCATTTCATGATGATGTTGACCAGATTCCATATTCACATGTCTGCTGTGGAGAGGGATGAGGAGGAGATGGAATACCTCTGCACTGCTGACTTGGGCAGTTCTACAGAGGAGAAAGAAGTGGGCTGAGACCCCCTGGGTATAGAGCTCAACTGACCCCATTGTCTTCTTCCCTACCACTGCTTAATTTGGGCTTAGGGTCAGCCATTGTCCTATGGCTGGAGTGGATTGAAGCTTTGGGGCTTCAGCCTGCTGTGAATGACATCAGTGTAGAGACACCACTCCCCAAGGGTTCAAGGAGATATCCTGGACTTTGGTGAGGCTGATTTAGTTGGAGCTATGTCTATTAAGCCTCTTACCTCGGAAGCCCCTCTACCCTGGAGGAAAGAAGGATGAGCAGGCTGCCTCACTAAGAGGTCACCAGCCAGATGTTTTGTTGGCAGAACCAGTCTAGCAAGGTGGGAGGACCTGGGGCAGGGAGTGTCCAATGCCCTTGAGCCATGCAAATGATATGTAAATTACAGGAATGCAGCTCTGCCCACAGCAGCTTGAGTTGCAGGAGGGTCTTCTCAACGGTTCTCAGAGGGAGGGGCTCTGGAGAGGAGAAACCCTTCCAGAGAGAAGCAGCACCCTCTACCAGGGCCAGGACCCTACTTCGATGTGGGGGGTGGGTAGAGAGGGATGTAGAGGAGTGAGCCGATCGGACTAATGGGTTCATGATTCATTGCAGGCTCTTGTCTGTGCTAATTGGCTCTGCTGGCTGACTGATTCATGGCAGGGAGCGGGACTCTGGGGGGACCCCTGTGTCCCTCCCCCACCTCCCACTCAGGATGGCTGTGTGAGGCTTTTAGATCCAGGATCTGTTCCAAAGGACTGCTGCCTGCTGCCCAGCATCCATCACTGCTGACAGACTCGAGCTCTGAGTGGGGGGTGGGGATGGCAACTCAGGGCTGCCATCTGATGCATCTGACCCCACCCAGAGCCCTGGTCACTAAGGGATGTGTGTCCAAGGGCAGCTGAGGCCTAAGCTACCCAGATGGACAACCAGACAGGTATCAGTGCTGAGAGTGGGGCGGGGGGAGATGAAGTACCGAGGTGAAATGGGAAGACCCTTGGGGGCAAAGACTTAGATGCTGAGGGCTTTCCCATAGTGCTCTAGTGCTTCATCTTCAACTGCTGTCAATGCAAGAGACCTAGACTTGGTTTGAGAAATTGCTTTGACCTTTGATAAGTCATTTATCCAGTCTGAGCCTGCATGTCACAAGAGCTATAGTGAAAGAGAATCACCTCTAGGCATAGGTCCTTTGGTACTTGGGGGAACTGTCCTCTGGCATAGTCTTGTTCCAGATACTTAAGATCCCTTGTACTGTCTTTCATTCCACACAACAGTGGCCAAAGCTGTCCTGCCTGGCACAGAGATGAGTGGGGTCCTTAGGTTCCCTTAGATCAGAACTCTCATTTTCCTCTGGAGTATCTGGACACACAGATTGATTTGCAAGCTCTCCAAGGCCCCAGCATCTCCGCAGCAGCATGAGAAGCCACACCCAGTAGGCTGTAGGGGGAGAGCTAGCCAGCCTACTCTTAGCAATGGGGCAGACACAGAGCACGATGAAG
Organism: Megascapheus bottae; assembly: GCF_031878675.1. Taxonomy (NCBI): domain Eukaryota; kingdom Metazoa; phylum Chordata; class Mammalia; order Rodentia; family Geomyidae; genus Megascapheus; species Megascapheus bottae. The sequence continues at coordinate 31,461,397 of NC_143525.1, read as the reverse complement.
ACTTGGAAGAGACACATGGCTGAAGCTCAAGGAGTATTTCCTGCCAGAATCCATGAATGAACAACTGTCCTGCAGCCTCTGCTAAGGGAGGGCGGGGCTTGGGCAGCAGGGGATGAATGAATTGTAGAGTCCACAGTGAAGCCTCTTGGCTTTTCTAGCCAAGGCCCAGGTATCGCTCCTCTCTGTAACCCCTCAGCCACAGGCAGTGGTTAGCAGGGGCTGCTGACTCAAATTCTAAACCAAACCCAGGATGGGGCTCTCCTTGAAGTAGGTCACTACTACTGTGGTTCTCAGCTGGACTCTACAACAGCTGGACTCTGGTCTCCCTTCCCTGCACCACACTCTCCACACATCTAGCCACTGGCCACTTCTCTAGCCAGTCTGCCACTTGTTCTAAATCAGCCTAGCTCACTCCCATCCTGGCATTTTTTTTTCAGGGTGGTTTGTTCCTACATCAGGCCTTAGACACCTGCTGTTCTCTCTGCTAGGATGCTCTGCTAGCTCTATACCTTCTTGGCTTCATCCCTGTCTTGGCTTTCAAGGTATCAGCACAAATGTTACCTCCATGAGTCTCTATCATTCCAATCTGCTTTTTTCCCCCCTTCCCTCCCTTTCCTACCCACTTCACTGTCCGCAAATCCTTAAACCTATCTGATAAGTTCCTATATATTTGTTTTAAAATCTGTTCGCACCCAAACACAATCCTGTTTCCTGCGTCTCCCCTGTACTGGCTGCTGTTTGAGAGGCGGGGGCTAGGTATTTCCTAGCATCTTAGACTCCCCCAAAAATCATGTTTCCAGCTTTTCTTCACAAATTATTTGTTTCTGTTTGGGAAAACTTTGTGTTCTTATGCCATCGCCTATATTTGGATAGTTAGTCCTATCTCCTAGCCAATCTGTAACTCCCATCTCATCCATTATCTCCCCTAGCCTGGGACCAGAGCTGCTGTGATGTCATCATGGCTAAGGAATGATCAAGTATCTTGTGGGTCTGTGAAGCTGATGAATGGGCATCTCCAGGGGCAGGGTGAGGCCCCTTTGCCACCTACCACACCCCCTTCCTCAGGGGGGCTGCCTCAGGAAAGAGGATTCCCTCCTAGCATCTATCTATCTACTCTGCCGCCAGTGGAGTTCTCAAGCGACCTTTGTGACCCTAATCCTCTCTCAGGATTTATTTCTCTTCCTCCCATTCCACCACAGAGGAAACTGTGGGGGTCAGGGATCAGGAGAGAGGAAGCCAAGTTCATGGCCTCAGTGCTTGGATATCAACTGTGATAAGCTGAAAAACAGAGAAGTCACATTTTGAGGATCGAATCTTGGAGTCTTTATTAAAAGACCAGTGACTGCATTGGTAAACTCTTGTCTCAAAGACCAGTAGCCAACATTTACAATTTAACATTGCTAGGAAACGATGCCATTAAGGCCAAAGAAGAAAGAGAACAAAACCAATTCCATCCAATCAAGTCAGCTCCAATGGAGACATGGGGAGAGGGTGTCCTTGTCCTCAGGCTCTGACGAAGCAGAGGTCTCACTGGCCTAAAGTCATTCTCAAAATCTCAAGCCATGAAGACTGAGTTTGCCACCAGGAGACTCTGAATTCAACTCAGTTCCTAAGGACTGAAAGAAGGTGGGACGTGGTCTTGGGACCACCCCATGAATAAGGAAGGCAGTGGGATGGGGAAGGGGCAGGGCTGAGCTTTTTCTTAGGGGCAACAGAAAAGGGTTAAGAGATCCAACAGGTTGAATTCCACCCCCCCCAGCCCCTTCCACCGCCCCCCGCGTTCCACCCCACCACCAATGCACCCAGACCAAGCATATTTTCTCAGCCATCCCAAATGTGGTTTTAAATGGGAAACACAAGCCGTCAGGGTAGAAGCGTGTTTAGATGAAGAGTCCCTTCTGCCTCCCCCATCAGCCTGAGAGCTTGCTTTCTGTGAAGGCAAACATGTGATTATATTTATTTCACAGGCCTGGGAGGCCTGATTGTCACTACCCCCCCCCTCCTCCCTTTCTATTCTCCCCGCTAGGTCAGACAGATCTGGGCTCCACCCCCTGTGGTTTCTACTCCCAAGAGCTTGGGGGAGGGTGGAGAATTTCTGGGTTCAGAGTGGAGGAACATCAGGGTTCCAGCCTCAGCTTTGGGTGACTGGAGTAACAAGAGAAGTCTCTGTTTTCTCAGCGGTAAGATGGAGAGCCCAGACACCCACTTGGTTGTATAGAGGACTAATGTCATGAACAAAATAGTGTAGGCATCATGGGAGGGTAGGTGATTTGGAGATTACATGCTTCTTGTCTTCAGATCATGAAGACATGGACCTTTCCTCTTATTCAATTCTATACTACTTGCTCTGGGCAGAACCAGTTAGTATCAGTGGGCCAGCCAGGTAAGTCAGTCATCCGCCCTCCCTCCCGCATCCTTCCTTCCCGAGTTGGTGACCCAGGTGACTTTTGGTGACAACCCCAGGTCTACTCCACTAAGATCTAAAATCACAGAGACAATGCAACTGAACACATGCTTGAAAATATTTAGGCCTCTGAATTGGGTAGTCATTTGTTTCACAGCCCTAGATAACAAATGACAACCGTTCCTAATTTCTCTCACTTTCTCCCAGGCCACTACACACCTCAAAGTGAAACCACTATGACCCGCTGCCTGCCCCCAGCTTCTCCCACTTTGCTGGGGTGGCGGCCAGCCCTGTGTTACTAGTAAGCTTTTAGATGAGTGGTGCTGCCTGAGTTTCTGCATCTCAGTCACACCACAAGAAGACAGCTGGGTAACCCTTTCACCCTCCCCCTGTCTCTCTGCTCCTAGGCCAGGCTGGGGGTTACCCCACCTCACTGCATCTGTCTCAGGCTAAGTATCGCATAAGAGCCAGACTCGAGCAAGGAGTGCTTTCTGTACTGGTGAGGTTCGGACTCAGTTTTACAATGGGATTCCAATCCCCTCCCTTTTCTCTCTCTCTCTCTTTTCTTCTTTCTTTGTTTTCTTTTCCCCAGTGCTGCAGATTGAACTCAGGCTTTCATACTTGCTGGGCAACATAAAAGAGATGGAAAACTTGTCTGCCTATGGCTTGTGGCAAGGGCTTGATGACAACCTGACTTTGAAAAGCACCTTACAAATTGTCCTATGTGCAAGGTCAGTAGCTGGGAGCCTTTCCAAGTCTCCCCTTCCAGCTTCACATACTCTCATGCCCATGCTGTAGTCCATGAGTAGCCTTAGCTCTCCTGCAATACCTGCTGCCTCCTCTACCTGGAAGGACTTTCCCTTTCCTCTTTGTCGTTAGGCTCCTAATCATCCTTCTCAGGCCAGCTCAAATATCACCACCTCCAGGAAGCCCTCCTCATGGTCTCCAGGCAAAACTTTGTCTATCATCTTCACCGTGCCTATTTATGATTGCACATTATACCTCCCTCTCTCAGTTTGTGTGCGTGTAACAGGCGCTCAATAAATGTAGATTTGTTTGCTTCCCCAGCTCCATACTCCAGTCCTATTTGATAGCAGTTTTCTGTTTCTCCTTGCTTTCTCCAGCACATCCTCTTCCAAATAGATCTTCAAACAAAAAATCTTAATCAATTACCTGCCCTCTACAACAAGAGCCAAAATGAAGCGTGACTGTGGTCTGGCACTCGGCCTCCTTCCTAGGGCCTGGGTAGACAAGAAAGGCATAGGGAGGGATGGAAGGCTGCAACCCTCCCCCCCCCACTCCTCCTCTTTTTCCCCCAGGGAATTAGCTTTGGCTCCGTTATTATGGGGAGGGGGTTCAGCACTGGGTCTTCTGGCCTTTCATTTAGGTCTTGGAAGTCAGCTCGGCTGTCAGGAGGTTGGGAAGGGGCGGCTGGCTGGTGGCAGGGGGTGTCTCCACGAGTAGTTCCTAACATCTCCTTAGTTCCCTCCCTGCGCCCAGGGTGAGATCAAACATCAAAAGCACTGGCTGGTCCCTGGACTGAGAGAGCCTGACAAGGCCCTTCCAGATGTGTGCAGCTGTTTCTCCCACTCCCTATTCAGAGTTTTAGGTTTGGAGAACCCCATGTCAAGCCACTCGGTGGGCCCCCAGACCCTCAGGTTTGGGGTTGTGAAGGCTGGCCTCCTCCATGACCATGGTTCTCTATGATGCACAAACTTTTGCCTCTTCTCTCCCTTGGTGTCCCAAGGATTATGCTAAGGAGCCATTGAATGGAAATCCTCCTTGCTCTGTGTCTTCCATCCTTCCTGCAGTTAATAACCTATCTCCCGGGACTGGAGGAAGGTAAAGGAGAAAAATCTCAAGCAGAGAGGAAGGAAAGAGAGACACTCAGGATCTTTGACTGGGGAAATGTAGAGAGATAATGAAATATGTGGAGCTCAAGTTAATTTGCAAATGGGGACGCTCCACTTCCAGGCACTCGGCCGACAGAGAGGCTATCAGCCTCTCAGCCGCCCAAGTCCTCCTCTCCAAATGCTATAAGCTCCTAATAAGGATGAAACACAATTGAACGCATTACAAACTGAATTGTTTATAGAAATTCATCCAGCTGCAGACATAGACTGGGAGGACTGAGCCCGTGGGAAGACGAGAGAGCTGGAGACAGAGAGGAAGGAGAGGAATGAAAGACAGATTGGGTTGAGGGGGGGAGAAATGAGGGGAGGGACACCACAGACAGAAGGAAGGAGGAAGGTTCTGGAGTCCCGGAAGGATCAAGAAGACTCCACCACAGGCACACTGAAAATAGTCAAGAAATTCAAAGGGAGGGCTGGGGAGGTGGCTTAGTGGTAGAGTGTTTGCCTAGCATGCACAAAGTCCTGGGTTCTATTCCTTAGTACTACATACACAGAAAAAGCCGGAAGTGGTGCTGTGGCTCAAGTGGTAGAGCGCTAGCCTTGAGCAAAAAGAAGCTTAGGAACAGTGCTCAAGCCTTGAGTTCAAGTCCCAGGACTGACAAAAAAAAAAAAAAAAAAAAGCAAAGGAAGAAGGTTTCAGAGAGAAAGAAAAGAGTCAGAAAGCCAGGGGAGGGAGGGAGGAAGAGAGGGAGGAAGCCCCACAGACTTCTAAGTCTGCTGCCCAGACCCAGGCCTCTGGCAACCAGCCATTTCAGAGAACCAGGGAAGGGCTGTGTGTGGAGGAGCTGTCGGGAGAATTAGCCAGAGGGTCATTACTAAAGGGAGAGAGGAGGGTCCCCTGTAGGCTACAGGCCTGTCCACCTAATTATGGTTACCTCCCAAGGTGGTAGCCCTGGATCAGAAAGGGCACAGCTTCTTCTTCTGGAGGCTGTGGGCAGCCACAGAACCTCTCTGTGGGTCAAACGGAACTGTTCTCTTTGGCCTGTATTGTGAGGGGACGTTCTGCTTTCACCTCATCCAGGAGCAGTGTAGGAGCTGGAGCCCCCAGATCAGCCCTCACTGCCCCTCCCACCCCATATTCACACGGGAGCCTCAGGTTGGGGGTGATGGCATATCTAAGATCACCCTTGGATGGTGGCAGGGATTGGGTCTGAATTCAGAGCATCTTGACTTCCAGCCAAGAGCTCATGCTGCAGCGCTTTTAGAAGCAACTTTAGGGAAGGATGTTACTGCTGGTTTCCAGAATAGCAGAAGAAGCAGAGGAATGGTGGAGAGTGTCTGCTGCCTCAGGTCTGGCTCTCAGTCCAGAGTCCCGACTCTGTGGCCCCAAAAGAGCACTGTGTGAAGAACGTCCTATTAGCCCAAGAGAGAGGTGGAGGTGTCTTCCTCAGAGGCCCAGGCAGTAGCGGGTGGGACGCTACCATGTGGGAGTGTGGAGATGAGCAGGATCCTTGCAGACCATGACGCTTGTGTTGCAAACACACAATGCTTCAGCAAGAAGACTCACTGAAGCCAAGCACCAGTGGCATACACCTGGAATCCCAGATACTCAGAAGGCTGAGATCTGAGGACTGAAGTTCAAAGCCAGCCTGGACAGAAAAGTCTGAGAGACTCTTATATCCAATTAGCTAGGAAAAATCCAGAAATGGAGGTGTGGCTCAAGTGGTAGAGCACCAGTCTTGAGCCAAAAAAAAATTAAATGAGAGTGTGAGGCCCTGAGGACAAGCTCCAATACTAACACACACACACACACACACACACACACACACACACACACTCCTCAGTGAGTTGATCTGAGTAATTGGATGGCTTCTTTGGTGATGTTTTAGCTGGACTTACGAACCTTCCAGAACCCATTCTTCTCATCATTGTTCCTCTCTTTGGATATTCTCTCCCTCAACCAAACATGCATAAATATAGACATGTACTCATTCATTCATTCATTCATTCAACAAACACAAACCATTAGTATCTGTCAGGCACTGCCCTTGGCACAGAGGATTCACCAACATGAGACCCATCACCAAAGACTTCATGGACTGAGAGACAGAGGCAGCATCATTCACCCTTCAGGACAGTAGGAGGAGCCACCAAGCCTGCCATGTAGTCAATGGGCAATGAATATTTGTTGAGTGGTATGAAGAAAGTGCTGGGAGTAGATCTGGGGTTAGACCCAGCTGGGGAGCCTAAACTCCTTGAGGGGGGGCTGAGGTTTGCTGAGCTTTGGAGTTCATCACCTGGTGCTGTGCCCAGCACAGAGCTGCAGCAATGTAAATGTTCCATGAGTGAATATGTGGTAATGAGGAGGTTTGGGTTATCAGAAAAAAATCTAATATGCACTAGAGAGAGAGACAGACAGACAGAGACAGAGAGAGACAGAGACAGAGACAGAAAAGAGGAGCAGAGTGGAGAGAGGAGAGGAGAGGCCAGAAGAAGAGACTATTCATGCTCATCATAATTTCCCAGAGTGACGTTAAGATCAAGGTCAAAGTCCAAGTAAAGCTAAATGCAGCTGATAAATGTCGCTCCAGCACCATTTGACTCTGCTCTCTTCTGGTTTGGCCTCATTCATAGTCACGCTTTCCCCAAGGGAGTGGTAAGGCTTACAATACTGCAGCTCTGCACCCTCAGCAAGAAGAAAGCCCAGGCCGACTTTGAGTAGATGGATTTAATGACAGCTCCATTCTTCAATCATCAGGTGGCCAAGAGTATTGTACATGCTTTGGTCACCTGACCACACCAGGAGTTGGCAGATGGGTGAAAGTGGAGTGAAAATGAACCTGTCTGCATAAAAGGGTTGAGGAGATGTTTCCCCTAAGCAAACAAAAGAAAGCAATAGTTACTTATGGAAAATGAATATATGCATGGCTAGATAAGTGAATTGGGCCTTGAAGGGTACGTAGGAGTTCACCAGTACAGAGAAGGAAGAGGGTTCCGCATGTGCACACATACAGAGGGTGTGATTGCATGTTCTGTTCTGTTCTGCTCCCTGACTGGCCATTCTTGTCTTGTCCCCATCTGTGTGTCTACATTATCCTCAAAACCCCAGAGGGCAGGAACAATGTCTGCCACATGCCATCTGGGTACTGCCCAGGCCTGTCCATTTAGACATTTAATCCAGGCTGTTTGTACTCTGCAACTGATCTGTGTTATAAAAAGGGCGCTCCTCTCTCCCCCGGCAGATCTGGGTTAGGCCAGGCCACTGTCCAGTTCCTGAGATGTGGGTAAAAGCAGTCAAGAGGCAGAGTTCCGAAAGGCGAGGTCGAAGGACCCCTCCACAACTGCTTCCATTCAACTGGGAACTCATCCCTCATCCTCACTAGCATAAGAAAGTCCTTAAGAAGGACGTTTCATCTGTGAAACGTAAGCATAGCAATGTGACATAACAGGAGAGTATTTTAAAAAACAATAATAACATACAATGGCTCCTGGCTGGTCCTGGAAGGTTTGAGATAATTGACAGGTGAGCTTAGGAAGAGTTGATTCCTCTTTGTCTTCTTCTCACTCTCCCCACACAGGCCCTGGCATAGAGGACACTGGTCCTTTGATCCTCTTGGTTCATCCTGCCTTCACTTACTGAGCACCTACTATGTATGCCAGTCCTAGGCAAGGAGGTCACCCAGAGATCAGAACTAGCCCAAGGTGGGGGGCCTCAGCAGCACCCAGGCAGAGGGGGGGGAAGGAAAGCAGCCACCCCATGGCTGTGTTCGCTGGACCAATGTACTTGCGTGTTTCAGGCACAAGGATGAGTGCTTGAGGGCAGTCTCCCTGAAAGGAGAAAATGGAGGGTTTTCTGGAGGAAGTGGTATCTGTGTGGCCTTCATTTGTGTGTGTGTGTATGTGTGCACACGCGCGTGTGTGCTGGGACTTGAACTCTGGACCTGAGTGCTGTCCTCCAGCTTTTCCCACTCAAGGTTTGAGTCATACCTCCTTACACTTGAACCACACCTCCACTTTTGGGGATAAGAATCTCATGGACGGGTCAGGAGTTTGGCCTAGTGGTTAAAGTGCTTGCCTAGCATGCATGAAGACCTGGGTTCAATTCCTCGGTACCACATACATAGAAAAAAGCTGGAAGTGGTGCTGAGGCTCAAGTGGTAGAGCTCTAGCCTTGAGAAAGTCCAAAGACAGTGCTCAGGCCCTGAGCTCAAGCCCAGGACTGGCAAAAAAAAAAAAAAAAAAAGAATCTCATGGACTTCTCTGCTTGGGCTGGCCTTGAACCATGATCCTCAGATCTCAGCCTTCTGAGCAGCTAAGATTATAGCAGATGCCTCTGATGAGTGCCTCATTCATTCTTTTGCTTAACCATTCACTGATATAACTCATCCATTCTCATCTGCCTCCCTCCAGGCTCAAAGCCTGGTCCACAGAGTGTCCCCACCCAAGGATCTTCTGGAAAGACCCAGTGGAGCAGTTCACACTTGTGCCTCTCAGCCTATGGGGGCTGGGGTGTAAGCTTCAATTGGAGGGCAAAGAGAGAGAGCCCAGTAGAAGGAAGGGTAAGAGAGGAGAGTTCGTTGGGATTTCAGAGGAAAGACAGCATCCTTCTCCTTGAGGCTGAGTTGGGCTAAGATTAAAATTCACATCTAGCCTCCTATAAAGCTTGGGTGACTCTACAGTGCCATAGCTGGCCCCCGAAGGAGAGGGCCTCCAAGGAGGATGGGGATGGGACGAGGATCTCAAAAAAAAAAAAAAAAAAAAAAAACCTGAGGAAGGAGAGAAAAGCCGAAAAGCCGCTGGGGGAAATTACATGTTTCCGAAGCTGCCTGGGCTGCAGTAATGAGAACCAGAGAAAGGGCTAATGGAGATCAGATTGCCCAGGGGCTGGCTCCCAGCAACTCCCATCCCATCCCCTGTGCAGAAAGGAAAGGCCTGGGGACAGGATGGAGGTGGGAAAGGGCCACCCTCCCCACCTGGCCCATCCCTTCATCTCAGCTGGAGGTGGGAAATTGAAGAGGGAGGGCGTGCCAGGTGGAGTATCCAATAGGAAGTGGTTGAAGGCAGAGTGACAGCGTAGAAAGCCAGTAGCCAGTGTCCTGGCTTTGGAGGCCTCACTGTTCTCCCAACCTCTTCTATTTACAGGAGCTTCTAGTCAAGAAAGGCTGAGGTGGCCTCTCACAGAGAAAGAAAACCTTAGCTGCAACCCCAGGTACACTCGATGGAAGTTCCAACCTGGGGTTGAGGATACAACCCTGGGTTGGGGGCGCCATCAATCTGGTGATGCCTTGAAGGCTGGATGCTGCCCACTTGAAAGCCCTCACAGCAAAGAGATGAGATGAGATCAGGAAGAGGAGTTGAAGTGCTAGAACTAGCAGAGTGTGTGTGTGTGTGTGTGTATGTGTGTGTGTGTGTGTGTGTGTGTACTGGAGCTTGAACTCAGGGCCTAGATGTTATCCCTTAGCTTTTTAGCACAAGGCTGGTGCTCTACCACTTGAACCACTTCTGACTTTTTGACAGTTAAGTGGAGATAAGCATCTCATTAATTTTCCTGCCTGGACTTGGCTTGAACATTATTGTTGCTGCTAGTTCTGCTGATACTTCAGCAGCCATTTTGATTGAGCACCCACTTTGTGCCTCCATTTAGACTCAGATAATCAGCACAAGCACCTGAGGCAGAGAAAGAGAAGGCAAAGCTTTGACAGAGGCAGTCACAGGCCCAAGGTCAAGGCCCTGGAGGAGAATGCCAAGCAATGACCTGCCGGGTCCCCACAGTAGCTTGTGTTGTGAGCTGCATACCAAGGGGCCATGGCCCAGCAAACCAGAGCCCTCTTCCTTGTCTCTTCTCGCCTATCTGTCTTTCTCCAGGTTTCTTCTCCCTCCCTCTCTTCACTGCAGCTCCTCTTTGTCTCTGTTCCTCCTTCTTGTGTCTTGTCCCTCTTGTATCCCCTTCTCCAGCTCAAGTTCAGCAGGTCACTTGGTCCAAGGAGGTGATGAGGAGGCCCTAGCAGAGGCCTTGTGTGCTCATGGTTTGGTCCCAGAGCTGGGAGCAGAAGCCAGGGTTCTTGATGGCATACATAGAGCCCAGGAGCTCTCAAAGGACACCCACAGGAGGAGGTAGAGGTGAGGCAGCTGGACATAATGCTTAATAGCCCTGAGCAGCCCCTCTTGGCAAGTTGGGGCTGGAAAGGGCCCCGTCTCCTTCATTCTCCCCCCCCCCCAAGTCACTCTTCTCTTCTGCCCTTGGTTTCCTTTTTTTCCTCCTTTCTCATCTTTCTTTCTTCCTCACTCCCCATCCCTATATTTATAGGAGAGCTTGCATTTTCTTTCTTTCTCTCTCTCTTCCTGCCTTCTCCATTGCTCCTCCTCCTCTTCCTCCTCCTCTATCGATCAGTCTCTCTGGCTCTAGCCAACACGGAGGCCTTGGACAGTACTCACAGTCTTGCTTTAAAATTTATTGCCCAGTAAACGAGTCGGCAGATGGAAGTCTCTGCCACCCCACCCCCCATCCGCCATGGCTCCTCATCTCTACAAAAGCCGATTTAGACGTGAATATCGTCCATCAAATACACCAATATGTGGTTATTTATAGGCTACCTCCTTCCAAGAAAGCAGACTGCTTTTTCCCTCCTCCTGTCTATCTTTACTTTGAGCTCCCACCACTCAGGAGCAGGGAGGGGGCCCGTGGGAGTCAATATTTGAAAAGCTGCATAATGAGGCTCCACCCCTCCAATTCTAGGGTAGGGGGCGTAAGAAGTGTCTTGATTGGAAATGAGTTAATTAGAAGTGAGGCTCTTCAAATCTCGGAGTTGGGTTATTTATAGTGTTCAGTTAATTTTGATAATTAACACAGGGGAGGAATTGTGAGTTCGGGGCAATGCAGTGCCTGCCATCAGAGAGACTCACTTCCTGCCCCGACAGTTACCCAGCCCCATGCTGCTCCATTTGGACTCCCCAAAATAGACTATTCCCTGTTGTGGAGTCCCTGGGATTTTTAAAAGTAGAATGCAGAAGTAAAGGCCAAGGACATGGGGCCATAGCGGACTCAGGCTGATAAGATCAAATCTCCCAGCCATCCTGTGTCCAGCCAGTGCCCCTGTCCTTTCCTGGCCAAATGTCCTTGTAAGGGAAGCAGTGCCCACCTGCTGGTTAGTGAAGCATTCTGCAGTGTATTCCACAAAATGTGAGAGAATGGGTGATGCTCCATTCAAGGTCTGGGCATAGAAGCCCTTCCAGGGGTTGGTGACTCACACCTGCAATCCTTGCCACTCAGGAGGCTGAGATCTAAGGATAATAGTTCAAAGCCAGCCTGGTTAAGAAAGTTCCTGAGACTCTTATCACCAACAAACTACCCTCAAGAAAGCCAGAAGTGGAGCTGTGGCTCAATAGTAGAGCACTAGCCTTGAGCAAAAGAAACTCAAAGACAGTGCCCAGGTCCTGAGTTAAAGGTTCCAGGGCCACACACACACACACACACACACACACACACACACACACCAAACAAGGAAAGAAGCGTGGCAAGAATGACCCAAGAGGATAGACAGACAGCCACCAGATTTGGAAGGAGAGAAAAGATGGTCCAGAGACAATTCTTCGAGAAGTTTTTATTTGGAGCTGCCTATGCAGGAAGGGACTTCAAAAGGACAGTGATCCATCACCTAGTAGTGACAGAGGTCTTCTAAGTTTGCTCCTAATCTGTCTAGCTAGCCCTGCCTCTATCCTAACCCACCCCCCAACTATGTCCTCAGGCAGCCCTAACTTGAACAGTTAGCCTTTCCAGACCCAGAAACCGGGTCACATCCCTCTACACCCCTGTTGACTGTTTAAATAAATATCAACTCTGCTCATAAGGCTTTGCTTTCTCGCCATAGAAGTTCTCTTCTACTTCTCCAGGTTCTGTACCCATGTCAGACTTTGCCAAGTTGGTGGCCTCCGTCTCCTGGTGCCACTAACTTTGGTTGGTGAAATTCTCCAGGTTGTCAGGGGCATCTAGGGGTAAAGGCCAGCTGGAAAGACACGGAGCTAGATTCTGAAGGGTCCTAAATGTTCCTCAGTGGAATATGCCCCCTCGCCCTGCCCCCTGGAGATGACACAAACTGCATACTTTGTCTGGGAGCTTGCTGATCTGCTGAGATAAAGACAGCCCCCAAGACACAAGAATGGTTTAGGGATAAAGATCATCACACCCCCACAGCCAAGTGGAGGGCAGGTGAGACCACCCAGTACAGGTACAGGAAGTGGTGGGAGGCCTTCCTTTGTGGGCAACCTCCTCTCCCACTGGAGTGCAGAGGCGGCCGGAACATGGAGAAGAACTTCAAACGCCACCGTCCTGTCTTAGCTCTCAAAGGGAAGATCCACTCCTGGACCTGCCAAGCACTGGAGCCAGACCGGAAGCTGGGATCTGTGACCACGAGCTGTAGGCTCTTCTTGTTCCCGTAGCCCTTGCCAGCTCCCCACCCCCTCCTTCCCTTCTCCCCCTGCGGATGTTCTCAGGTGTCTGTCTCTAAATCCTTTCCCTGACAGTCCTTGTCCCCTCACAGGAGGGAGGGAAAGAAAAGGGCGGAGCCTGGCTGGTCCTGCTGGTAGCTTCTGCTCACTTGGGCATCCAGGCAGCCTTCACAGGTACCTTGCCTCTCCTCACTGGTGTCTGAAGTCCTCTTGAAAGAGGCCCACTGAGGCAGGTGGCCCCACTGCCATCTGCCATGTGTATCTGACACACACTTTGGGCCACCCTTGTGCTTGCTTGTGGAGTGACCTAGCCATTTTCTATCCTAACTTCTGCCAACTTCAGTCTTTCTCGACAACAGTGATCTGGTCCCTTTTCCCCAGACAGGGGATTCCTCAAGAGTGAAGGTCCATGAATGGAATTGCTTCTCTGTCTTGACCAAGGTCTAGGGTACATGACCTTCCCATCAGTGTCATTCTGTCTCCTCATCCTGTGCCCAGTGGTCTCCAAGTGGCCAGGTGGTAGTTCCAGGCCAGTGTCTAACCTTGGGCCACCTTGTAAGGCATCCCATAATGTCTTTTTCTTGATTTCCTGCTTAGCCATCTTGGGGGGAGCCGCTATTTCATCTCCAGCTTCCTCTGAACCCAGAGCACATTTTTAATTAAAGTGGAAAGAAAGAGCTGAAGTCTGTTTGCACTTAATCATCTTGACGACCTTTTTTGCTTAAGAGGTTCCAGTTGGGGGGCGGGGGTGGGGGGAGAGAGTGCTGGGAAGGGAAAGTAAAGATATTTCTGAGTGGGCCTGGGTCGAGAAGGGGGAGGGTTGGGGATGAATAATGGAGCAGGGCAGGGGGGAGGCAGCTGGGCTTTGAGTGCCGACTCAGCACTTCCTAGACTGCTCGGTCCTCTCCGAGCTGCCCCCACCTCTTGGCACCTACAGGGGCTGGACAAGATCTCGGCCTCACTCCCTAGAGAGCAGGGATAATGTGTGAAGGACAGCGGCCCTCCTGTCACAGTGGAGAAGCAGGCCTGGAGATGTCCAGTGCCCGGACCACACAGCGGGAGGCAAGTCAGGCAAGGCTGAAGGAGAATGTCTTTTCTTTCCTCCTGACAGGGTGCTTGCTGGCACTGCTCTATTATCTACTTCTCTGCAACTGCCCACAGAAAGACATCTTCCTTCACTGTAGAAAATCTCTGAGGGCTGGGAGTTTGGCCTAGTGGTAGAGTGCTTGCCTAGCATGCACAAAGACCTGGGTTCAATTCCTCGGTACCACACGCATAGAAAAAAGCTGGAAGTGGTGCTGAGGCTCAAATGGTAGAGCTCTAGCCTTGAGAAAGTCCAAGGACAGTGCTCAGGCCCCGAGCTCAAGCCCAGGACTGGAAAAAACAAAAACAAAAACCCACCTCTGAGCTGCCTTCCACTTCAGAAATCCAGCTCCTGGCCTGGAATGAGTAACTGAACTGTGTCTTTCTGTCTAGGTGTGAAGCATTCCTATTTGACTTCTCCTGAGGAGAGGAGAGAGAGAGAGAGAGAGAGAGAGAGAGAGAGAGAGAGAGAGAGAGAGAGAGAGAGAGAGAGAGAGACAGACAGAGAGAGACAGAGAGAGAGAGAGAGACAGAGAGAGAGAGACAGAGAGAGAGAGACAGAGAGAGAGACAGAGAGAGACAGAGAGAGACAGAGAGAGAGAGAGAGAGACAGAGACAGAGACAGAGACAGAGACAGAGACAGAGACAGAGAGAGAGTCCATGTTTTGAAGTTTCTCTCCAAAGGAAAGACCCCTCTCTACACAGAGTATAGCCAAGCTGAGTTCCTCCCTCAGAGTAGGGGGGTATCCCAGGCCAGCACTCTGACCTCTTCTGTTGGAGTTTCCACCAGGCCAATTGCAGCATGCAGTTGGTGAACTGGAAGAGCTCTCTCAGGAAGATCTGGTGCACCCATCCTGTTTCAAAATTTCCAGTCTTCTCTCTGGGTTTGCCAAAAAAAAAAACAGCCTTTGTGTTATAATGGGTGAGATTAGGAAGTGATTTTCTTCCTCCAGACACCCCATTCTGGCCCTTAGAGGGGTCCACAGGCTGGGAACATGACTTTGTCCAGACTGTGCATCCAGGATCTTCATCCTCCCCGCTGGAAAGCGACCCAGACAATTGCACTTGACCCCACTTCCCAGACTTGACTGTAAGAGAGAAGATAAGCTTGGGCTTGAGACGTCTCCTCCCCCAGCAATTCCCGTGGGAATTTCTCTGAAGTCCAAGGCCTGTCACAGTTCTAGCTCTTATCTGCCACAGAAAGGACCCTGGTCTCAGTGTCCACCCCTGAAATGCCATCTCACCCCTCATCCGGTCTCCAGTCAGAAGCCATCAGCAGCATCAAATGCAACAAGATTGACTGACATCTTCCCAGCCCCCTTACTTTCAAAGCACATTCATTCTCAATACTTCCTTGATATTTTCTTTTGTGATACTCATATCTGATGTCAGTTTTAAAGATGAGCAAACTGAGGCGCAGAACAAGCAAGAAACTGGCCAGCCTGGGCAGGAAAGTGCACTCTTATCTCTGATATAAAACTACTCAGAAAAAGCTGGAAGTGATGCTGTGGCTCAAGTGGTAGAACTCCATCCTTGAGCATAGAGAAGCTTAGGGCAGAGCCCAGGCCCTGAACTCAAGCCCTAGAACTGGCAAAATAAATACATACATACATACATACATACATACATACATACATACATACATAAATAAATAAATAAATTAAATAAATAAATAAATAAAATGCTTGGCTGCCAGGCACTGGTAACTCACACTCATAATTAGCTACTCAGGAGACTGAGATATGCCAAGTCTGAGCAAGAAAGTCCATGAAACGATTATCTCCAACTATCAAAAAGCTGTAAGTAGAGTTGTGGTAGAGTGCTAACCTTGAGCACAAGAAAGCTCAGGGACAACAGACAGGTCCGTCCTGAGTGCAAGACCAGTAATCAGCACACACACACACACACACGCACACACACGCACACACACACACACACGCACGCACACACACACACACACACGCGCACGAAAGAAGACTTCAGAATAGCTGAAGTTGAGAATGTAGACGAACATAATCCTACATGAGCAAGGGCTGCTCATGGAGAAGAGAGGCTGGACCAGTGCAGGGTGACCTCACAGTCAACTAGGGAGATGACTGATGCGAGGCCTGGGGCCCTGTTCACAGAGCCCCCAATTCTCCATTTACACTTCAGGATAGCATTCTCCTTGCCAGAAATAAATCCTGGAGAAAACTAAATCCCTACCACCGATGTCTGAATGAATTGGTCTGATCACATGGGTGCAGTCTGGGGAGGAAAGGCCACATGGCCTTTTCAGGAAAAGAAAAGACTGCACAAAGACAGGAAAGCAGGAGCCCTTTCCCAATGCCACTGGTATCAGGGGGTGAGAGGGAGTTTTCACACAGGACACCTTGTGCAAGGTGAACATGGTCAGATGGGGCAACTTGTAGGGCAGGGTGTGGGGAGGAAAGGTAGAGGAGGGCCGCGCTCATCTCTGGGCAGGAACAGACGGTAGGAGGAGGGCACTGAACAATTGGCTCACTTTGATGCTCGAGTTAACCTCAGTGGACTCCAAAATTGCTAATTCTTCCCACCCACCCCTCTCATTACTTAATTCAGCTTCAGAATCAAAGTTTACTAATTCCTGGACCAA
The DNA here is from genome assembly GCF_031878675.1 of Megascapheus bottae. Classification (NCBI taxonomy): domain Eukaryota; kingdom Metazoa; phylum Chordata; class Mammalia; order Rodentia; family Geomyidae; genus Megascapheus; species Megascapheus bottae. Next base: position 31,444,998 of record NC_143525.1, on the reverse strand, counting down.
TCCCTGTGCTCCTCCCTATCCTCTCCTCCTGCCCACCCCTCGTGTTTATAGCCCAGAGGAGTTAGCATGAAGCAATCACTGCATCATGCTTCAAAGCCAACAGAGCTAGCTCCTAATGGGGGCAGCAGGGTTTCATTTACCTTGTCTGGCCGCCCGCCCAGGGCAGCTGGGATGCAGCTGGGGAGTCCTAGTCCTTCCTCCTGCCCTCTTATCCACTCCCTACCCCCCTAAAATCCTGTGTCCCTGTCTCCCTTCCTTCAGTCTCTCTCTCCCCTGTTGGACATGGGAACTCGAGGAGGGGAAGTGATTCCTCATTCGGTGAGAGCTCACAGAGCTAATACCTGGGTGGCTCTACAAATCTTACCTGGCCTGCAGCTCACGTTTGGAAATGCATAGCAGAAGCAGCATCTGAGTGGGGCAGTGAGGCGGAGCTCAACCCTGCTGAGGTTAAAGTTCTGTCTCCTCAACTCATAGGGGCTCCTTAAGGTCTCAGTAGGATGAAGGCCAAAGAGAGGAAAAGCAGTCAATGGTGAATAGTATGATTCTTCAAAGCCATTGTGGCAAAGAGAGCAAAGGTGACACTCCTGGGGCCCTTTAGCAATGGCCTGCCTTCTTCAAGTGTCAGTATTCACATCTATAACGTGGGGATCTCAAGTGGGTATTAATGGTTCACACCTGTAATCCTAGCTACTCATGAGGCTGAGATATGAGGATCAAGGTTCAAAGACAACCTAGGCAGGAAAGTCTGTGAGACTTATATCTAATTTGCCACCAAAAAGCCAGAAGTAGAACTGTAGCTCAAGTGGTAGAATGCTAGCCTTGAGTGCAAACGCTCAGGGAATAGCACCCAGGTTCTGAGTTCAAGCCCCAGAATTGGCACCAAAAAAAGTGGTGATTTCACCACAGGCCTTCCTGGGACGCTAATGGAGATAGTTGCATGCATCCCCCGCCCACAAGAAGGTTCTAGAAGTGTATGTCTGTTTTTTCCACTGGGCTTGGAAGGGAGTTGATGTTCCAGTCTGGTTCCCAGTGGTTCTGGACATAGCAGCAGAGAGGGTTTTGAAAATATATGTGGAGGACTCAGAATCAGTGGGTGTCCAGTGGAATAGGAGGAGGGGGAGCCTGTGGGCTGGTGAGATAAATGGGGTGGGGTCTCTCCTATTTGGTGAGAAAACAAATCTAATCTGCCTAGGACCACATAGCAGTAAGCATGACTGGAGAAGAAGGAGTTGTTCTTAACAGGCCTGCGGGGCTCTGTCCTCTGAACACTCTGCAGCCCCTCTCCCTGCTAGCATTCAGCAGTACATTTCGGTCTTTTGCTTGGGCAAAATATATTAATCATAGAAATATTGCTAATAATAGTAACAATTGCTGTTTGTAATTGTTCAAGTAAAGTTTAAATGATCAAGACCATGGGAATTATTAATAACCCCGGGCCCAGCCACAGTGGTGTAGGTCATATTAAATTGTGTTGAGATGGATAACCTTGGCAATAATAGTAACTAGGATCATAAATTAATAACAGGAGTATTTAAATTAATGCCATACTGTCAATACCCTTGGTAGTAAGCATCTCGATGCTGCTGTTAGTACTAATATCGCCCTTCCTGCCGTCCATGAATTCAGCTGAGAGGAAGGCAGGGTTTTGAAAGCATTGGGAGGAGGGGACATCTTAGAAGTGATCTCTGTCTGGGAAGATGGAGTCCTCAGGGACTTTTAAGGATGTGCTTGCTTCCTGGACTCTTAGACCCTGTCATGGTGGCTCAAGGACATGGATGCTCAAAGCCACAATGATTCTACCTGTCCTTTCCTGGGACTGTCCTCTAGACTTTGTAGATAAGAAAATTCACACCCCTACCCCATCAGTGAATTAGCATCAGCTGATCTAAGAAATCACTTACAAATAGCTAGTTATGAAATTACTTGTAAATGGCTAGCCAGCCCTCTTCTAAGTGCATTTGGTCTCCTGGGTTTTTTTATTTTGTTTTGCCAGTATCCAGGTTTGAACTCAGTCCATACTCTATAGGTCACATATCTAGCCCTTCCCCTTTGGTCTCTCATTTGGAAAAGTTAGTATCATCTTTCTTTCTTTCTTTCTTTCTTTCTTTCTTTCTTTCTTTCTTTCTTTCTTTCTCTTCTTCTTCTTCTTCTTCTTCTTCTTCTTCTTCTTCTCTTCTTCTTCTTCTTCTGGCAGTCTTGGGGCTTGAACTCTGGGCCTGGGTATAGTCCTTGAGCTCTTCAGCTCAAGGCTACTGCCCTACCCATGGAGCCACAGCCCCACTTCTCATTTTCTAGTGATTAATTGGAGATAGGACTCTCACGTTCTTTAGTGCCCAGACTAGCTTCGAACCTCAATCCTCAGATCTCAGCCTTCTGAGTAGCTGGGATTACAAGCGTGAACCACTGTGCCCAGCTCTTATTTCTAAATTTTATTTCTTTGTCATTTATTTATCTTTGGGTGTTAATCCTCAAAGAGAAAGAGGAGATCTGGAGTTGGCCAAGATGTAAGTATTAAGATTTGCTCCTTAAAATGAATTTTGTGCTCTTGGGCCCTAGGGGCAGAGTAAAAATGAAAGGGCAGGAGGAAGAGCGCCTCCATGAAAGATGGTGGGTCTTTACTTGAGGGGGGTGGTCTGTGTTTGGACTTGTCAAGGTTCCTGATGTACAACAAGCATGGTCCTGAGAATGTCATAGATGTATGAATATGTGGATATGAGTTTATTTAACCACTTTTGATCCGTTCTTTCCTATAGACCATTATTGAATGCCTACTGTGTACCAGATGTTCAAGCTTAAAAAAAAAATAAAAATATAGGCCTTGCTTTCAGACAGATCACAGTGCCTGGAACTGGTGACTCATATCTATAATCCTGGCTACTCAGGAGGCTGAGATCTGAGGATTGCAGTTCAAATCCAGCCTAGGCAGGAAAATCTGTGAGACTCTTATCTACAATTAATGGCCAGAAAAACCAGAAGTGGTGCTGTGGCTTAAAATGGTAGTACTTTAGGCTTGAGCAAAAGAGCTCAGGGATAGCAGCCAGGCCTGGAGTTCAAGCCCCATGACTGACTGGGGCATGTGTGTGTGGGGGGGAGGGAAATGCCATAGCTCATTGAAAGGTTCAGTCTAGTTAAATCTATATTGTTGAGTTAGAAGCTAGTGACTCAAACCTGTTATCCTAGATCTCAGGTGGCTGAAATCTGAGAATTGAGGTTTGAAGCCAGCCTAGATAGAAAAGTGTGAAACTCATCTCCATTCAACTAGCAAAAAAGCTGGAAGTGGAGCTTTGGTTCTAGTGACAGAACTCCAGCCCTGAGTTCAAGCCCTAGTACCAGCACACACACACACACACACACACACACACACACACACACAAGTGGGTGTGTGCATGACTGTGGAGGTACCCGTGTGGGACATGCATGTGGCACATACACCATGTGGGCATATGTGAGTGCGTAAACATATGCATAGATGAGCTTGACAGAGTGTATTCCTTGGTGATATGTGCACCCTCTAAAGCTCATCAATGGAGAATTCAAACAATATAGACATGGACTGCACTCGAACATCAATTGCTTAAGCCACCTCCCTCCCTTGAGCCTTCCATGACAGGATGGGCCTGAACCGAAGGACTAGGAGGGCCGAGGGCATTCTTTCGATACCGGATGGGTGTTAGGGAGTCAGACACTAGGAAGCATGGAAAGCCAGAGGCAGGTGTGAGATGGGTAGAGAGTGAGCTTTGCAGGCGGCTGCAGCTGGAGGTAGAGGACTGGGAACTGAGGCGGGTCTCCCGGGCCCAGGAACCCACAGCATTTAGACCGACGGGAGCAGCACTCGGAGTGCACCGGATAGCGAGATGCAGTGATCCTGGAGTGGAGAAGCGGCAGTGAAGCGTGCGAGCTTGGCGTCGCCCCCCCCCCCCGCCCACCCCGTGGTTCTCCTCCCCTCCTCCTCTTGGTTCCCCATCCCCGGGCCGCTGAGCCCGGCGGGCGGGCGCGGTTCCGGGGGTGGGCGGGCTGGGCTGGGCGGGGAGGAGGCGGGGCCGCCGCATTGGCTTCACCCAGCGGCTCGGGTCCGCAGCCAGAGCGAGCGGAGCCTCGGGCGGCTCCGGCGGGTGGCGGGCTCTGGGCGCCGCGCAGCTCCGTCCGTGCGCAGAGCGCACCGAGCTTCGGACCCGAGCGGGGAGCTGGGCGCTCGCGGGAAGCTGGCGATGGGGGCAGGTGCTGCTGGCCGCGCCGAGGACCGGCCGCGCCCGCTGCTGCTGCTGCTGCTGCTGGGGGTGAGTGCCAGCCGGAGGGACGCCGGCTCCCTTCCCTGGGATCGGAGCCATGGGCTCCGGACGCAGCCACCCCACCAACAACCGAGTGTCCCAGACGCCGGAACTGGGTAACGAATAGGAGCGCGGATGCCGGGACCCGCGGAGAAGCGCCCAGGACGCTCAGAGTCGACCCTGAAAGTCCCAGGGTAGAGATGGCAGCGAGACTGGCGCTCGAGTGCCGGTCCCCGGGCGCAGCGGGGGAGGGGGCACCAGGAGAAGGTCCCGGGCATCTCGGGTCTCTGAGAGAGGGTCCCGTATGCCGAGACTTTGATGGGGACTTTCTCCTTCAGCATCTTGGTCTCTGGGGAGTCGGGAGGGAGGGAAGGAGGGGACGGGGTAGGGGGGAGATGAGGCCAGGACAAGGGAGGTGTGAGGGGCGAGCAGGACTGGGGCGGGGACGAGTGGATGGAACAATGGGGGGGAGGAGGTTGGAGGGGCTGGAGGCCGAGGGGACCAGGCATGGACAATGGGGACTGGCCAGACAATGCGGAGGAGGGGCATAGGAAAGAGAGATTGGGGAGCGGGAAAAGGGCTGAAGAGGGAGGAGGGCAGAAAAAGGGAGGCAGAGGCCAAGGGAAAAAGCGGGTGCGTACCCTAAAGTGCCGAGAGCCCCGCCAGCCCGAGCGGAGGCGCAGACGTTTCCCGCGCCTGTTCTTGCGCTCTTTCTCCCAGCCTCGCCCAGTCCGGGAATTGCGGCCGGATATCCCCGGGCTGGGAATGAGAGCGCCCACTTCTCCGGGGCGAACCCGCTCCGGGCTTCCCTGCCCGAGGCCGGCGAACTTCTCTGCCTGGGTGCTCACACGTCCTGAAACTGCGTAGCTGATCAGGATGGATGGATGGATGGATGGATGGATGGATGGATGGATGGATGGATGGATGCATGCATGCATGCATGCATGCATGGGTGAATGGATGCATGGATGGATGGGTGGATGGGTGGATGGGTGGAACGGGCGTCCCCTGACGAGGCCTGACCACCGTCACGTCTTGAGGGTGCGGAGCGAGCGCTAAGATGCTCTAGGCGGTGACCGTCCCGGCCGCGCAGCGCTCGCGGCCGCGGGGCCCGAAGGCGGCCGGCAGGGGGCACTGCGGGGCGGCGGATCGCGGGGCGCAGCGGCTCGCGCGCGTCTCGGGCTCACCCCAGCGCCGCGCCCACCGCGCTTCCCTTTCCCGATCCCTCACGCACCCCGCGGGGCTTTGGGTAGAAGCCACTGAGTCTGTACGGAGACCAGGAGACCTCGGGTCTGTCCGGTGATCGTCCAGACGTACCGACTCGGCCCAGGTCGGCAGATCCTCCTAAGTCCTTTGGGTATCGCTAACGGGTACCTTCGGCCTGGCAAAGCAAGTGACGCCCTGCCTTCTCCCTGCAACTTGCCGCTGATTGTTTACACCCCAAGCACCCCATTTTACCGATAAAGGATCCTGAAGTTCTGATCGTTTAAACAACTTGGCCAGGATCTTACAAGCAACTTTTGGGTTAGATTCATGTGTCTGCGCGCCCCACCTCTCATACACCTGATTCCATCTCTGTTACCCCCCACTACACACACACACACCACACACACCTGCTACTTATGCTGGGCGTTCCTGCTCTGCTCCAGGGCTGCGTTTCTCTATGGGGTAGAGAGGGGGCCGGGAATTGACACAACCTGGGTGGGGGGACCGGAAACCTCTCTGGATTCTGACCCCATCCTCAAAGCTGAGCCCTGGTTCGTTGGAGCTATCAGTACCTGTGGCTCTATCCGGAGATTTGGGGTGACTACAGGATCATTTGCTGACTAACATGAGTGGTGAGGGATGCTGCTGAGCCGGGGGTAGGAGGCAGAGAGGAAGGACAAGAGGAGGGACTGGGGTTGCCTGTCCTTCACACCTGGGAGGTGCAAGGACGGAGGATCTGGTGGAGCAGGGTAAGAGCGGGCGTCCCCGAGTTCAGAAGAGACGCAGCAGGAGGGGAGCGGGGCGTGGGGGTCTTGGGACCCCCTTCTCCGGTCCTGCCGGCTCCTGCCTCGACCTCCTCTCGGGGGCCGCCGTCTGGGGCAGCCCTGTCCACCCTGGAGGTCCGAGTTTCTTCCTGGGCCTTGGCGAAAGTGCTGAAACCAGAGCGGGTCCCGGCGGGTCGGCTGGCGGGGCCGCGCCGGTAATGGAGGCACTTTGTCATTCAGACGTCTGTAACAGGAGCTGCGGGCCTGGCTAATGCGCCTAATAGGGATGCCGCGAAGAGGACAGCAGATAGGCGGGCCTGAGCAGCCGGCACGAGTGAAGGGGGGTGATGGCTCAGCCAGAGAAGGGACCCCTCCCACTACCCCCCCCACGTCCCGGTTCCTTGCTAGGGGAAGAGGTAGAGAAGCTGGAATAACATCTGTTGAGTACCTACTGTGTGCTCTTCCACCCTTGGTATTTTGTCTAGTGTTAGTCCTCAGAAGCTCCTAGAAAGGAAAATTTAATCATTCTTTTTTTTTTTTTTTAAGGTCTTGAGGCTTGAACTCCGGCTGTGGGTGCTGTCCCTAAGCTCCATTTGCTCAAGGCTAGCACTCTACCATAGAGCCACAGAGCCATGTCTGACATTTTCTGAGTAGTTTGTTGGAGATAAGAGTCTCACAGACTTTCCTGCCTGGGCTGGCTTCCAACGGAGATCCTCAGATCTCAGCCTCCTGAGTAGCTAGGATTACAGGCATGAGCCACAGCACCCAGCAATCATTCCTATTTTTTTTTTTTTGCCAGTCCTGGGCTTGAGCTCAGGGCGTGAGCACTGTCCTTGGACTTTCTCAAGGCTAGAGCTCTACCACTTGAGCCTTAGCACCACTTCTGGCTTTTTCTATATATGTGGTACCAAAGAATTGAACCCGGTCTTCGTGCATGCTAGGCAAGCACTTTAACCACTAGGCCAAACTCCTGGCCCCCATTCCTATTTTTTTTTCCAGTCCTGGGCTTGAGCTCAGGGCCTGAGCACTGTCCTTGGACTTTCTCAAGGCTAGAGCTCTACCACTTGAGCCTCAGCACCACTTCCAGCTTTTTTCTATGTATGTGGTACCAAGGAATCGAACCTGGGTCTTCATGCATGCTAGGCAAGCACTTTAACCAGTAGGCCAAACTCCCAGCCCCCCCCCCCCCCATTCCTATTTTTATAATGCAGGAACCTGAATCCTCCAGATTTTCAGATGAGGGACCAAGCTTCCTTGATTCATAACTAGAGGTGCCCTCACTGAAATCCAGAGGCCCTGCTCCCAGCTCACTCTAGCTGCCCTCCCTTCTCCCAACTCCCAGATCATCAAAGGAGGGATAGCCCTGAGTTTCCACCAGACCTACAGGTTAGATCTTGTCCTCTATGTCTTTTTTTCTTTTTTTCAGTTGTGGAGCTTGAACTTGGGGCCTGGGCACTGTGCTCTACCATTTCCAGCCACAGAGCCACTTCTGGTAGTTAACTGGAGATAAGAGACTCAGATTTTCCTGCCCAGGTTGACTTTGAAACTTGATCCTCAGATCTTTGACTAACTTAGGATAACAAGTGTGAGCCTTCCGTGTCCTGCTTGCCCTATGTTTTGGAACTGATCCTCTCACCCCTACTGCAGGTTAAGTCTGGGGAATTAGCTACCCACAACTGCTCTCCAGAAGGATGTATCAGGCCCTCTCCTGGACTTGTATGCACCTAAGGCCCTTCAGGTTTTATTTTTTAAATTTTTTCTTTTTCCAATCTGGGCCTTGGGCTTAGGGCCTGAGCACTGTCCTTGGGTTTTCTCCAGGCTAGAGCTCTACCTCTTGAGCCACAGTACCACTTCTGACTTTTTTCTATGTATGTGGTACTGAGGAATTGAACCCAGGTCTTCGTGCATGCTAGACAAGCACCCTACCACTGGACCAAACTCCCATGCCCAGCTCTTCAGGTGTTTGAACACTGATTCTTCTCCATAGTTATCCCTCTGAAGTTGAGCCTCAGGCTGGATCACTAAGGAAACTTTGCTGAAGTTGTAAGTGTCAAGACAGACTAGCATAAGCACTTGTAAATGTAAATACTTTCATTTTGGTATGTTCTAGATTTTGTCCATCAGAAATGGGGGGGAAAAGGAGGTTTTAGAGGTGTGTCTCAGCTGGCAGAGCGACAGCCAGTGCGTGAAAGTATCAGGTACTGAGTCCAAAAAATAGAGTGTAAACATTTTAGAAGAATGTCTGGATCATTCTAACTTTGAAGTGAATTAAGTATAATATAACTTGCAGGCAAGTGTTTTGTCTTTTTGAGAAATGGGCCATTTTGGATCTGATTTCAGGGCAATTAGCCTGAACTCTAGTCACGCCTTCCTGACTTCCAAGCTTTTCCCTCCTTCTATTCCCTGCCAGGGGTCAGCAGCTCATAGCTTCTAAATCAGCTACTTCTTTAGTAACCAATGTTGATTGAACTCCTAGTATATATTAGTCATGGTTGCATGAATAATTTTGTTTACTTCTCACAACAACCCTGTGATGTAGTTATAATCAGTTCATGTTTCAGATGAGGAAACAGTCTAGGGAGGCTAAAGTCTACATAGTATTAAGTAAGTAGCAGACCTGCTATAAGGAAACATCAAGCAAGCTCAAACATATAACCTGAACTCCAAATATAGGTCTTAAGAGAAGGATCAGAGGTAAGGTGAGAGTAGGTTTCCTGACCTACTCCTTGCTCACTCATTTAACATTTCAGCATGAGGCAGGTACTATCACGATTCCCTAATATAGTGAAGAAACAGAGGCACAGAGAAGCTCAAAACCTATCCCAGACCACTCAGCGCCTAAGTGATGGGCCAGCAGTCAGGGCCATGGAAGCAGGAGAGAGAGGGGGAGGGAGGAGGAAGCTCCTCCCAGGCCAGCTCCCACTTCCGGATCTTTCTGTCCAAGCCAATGGCTATTATCTTTCTTTCTAAAGATTCCTTCCTTTAGACTTAGGATGCTGGGGGGGAGGGGCTGCTTCAGTCACATGTTGGTAGCCACAAGAAATGACAACTGCCACCTTGACAGGAAGGGGGAAGGACAGACAGCCTATGAAAAAGCTGACAGGACAAGTAAAAAGGACAAAAATCATGGTAATTAGTTATAAGGAACACCAGAGCCAGAGTATGGGCTGCATTGCAGCCCAGAATAATCCCTGGTATAAACAGTGAGTCCCTGAGTCATGTGGAAACCATGAAGGTATGCTCCAGAGACAAAGGCAAGGCCCCCACAGTGAAGAGAAAATCCATTTGATGGTGACAATGGCATTCCCGTGACCCTTTAGACACTGCAGACAACAGAGCGCATATTGTGTTCTCATGTTCTTAAATTCCATTATTATGTACTGGAGGTCCTAGCTACAAGCCTGCTAGGGACTGTGCCAGACCCTGCCCTCAGGGAGCTGATGGGTGAAGGAATCTGAAGTGTCAGGCTGAGAAAGAATAGACCACTTCCTTGAGGAAGTGATATTTAATCGAGGCCCTAAGTGATGAAAGGAAATCAGGACAGACCCTCTGGAATCTCCTCTCGGGGAAAGCCTAACATCTGGGATCCTGAGACACTGGTCTGCAGATGCTGACGCTGCCACCTTGAGGGAGGTGGTGGCAACTCCCTCTGCTGCCTGTACCTCTGGGTTCATGGAAACCGCACTGCTACCTGTGTATCTCCTGTCTCCCCTCCTTCTCTACCAGGCTGTGGGTTGAGGAGACTGCAGAGTTTTGTTTTTGTTTTTGTTTTTTTAACCTATAGGGAAGGAAGTTTCTTGGCTGCAATATAGCTAGCATAGAAGAGAAGGAATGCCTCAAAATGACCTTATGGATCTCTCCCTCCCCACCTCCCCGCTCTCTCTCTCTGTCGTCTTTGCTTCTCAGCATCAATGGGGTCCATATTGTCTGGAGCCAGCCTAGCAGCCTTTGGAGTTTTATTAGACATTAAGATTGTTTTGTAAGGAGCAGAAATATAAAGCAAGCCTCCACCATCCCCTCTCTGGGGAATCTGGTGCTAAATTGTTCCATCCATGAGCAAAGACGCTTCAGTGGCAGGAATCTGACTCCCCTTTCCCCTGCTTGCAGCTCTGATCCTAGTGGCCACATAGGAGGCCTAGGGATGGGGGAGGGCTCATGGCTGGAAATGAAACCCTGGTGAGACAGGGAAGCTGGGTGGTGAGAGCAGCAGCTTTCATTGATAACAGACGCCCCTTTCCCCTGCCTTGGCGCCAGACTCTCACCCATTGGCTGGTTCTTTGCCCTGGCACCAAGCTGTCGCCATCTCTATCTGTGGAGAAATGAAAACTCCAAGAGGGAGAATGGGGTAGTCCACAACTCCAGTGCTGAGTCGGAATTTGAATCCAAGACCCCAGCCCTCTGCCTTTTCCTCTTGGGCACACATACCTCCCGTTTGATATTTAATATGTGGAATTAAGGACCTGTCCAAAGGCCCTGCTAGCCTTTGTTAGGACAAAAGGCCCCCTTTCTGGGTAAATACAGCTGTGCAGGTGTGAAGCTTAGCAAGTGGAGTTTGAGCCAGATTTGAGCTCTGCTGGCCCCCTTGGCTGAGATCCCTGCTCAAGTTGCAACCTGTCCAACCCTTCAGGAAGATGTGCTGCCGGAAGGCCGCTGCTGGGTCCCAGGCTGCCTTCTCCCACATGGGATTCCAGTAGGGGCTGTAACCCCAAGGTGAACTGTGCAGAAGGTTAGCACTGGAGGCTCTGCCCTCTCGCCCCAGCAGCCTGCGGGGTCCCACAGTAGTCCCTCCCACTGCCTCCCTTTCCACCAGCTTTGATGTGTCTAATGCCTCCCTGGTGAGCTCATCCCAGCCCAGGTGGTTCCAATAGAAAGCATTAGGAAGGGGCTTTTGATCCAACGGAAGACAACCTCCTCTCCTGCCAGTCTGACCCTCTGATCTCCCCCAACCTAGGTGTCTCTCGGAAGTGCCCAGGAGGCATGCCCCACTGGCCTGTACACACACAGCGGGGAGTGTTGTAAAGCCTGCAACCTGGGTGAGGGTGTGGCCCAGCCCTGTGGAGCCAACCAGACTGTGTGCGAGCCCTGCCTGGACAGTGAGTACTGGTGATGGGGAAGGGTGGGAGAGGGGAGTGAGGATGCTCCATGGAATCCTTGTATGTGCTTCTAGGATGGTCACCAGAAATGGCTGTGACCCAATATAGGAGGCAGAGAACAGCAGCTGAGAGTGGAAGGAATGCAGGAGGAGGAGGGGGAATCTGGTGAGGGATCCCCAGAGGTACCCCTTCCCAGCCCCCAAGCAGAGAGACCTGTGGAAATGTGTGGCCAGGCAGGGAGAAGAAGCTGATGCTAAGATCAGCTAAAAATATCTTCTGCACTGCGAAATCAATGGTTGCAACTTACCTTCCGTGGGTTTGGGGGGAAGGGCAGGAAGATCAAATCCTGGCTGCCCTGGAGACTGACCTTGGGGATTCTGGGAGGGTGTGGCTGCCCCTCCCCCAGGCCGACTGTGCTCCAGCTTGGGGACTGAGGAAGCCCAGCAGGCTTTCCAAGCAGCAGTAATAGGGGCTGGAGAGCTACGAGGACCTCCTTTCTTGGGGTGCCATGGGGTCAGGGTGGGAAGAAGCTGCAGGAATCCCCTGCTATCTTATAGAGCTGTTGCGTGGCAGAGGCAGAGGGACAGCAGGGCTGAGCCCCTTTTATCCTAGTCTGGTTTAATATCCTTTGTGCTCTTTGGAATTCTGCCCCATGGACCTTGTAGTGCTCAATTGCTGCTTTTTGTTTTGTTTTGTTTTATGGCAGTCCTGGGACTTGAACTCAGGACCTGAGTGCTGAGGCTAGCACTCTACCACTTGAGCCACAGTTCCACTTGTGGCTTTTTGATGGTTAATTGGAGGCTTTCCTGCTTGGGCTGGCTTTACGCAGTGATCCTCAGATCCTTGCCTCCTGAGTAGCTAGAATTACAGGTGTGAACCACTGGCACTGGCTTTAATTACTGTGTAGGAACTAGGTAAGGGACCTTTCTCTGACAGCTGCTGGCCACATCCTGTATTCCGTCTACCTGGTGTTCAGTGCCCTCCTGGAGGGCCAGAGAACCAGCCTCCACTAATTCTTTAACACTGCTGAGAGCAGAGTACAGGACTGGCTGGTAACTTTGAGCACATCAGGTGGGCTTACCTCCAGATGTCTCCACTCTACCAGTCCAGCCATCAGGGAACCCCTATATATTACTGTTCCTCAAACACAGTGTTCCACCTTTGTGCTTTGGTGCTTGTGACTTTTAATTCTTGGGAAGGTCTGTCACTTTCCCTGGGTTTTGGGTACCTGGATTCCAGTCTAACTGTGTGTTCTGGGGCTGAGTCTCCTAAGACTGACCCCCTTTGCTTCCTGTCCAGGGGTTTTTCAGCAGAAAGTGGGGTGTCAAACTCAAGAGGGGCTCAATCAGGACTCTCTGGGAAGGAGGAAGGAGGCAGAAGTCAGCTCCAGGGCTGCTGGAGGACCATTCCCCTTCCCCTCCCCCACTGTCCCCTCCCTCCCCCCAGCTGTGTTAACAGGCTGTCTTTACAAGCCCATTTTATGGGATGGAGACCCCAGTGGACTTTCCCTCTATCCTCAAAATGTTTCCACAAGGAAACCTATTAAGCTCCTGCCTTCATGCTCTGCCAAAAACGACCACATTTTTCACACCACCTAAACCTCTCTCCCAGGAGCTTTCTGCTAATTTCTGTATTTTCCCAGGAGCAGGGCTTTCCTCTTCCCCTCTAGTATAACTAGACCCACCCCTTTCACATGCCCACCGGACAGGATTCTCTTGTTTGTAGAGATTGAATAACTTGCCTCAGCTGTTGAGCTTTTTAGTGTCTGTATCGCTATCACCAAAGTTCACTGTACTTACCATATCCCTCACCCAGGGCCCAGCCTTCATAAGCTCCCTACTATGTGTCAAATATGGAATCACTGAGCTTCTCTTACTTGTGGCCGTTATTCCCCTCCCTCCCTCATACTTTCTTTTAAATATTGAGAAACTGTCTCTGTCTTTCACCTTCTTTAGCTAAACTTGAGCACTCAGTCCTCTTGGCTGAGCCTCCCAGGTGCCCATGACCCCATGCCTGGTTATTACTCTCTATTTGACAAAGAAAGAAGGCTCAGAGAGATTACATGAAACATTTACCAGTCATACAGATAATATGGAATAGTGTTTTGAATCTAGATCTGCCTGTTCTCCAAAAAGAAACTGAGGGTTCTTCTGGGGGGATTTACTAGAATTCACTGTGCCCCTAGGCCATTCCCTTTCTCTGTTCTCTGCCCTTGTGTCTGCCCCTTTCACATCTCTCTGGATTTTTCTGCTTTCCCCAACTTCCCTTCTTCTACCCTCTGGGAGAAGACCTGGGGCTTATCACCTGATGATGGTGTTGAGATGGCATCAGATCCCCATTTTCCTCCCGTAGACTTTCTTCTTTGGTTTCCACATTCCCAGCATTCCTTACTTTTCAGGATCCTAACTCTTTGGAGCCCCTCCTCAACTGGTGGAGTTTTCCACCCAGTAAGAAAGAGACCCTGCCTCTGTTCCTGTTTCGATCTCTGCATAGGCGCTCCCTTATGCCGGAGCTCGTTTCCATTAGTTAACAGAGTGTGACTCAAGAGTGATCTTCATGCCAGGAGAGGTCACTGAACAGTATATGCCAACCCTTCTTTGCTTTCTAGCTTTGATCCTTCCTGCTGTACCTGAATGATCTTGCCTAGAGTCTTGTTCCCACTTCTCCAGAGCCAAGCCCTCTGGCCTGGCCTGTGGACTATCATAATGGGTGGGGAAATTCTCCCGTCTAGATCTAGTCACTCTCACTTGGGGCCCCACCTGACATTTTACCTGGTGACTGGTACTGCACGTCAGCCGAGGCAGAGGCTCCCTGGGGAGGGCCCCTAGTGCCTGGACTGAGTGTATACAGCCCAGCTCTAGCAGGAGGGAAGGGCTGGGTGTGGGCCATGCTCAGATTATTCCTTAATCATGCTGGGAACTCTCTAAGATGTTTTGCCAAGGAATTTACCAGCACCAGCTGGGTTACCCCTCCTGCGGGCCTCCTCCAGGGCCAGCTCTGCTGGGACCTAGAGGATGGGGCTCCTGGCTCTCCTCCCAGTCAGCTGCCACCAGCTTGTGGGGATCAAGGATTCATGGGAAGAAAATGGGAGTCAGTGAGAAATCGAGAGTGAAGCAAGGGCCCTGTCAGGTGATGGAGAGGCAGGGCCTGTAGTCCCTACACCCCACCTGCCTAAGTTAACTGTCTGCTGCCTCCCTGCCTCCCCCTCTTCTCAGGTGTGACATTCTCTGATGTGGTGAGTGCCACTGAGCCATGCAAACCCTGCACAGAGTGTGTGGGACTGCAGAGCATGTCTGCGCCGTGTGTAGAGGCAGACGATGCCGTGTGCCGCTGTGCCTATGGCTACTACCAAGACGAGGTGACAGGCCGCTGCGAGGCCTGCAGCGTGTGTGAGGCTGGCTCGGGCCTCGTGTTCTCATGCCAGGACAAGCAGAACACCGTGTGTGAGGAGTGCCCCGATGGCACATACTCTGATGAGGCCAACCACGTGGACCCGTGCCTGCCCTGCACGGTGTGCGAGGACACCGAACGCCTGCTGCGTGAGTGCACACGCTGGACAGATGCTGAGTGCGAGGGTGAGTGCAGTGGGGTGGAGGATGGGGACACTGGGGCACTGGAGTTGTAAGGACCCTATCCCCACATGGGGAGGGGGTCAGGAAGGCCCCTGCCAGGCCTTCCCAGACAGTTCTGTGACTTTAGGGAATAAATTTACTAATAAATTAGTAAATACATTTTTCTTCTTTTTCTTTCCTCTTTTCCTTTCCTTTCCTTTTTTCTTCCTTTCCTTTCCCTTCCCTTTTCCTCTTTCTCCTCTCCTTCTTCTTCTCCTTCTTCTTCTTCCTCTTCCTTCTCCTTTTTCCTCTTCCTCTCCTTCCCCTTCCCCTTCTCCTTCTCCTCCTTCTCCTCCTCCTTTTCCTCTCCTCCTCTTCTTCCTCCCCTTCCTCCCCCTCAACTCTCTCTGACTCTCTGTGATGGTACTGGAACTTGAATTTAAAGTATAGGTCCTGTCCCTTAACTTTTTCACTCGAGGCTGGTGCTCTACCACTTGAGTCACACCTCCACTTTCCAGCCTTTTTGTTGGCGAATGGAGATAAGACTCTCACAGACTCTCCTGCCTGGGCTGGCTTTGAACCATAACTCGCATATCTCAACTTCCTTAGTCGCTAGGACTCCAGGTATGAGCATCAATGCCCTCTCTGCGCCTGAATCCTGCCCTCATCACAGGACCTTCATAATGATGGCCCAGTGGACTAAGCATTGAGAAAGCCAGCACTTTTTTTTTTTTTTTTGCCAGTCCTGGGCTTAAGCTCAGGGCCTAAGCACTGTCCTTGTATTTTTCTCAAGGCTAGAGCTCTACCACTTGAGCCTTAGCACCACTTCCAGAAGAATCGAACCCGGGTCTTCGTGCATGCTAGGCAAGCACTCTACCACTAGGCCAAACTCCTGGCCCCGAGGAAGCCAGCACTCTTATCCCTTTGGGCACAATTAAGTTACTTCCTTGTAACTCAGTTTCGGGATCTCATTCAGGACCATGCCAGCTAGTTATTGGTCTGGTAGCAGCTAGTGACTGGAAGAGAGCCACAGCTGCTGGAACAGGTCTGTGTCATCTGAGACAAGCATTCTGAGGTGAAAAGGGACAGCAGGATCTGGAGGAGTGGCAATCCTTTGGCTCTGAGGCTTGGTCTAGGTTCATGTTGTCTGATGGCTCTAGAACATAGTCTGGAGTTCACCCTGTCAGTATCTGAGTGCCACCAGGGTGGTTGCTCTCATCTCTGGACTCGGGGGTCTCTCACTGGGCCTCTCTCACTGGGCATGTAGTTATCAGAGCACGAATGTAGCTGGATGGCTTCCCTTGTGCTATCTGGAGATGGAGTCAAGTCTTTAGAGCAGTTAGATATAGATTATGTTGTGAGACGAAGTCAAATAGAAGACTGGAGATCTAGTCTGTGCCAGTAAGAGGCCCTGAGTTCAAATCCCAGTAACACACACACACACACACACACACACACACACAGGTGTGTGGCATGCCTAGATCTGTGGAGGATAGTGGGTACATATAGTTCAGGAGAGTTGGAAATACCCACCTTAACCTTGTGACCCTAAAGAGAAGAGTAGATCTCAGCCTGGGCAGACAGAGACAATCTTGGCTCCAGTCTGAAGATTGAGGAGGGGTCTCTTGGTCTAGCTTCCAGCCGAGAAAGCAGACAATTCTGGCTTTGGAAATTCTTCCCCACCCCCCACGACCGACTGGTAGAGGCAGAGGCAGCACAACTTCTACTTTCAGTTTGCCTCCTTTTGATGAGGGAGGTCCCCTGCCCTTGGGGGGCCTCTAAATGATCCAATCAGATCCACTTAGCCCTCCCATATCCTGATCCTGCCCTCCCAGTACTGTGAGCTCAGTTAGGGAACCAAGGGTAGAGAAGGACTAAAGCTAGACTATGCTGGTGTGTGTTTGAAGCTTCCTGAACTAGGGAGAGGGTGGGAGAGGAATGGGGCGTTGACCCCAATGTAGCTGTGATAGACATTGCCCTGGGCCAGGAGACAGACAAGTGGCATCAGGCGCCAGGCAGAGCAGGGAGAAAATTAGCGGAGCCAGGTGGCAGGCAAGTGGGTAGCTTGGCTGCGTGAGCAAGTCAGGACTGGTAAGGGGTGAGGGGTGGGGAGCTAACAAGTCAGGGGGTGTGGTTAGGGTAAAGACTAGAAGTGGCTGAAAGAGAGGCAGGTACTCCACCCAGCCTTCGCAGATTCCTTCCAGAATCTGTGAATTTCACCCCACTTGCCCAGCCACCTTCAAGAAGAAGGGTACCCCTGCGGAATGTGTGTCCTGTTTGGCTTCTAGAGAAGGGCTACATGTCAGCTCCAGGACTGAGGGTCCATTTCAGGAAATGGAATTTGATTCTCAGTTTCGTTGCCCTCCCTCCAGTCCTGTGTAACATGCTTTCCTGCATATACATTTCAGGTATCAACAGGGTGACTCACCCACCCTTGGGGCAGAGGCCTCCCACCCCCCAACCCCATCCCCCACCCCACCCCCCACCCCTTATCCCCAGTAAAAGTTTAGGACAGGTAACCTGGTCTCTCCACCACAGAGTCTGATAGCTCCCATTCCGGAAATGGCTGTGGGGACTTGCCAGAGGCTTAGTGGGTTAAAATGTTAGCGGACATGGCCACATCTGGATCTCATCCCCACCCTGTCAGAGAGGTTGGAGAGGTGAGGGAAAGTGAACCCTAGAACCATAGCCAGCCAGCACTGTCTTCAATGTGGCCTGTCCCTTAGTGGCCCCTTTCATCTCTGCTTTAGTCTGGTTCATGCCCACCTTTGGACACACCTCAGGTTTGGGGGTATTGGTCCAAGCTGAGCTGTAGTGGCAGCCTCTGGATTGGGCTGGCCACCGGAAGACCCTCCCCTGTTCAGGGCTGCCAGAAGACAGGACTGTCTGTGTCTCTTCCACTTCCTGCCCTACTCCCTCTAGCCCCTCCCAGGACTAAGATGGGGGAAGGGTGAGATGGGCAGCAGATGGCAACCCTCTCCCTGCTGCCAGCCAGATGGATTCCAGACTCACATCTGGGGGCCTTACCCCTCAGAAGGTGCTGAAAATGGAGGGCTTTGAAGCATCTTTGTCTTGAGCCTCAGAAGACCAATGGGCAACTTGAGCTCCAGCTTGGGTGGGCACATGGGTCTGGATGGGGCAGAGCTGGAGAGTAAGGTGCTCTTCTTTTACCCTACTGGCATGTCCTGCCTGCTTTCCCTCCCTGCCCTGGGTGTGGGAAGTGAGGATGGATAGGCAGCTTTGTCCAGACAAGTTACCCCCAGGCTGTCCAGATCCACAACCCCTAGCATTGCCTCTGGCTGGATGGCAGAATGGAAAAAATTCCATCCACTTGTGCCAGGAAGTGCTGGGACCCTTGCCAGAGAGTCTGGCAGTGCCCAGCTAACATGAGAAGGCCTAGGTGGGTGGCCAGGCACCATCTCCTACCCTTAAGGCAGTGGGCAGTACCTGCCTCAAAGTCCTTCTCTTTATTAGGCCTTTTATTAATACCGCCAAAGAGGGGCCCAGGCTACCTGCAGAGGTGCCGGGTCAGTGGGAAGGGGCAGGGCAGGAAAGAGGCTTTGACCACTGTCCAGGAACTGGGCTGAAGGGCAGCAAGCCAGCTGCACCCTCCACCCCGAAGCTGACAGTAGAGATAGGAAGAGGGGCTGAGTACCCCGCTGCCCCTTTAAGAAGCACTTTGGGATCAGTCATGGGTGGTGTTTTCGATCTTTCTTAGAGCTGCTGTCATCTGGACCTAGGGAAGTTACTTAAGGCACCCCTGCTATTCAGGCTCCCAATTCCAGGCTTCTGGTACTCAGAGAGATCAGAATAGAACTCTAGGTTCACAGATCAAGATGGAAGGGAGCATAGAGACCATGCCTCTCCATAGTTCTTTTTGTGTGTTTGTTTTGTTGGTTGTAGGGCTTGAACTCTGGGCCTGGGCATTGTCCCTGAGCTCGTCAGCTCAAGACCACTGCCCTACCCCTTGAGCCACAGCGCCACTTCCAGTTCTCTGGTGGTGAATTGGAGATAAGGGTCTCATGGATTTAGTGCACAGGCTGGCTTTGAACCATGATCCTCAGATCTCAGTCTCCTGAATAGCTACGGTTACAGAAGTGAGCCACCACACCCAACAACTCCTCTCCATAGTTCTGTTCTCCAGGTGGGGATGTTGAGGTCCCATCACCCATAGTGCTAGAGTTGCCTTAGACCTCCTGATTTCCAGCCTGACATGCCCATGATCCCAGCTCCCACCTCTGGACACCCAGGACCAGGGGTGGGATTCAGGAAGAGGTGAGAACAGAAAGGGAAAGACCTGCAGTTGGTGGGTGAGCACTCACTCTTGTGATCCTGTGCCTCAGAGATTCCTAGCCGTTGGAGTACCCGGTCTACACCCCCCGAGGTCTCAGACAGTACAGCTCCCAGCACCCAGGAGCCTGCGGTACCTCCAGAGAAAGATATTGTCGCCAGCACAGTGGCAGATGTGGCTACCACAGTGATGGGCAGCTCCCAGCCCGTAGTGACCCGAGGAACCACGGACAACCTCATCCCTGTCTATTGCTCCATCCTGGCTGCTGTGGTTGTGGGCCTTGTGGCCTACATAGCCTTCAAGAGGTGAGAGAAGAGGCATGATGGGGGCCCATTGTGGATGTTTGCTCTGAAATGTCCCGAACACACACCCATTCTTTTAACTCAACCCCAAATAAAGCTCATCTTCATCCATCATCCACTGACTCATTCCATGGTTGGTCAGTGGAGATGAGAACGAAACATGGACTGGCCTCAACCTCTTCTGACTCACAGGCTGAGCGCTCTCTCTCTCTCTCTTTCAATCTCTCTCTCTCTCCCACCCTACTACCCCCTTTCACTTCCTCACCCCTCAACCACCTCAGGCCTTACCCCCTCCTGCCGTGCCATTCATCTCAATTACCTGGGTGTACATGTTTCTCTTCTTCCTCCCATGTCGTCCTCGGGCTTTTGTGACACACACATCCAGGAATCTAGGATGTATGGACAAGTATTTTAAAGTTTCAAGTGCAGGTTCTACTCTTTGTGTGTTTAATCATCAAAGAATTACATGCTTGTTTAGGAAAATGAGAACAAGATCAGCGCCCAAACCCTCCCCCCATCACCCCCCCCCCCGCCCCGAATCTCACACTGGAGCTCAAACCCAGGACCTTGTGCATGCTAAGCAAAGACCAGTATCTTCTACAGCTCAAAGTAAATGCTTCCCTTTTCATTCTCCAAATCCTACTCATCTCCTAGTTGGAATGTTTGGAATGGAACCTTCCCAGTTATTTTCTGGGCATTTGTTAGTATAAACACATTATATATGTACGTCTTTTATATCATTGCTTGTGATTATGCATTTTTGGGTCTCAGTGGAATCGTTCTGTACATATTTTACAATATGCTTTTCTACTTAATCTGCTTTAGGAGAACTTTCCTCAGAACAAAGATCATCTGATCATTTGCAACCACTCATTCAATAATATGGATAGATCATAATTTATTTAGCCAGGCCTTCCTTGATGAACATTTATTTTCCATTTTTGTTATTGCTTATAATTGCAGAGGAAATCCTTGTGTATATTGCTGCCCACATATGGGAGCATTTATACAGGATAGACTGGGAAAAGTAGAATTCCTGAGAAGTTCTCTATGTCTGAACTGTTTATTCCGTGAACCTCTAGTGGTGATTGTGTACTGCTGCTCCTTTTCTCAAGGGTAGGGTGGGGGAGGAAATGAGCATCTTAGGTACTATGGGCACATGCATACCCCTTGCCCTTTGCATCAGAGCAGACAGCTCAGCCAGACTGGCATTGCAATCCCTCACATGCCCCCCTGGCTGGCCTGTCCCCTAACTCCAGGTGGAACAGTTGTAAGCAGAACAAACAAGGAGCCAATAGCCGGCCTGTGAACCAGACGCCCCCTCCTGAGGGAGAAAAACTACACAGCGACAGTGGCATCTCTGTGGACAGCCAGAGCCTGCATGACCAGCAGCCTCACACACAGACAGCCTCAGGCCAAGGTGAGCTGCAGAAAGCTGGTGTAATGAAAATTATAATGTCTATGGGAGTGACTGCCAGAGGGACAGGCTAACTGTCTTGGTTGAAGGATGGGAGAGCCTGGTTGGGGTCAGGGGGAGGGGGGAGGAAATGGGAAAGATGTGCTTTTCAATGACTTGGGAAATTGAGGCATTAGCAAAGGAGCATCCAGGCTCATCATGTTAATTGTTCCCCCCCTAGGGGCTCATTAACTGTCCAAAGTAGTTGTAATTAGCCTCCTGCCTTGGACTTCTGGGGAACAAGTTGGTTAAGTGGGGACCCTAATTAGTGGCCCATAGCTGGGCTCCAGGACACTTGTCTGGAGCTGAGGAGTCCTGTCTTCTCTGTCTTGATTAATTGCTGGGGGTGAGGGGCTAGGTGGAATGGATAATGCTGGCCCCACCCTTGAGCAAGGATCAATGAGTGAGACAGCCTTCCCCAGACTGGCCTTATGCAGGACTAAGAATCCCAGATTAGAAGAATGTCTCCTAGGGTCCTACCCCAGGCATGGGGGATGGGGGGTTCCAGATAGAAGCTGACCCCCTCTGGTTCCCTGCAGCCCTCAAAGGTGAAGGAGGCCTGTACAGCAGCCTGCCCCCAGCCAAGCGAGAGGAGGTGGAGAAGCTACTCAATGGCTCTGCGGGGGAAACCTGGCGGCACCTGGCTGGTGAGCTGGGCTACCAGCCCGAGCACATAGACTCCTTCACCCACGAGGCGTGTCCTGTCCGAGCCCTGCTTGCCAGCTGGGCTGCCCAGGACAGCGCCACACTTGACGCTCTTGTGGCCGCCCTGCAGCGCATCAAGCGACCTGACATTGTGGACAGCTTGTGCAGCCAGTCCACAGCCACGTCCCCAGTGTGAGCCCGCCCACCGGGGAGCCCCTGCCCCGTCCCTGCATTCCGATGACTGATGCTCCAGCCAGTCCCCCGTGGAGCCTGTACCCCTGGGGTGGGCCAGCAGTCAGAGCTGAGCTCCTCTGTGCAAGGTATCCAAGGCCAGGACCCCAAATCACAGCCCTGTCACTGCCCCTGAGTGACCTCCTTTACTTCTGATCATACATCTCTAGGAAGAGAGGGGACCCTCCCAGTTTCTGCCCCGCATAATTGCCATCTCAGGCCTTCCTTCCCTTGTCCCACTGCTGGGTGGGCCAGCCCCTCCCAACTCAGTGGTGTCAGATGGGGCACTGACACCAAGGACCGGACTGGGGGGGCAGTGACTAGGCCCCAGAGACTCAGAAGGAAGTACTGAGGAACCAGAGCCATGGACTCTACACTGTGAACTTGGGAAGCAGGGAGCTAAATACTCCCCCTGTCCTTCCCTGCTCCCCCCTGGCCAAAGATGAAGAGGATCAGATGTCTGTCTCCGTGGGAAGCAGCTTTGAAACCTAATCTACCTGCCTCGTTTACATCAGGGCAGTGAAGCCCAGAGAGAGGCAGTGACTTGCCCAAAACTACCCAGCAATGAAAAGGAGCCATTATAGGCTGGCACCTTCCTTTCTGAATGATTGGCGTTGGGATTGCTGGAAGGCTGGGGGTGGCAGTGGGAGGAGGGTACCAGGTGACCTTCAAAGAAATGTCCTGAAGCCAAGTCCACTCCTCTCCCCACCCCCTCCAGCCTCAACTCATTCCCTGATAGAGAGA
Organism: Megascapheus bottae; assembly: GCF_031878675.1. Classification (NCBI taxonomy): domain Eukaryota; kingdom Metazoa; phylum Chordata; class Mammalia; order Rodentia; family Geomyidae; genus Megascapheus; species Megascapheus bottae. Next base: position 31,422,447 of record NC_143525.1, on the reverse strand, counting down.
GGTTTCTGGCTCAAGGCCTGGTCTATGGCATCCCAGTAAGGTTAGGTATGGGGTTTGCAGAAGGGGGTGCTTCCTCCTGTCTGCCCCTCCCCCTTGGGCTTGTCCTGGTAGCATTTATGGGGTGATCCATTTCTTGGTACCCTCCTTTCTGGCAAAGACCTGGAGCCAGGCCTAGAACCAGCCCTAGGGGTCAGAATTAGTGGATGGCCACCCCTGCCATTGCACAGACACACACAGGATGAGATATCTTGTTTTTTCTTCATGAATTTCCTTCTGTGGAGCCAAGACTGGATTCTGCCTGGGCTGCTGCCAGGGAAGCATCCAGGGAGCTGAGTGAGGCTGGGCAGTCTTCTTTCGCCCCCGACTTTGGCAGGCCAAGGACTGCCGAGGCTTGAGCAGGCGTCTGTCTTCCAGAGGCCATAGCGTGGAGGAATGCTCCCTTCCTCCCCTTTCCCAAAGTATGGGCTGGCTGCATCCAGGAGGTTGTAATGGAGAAAAGTGGGCCAGTGTGGGAACGCAGCAGGAAAGAATGAAGTTGGCCTGTGGCCTGTGGGGGGGTGGCTCCCCCACATTTAGAGGCCCCTGCAAAGGACTGTTTTCCTTAGCATGGCCAGAAGGGGCATGAGGTCTCTGTGGTTTTTCATCCCCTTCCCGGCCTGTTCTGTTTTGCTTGCTGTTGGAATGAGTGGGGCTCCCCCTCTATTTTGCATGAAGGAGCCCTAGGCAGTGTGCACGGATGGACGCCCTTCCTCCCCACCCAGAGTCTGCGTAAGGGCCTAGAAGCATTGCATGGAGATGTAGCTGGCATTTCACAGCCCTCAGTCTGTGATGGCCAGAGGAGCCCCATGTGCGGGCCCCTCTCCCTGGGAACTTGGGGAGTGGTCAGTCTGTATTTATTTTTCTCCCTAGCAGCTGGGGAAGGGGGGGGGGGCGTGGGAAGCTGCAAGTATAGTTTAGCATGTGTTTGGTTCTGGGGCCCCTCCTTGCCACCCTTTGGGCCAAGATGGAACCCTTTGTCCTTCTACCTGGGAGCTGCAAGCCCCAGACCCCCAAAACACCCCCTGTCACCTACCCCTTGCATCCTGTGTAATCATTTCTTTGGACCTCTTGAAACCTACACATAAAACATAAGTGGTAAACATTAAATAGCAAAGAAAGAAAAATTGGTGCAGAGAGATTGCCTGGTTTGATTTGATTGGGATGGTGTGTACATACATATCAGTCCCACGTGTAATTCCCAACTTGGCAAATTCTTGTCCTATTTTTCCCTAAGCTGGTTTTGTCTTGCTTTGGTGACAGTACTGGGATTTGAATTCAGGGATTCACACTTTAGAGATAGGCATGGTCCAGGACATAGACCCGGGCTCAATTCCTCAGTCCACATACTTAGGCATGTCGGACTGGACTGGAGAAAGAGAGAAAGAGGGAGAGAGAGAGTGTGCTAACTGCCTGAGCCACACCTCTAGCCCTTTTTTTTTTGGGGGGGGGGCGCGTCATGTGGCTTGAATTGGGCCTGGGTGCTGTCCCTGAGCTCTTCAGCTCAAGGTTACCACCCTATCCCTGGGCCTGGGTATTGTCTCTGAGCTCCTCAGCTTAAGGCTACTGCCCTACTCTTGAGCCAAGCCCCATTTCCTGTTTTCTAGAGGTTAATTGGAGATAAGACTCTCAGGTCCTTTTGTGCCCTGGCTGGCTTTGAACCTTGATCCTCAGATCTCAGCCTCCTAAGTAGCTAGGATTACAGGCATGAGCCACCGTACCTGGCCTCTAGCCCTTTTGACTTTGGTTATTTCTGATGATAGGTCCTTGCTTTTTGCCTGAGTCTATACCCAGACTCCAATCCTATTTATGCTTCCTGCCAGCTTTTCCTAGTTGAGATGAGTCTTTTGAACTTTCCCTAGGCCTGGGCAAAGATTGAGGAACCTCAATCCTCCCAGTCTCAGTCCTCAACCTTTCCAGTAGTTTCACAGGCATGAGCCTTTAGCATCTGGATATTTTCTCCTAAGATGGGATTTGCCTGAGCCGGGATTTGAACTGAGATTCTCACTCTTGCTTGGCTTTTTCTACCCAAGGTTGGCACTCTGCCACTTAAGCCCCACTTCCACTTTCAGCTCTCTTCTGGTTCATTGGAGGTAAGGAGTATCACAGACTTTCCTGCTTGGGCTGGCTTTGAACCTTAATCCTCAGATCTCAATCTCCAAAGTATCTAAGATTAGCAGGCAAGAGCCACTGGTGCCTTACTCTTTCCCTGAATTTTAACAGAACTCCAGCAAGCTCACACAAATAGTATATAAGTGGGAGGGAGAAGAGGTAGGGGCCCTTTGCCCCCAGATCTTGGAAAGGGAAAGTAAAAACAGCCATGCAGGAAGCTGGCCAGCTGTGAACTTGACCAGATGTCAAAAGTGAAACTGACCACAGGGGAGCCAGAAGCTAGCTAGGAAAGCCAGGTCATGACCCCACAGTCCCTAGCCACCCACATGGACTGCAAGATACATACCACAAGCACACTCGCAGACTGGCTGGCCTACAGTCAGGCAAGCAGGGCCCTCCCTTGAGGCTCTGGTGAGCTGCAGGTCCTTACCCTGGCTCTGCCTGGCTGGCTGTGGGTTGTACCTAGCTTAGGTCTAAGAGTTCCTGGAGTTGCAGGCCTCCTGGTCCCAGGCTTCTGCCCACATATGAGGTTGGCCACAGAGGTGGCTATTCAGCCTCTGCTGGTCGTTGACCAGGTCCTCTGGTGGGACTGTCTTGTGGTCACTCGGCAGGAAGAAGGTTATTCTGCCAAGAAAGAACAACAAACAAGCCTTCTGGACTGCCAGACATAGAAGAGCCACAGGATTCCAGGCAAGAGTCAGTCATGGGAAGAGGGGGTATCCTTTGACACCCCAACCCCCCAATCAACTAGGGAGAGAGATCTGTGTGTAGAGTGGTGGCTCATTGCTGAGTGCAATGAACATAATGTGGAAAAACCCAGAGTAATGGGGAGACAGTCTGTCTTGACAGCACATCCTGTTTGATGGAGGAGACAGGCCCAGTCTGAGGGTCTGGGTCTGAGGAGAAAGGCCCTCCTCCTGTCCTAAAGGAATCCCCTTTCTGATGGAAGTTCAGTCCTCTCTCTAAAGATGTCTTCTTTGAGCCACAGTGCTACTTCTGGTTTTCTGGTGTTTAACTGGAGATAAAAGTCTCATGGACTTTTGTGCCCCGGCTAGCTTTGAACCACAATCCTCAGATCTAAGCCTCCTGAGTAGCTAGGATTACAGGTGTGAGCCACCAGCACCCAGCTAATTTTATTTTCCTTTTTAACTTTTTTTTCTCTCTCTCTTGTGTTTCTGGCATTTGGACTGAGGGCCTTTTTCTTGATAGGCCAATGCTCTACTACTTGAGCCAAGCCCCCACTCTCCATTCCTTTTCTTTAGACCAGCTCATTTGTCTTTGAAATCAAGCATCCGAGTGACCATTTGATTACTGTAGCCTCCAGTAAAGCAGAGAGAGGCTCTGTTTTTTCCCACCTTCTAATCCTTAGCACCTTGCCTGACATGTAGCTAGCACCCAATACAACCACACTGAATACACAACTCAGTGCAATAGAAATAGAACACATGTGCTGTGTATGGACTTTATATTTATTTAGTTGCCACATCACACAAGTAAAAATAAATAGGTGATCTTATCACCATATTTAGCCTAATAGATCTAATGTATTATGTCAACATAGAATCAATATTTGCAGTGGGATATTTTTTGTCCTAAGTTACCAAATTCCTATTCTTCCTGTTCGATTTTTAATTTATTTTTGTTTGTTTGTTTTTCCTGCCAGCACTGTAGCTTGAACTCAGGACCTTACACTCTTGCTTGATTCTTTCATTCAAGGCTGATACTCTACCACTTGAGCTACACCTCCACTTAAAGTTTTGGCTGGTTCATTGGAGATACGAGTCTCACGTACTTGTCTGCCGGGGCTGGCTTTGTACTGTGGTTCTCAGATCTCAGCCTGTTGAGGATCTTGGATTATAAGTCAGCCATCAGTACCCAGAATCCATCTCAGTTGGATTCTGGCATCTTTCAAGTGCCAATAACTGGGTGTAGTTCTTAGCAGTAGCTAAGTCCAGAGATCTGTGTTTCCCAAACAGTAGAGATTCTTTTAGAATCTCAGGGAGCCCAGTGCTTCCTGCCTCTGAGTCATCCTTGGGCCTAAGACCTATAGTCTTCCCCTCCAACTCCCTCCTCCCTCTTCCCTGAAACCCCTCTCTGGGCTCAGGCCAGAGAAAGTTCTCCCAGTTGTGGCCCTTTATCTTTAGTAGCTCATTGGCTCTCATCTCTTCCCCTGGTGCCAACCTCCCCTCTATTAGCCAATGTAATGAAGAAGCTGAGCCAGCCTTGGAACAACATACAAAGTTTCTGTGTCCTGAGGGGAGGGCCTTTGAGCCTGTAAGCTCAGAATAAGAAGGGGCCAGACTGGTGCTCCAGTCAAGAGAAGACATTTCCCATGATGCTCTGGGCTGGGGCAGGGGTCTGCTGACCATATGCCTGGAGGACGCTGTTTCTCTGATAATGCAAAGCAGATCCTCCCTGGTTTTGTGGCAGCTGGTGGGCAGAAGGCCAGGGGACAAGGCTAGGCCCCTTAAAGAGCCAAGGCAAGGAGGGTTCTTTCTTCAGCTTCCTGTCCCCTATGCCCCACCCCCTCCAACTCCTCCCAACATCCCTGCCCTCCTGCTGACCTTTCCCAGCCACACACCAGATGCCCCTGAGCCAAGACAGAGTCCTGGATCCAGCTTGCTCTCCAGCTCCCTCAAAGTAGGCCGGGTATTGTCAGCACTCACCCTCAGGGTCTCTAAGAGCAAGGCTTCTATTCAGACCTTGGGTGGCCCTCATTAGCCTCACACACAAGGGTGAGTCCTCCAAGGCCCATAGTCATTCTCCTTTCCCAAAATGCCTCAGCTGTGGATCTAACTCTTCCGTCCACATCAGCATCCTGGAGGTGAGGCCGGGATCATTTCCCAGACGATACATCACAGAACACCCAGGAACATTCCAGTTCTCACTCTTCATCTCTCTCTGGGCACTCAGTGTTGTCTCCTTCTCACAGCATCCGGGTACTTCCCAATCCCACTGCTCCCTTCCCAGTCATCACTGTCCTAGCACATTCCCAAAGGGCTCCCTGGAGCCATGGGTTTAGGCCTCCTCACTAGTTGGGAGTGCTTCCTTTGGAAAAGTTGGGAATTCTATTCCCCGTCTTGTAGTCCAATGACACAAAATGAGAGTACTCTGGCATCATCCAGCAGGAGCCTGAAGTCCCTTGAGAAGCCTTGGCCTGGGGTTCAGTATCCACAAACCTGGGGCCCCAATCATACTTCACGGCCTAAGGCTTCCTTTGCCTGGACAGATGGTTCTCATTCTACACCTCCAGATCTTGGATGCTGCATTTTACACATGATGTGCACAGAGCAGCCCAGCTTCCACTCATCAACACTAGAGCCCAGGGAAGCCATGCTGTGACCTGACCTCCTGACAGATGATGTGCAGAGCCCAGAAGAGGTCACCTGGGAAATCCTCTCTCCTCACTTTATTCACTCTGTACACCAGTTGGAGGGGTGTGTGTGTGTGTGTGTGTGTGTGTGTGTGTGTGTATCAATACTAGGGATTGAACTCAGCGTCTGGGTGCTGTTCCAGAGCTTTTCAGCTCAAGGCTACTGCCATACCCTTGAGCCAAGCTCCACTTCCCATTTTCTAGAGGTTAATTGGCAATAAAAGATAAGAGCCTTAGGTCATTTGTGTCCAGGCTGGCTTTGAACCTTGATCCTCCAATCTCAGCCTCCTGAGTAGCTAGGATTACAGGTATGAGCCACCACGCCCGGCTTGGACATACAACACTTACAAAAGGCCCAGTGCTGGTAGTTCACGTCTGTAATCCTAGCTACTCAGGAGGTGGAGATCTGAGGACCATGATTTGAAGCCAGCCCAAGCGGAAAAGTCTAAGTCTCTTATACCCAATTAACCACCCAAAAGCCAGAAGTGGAGCTGTGGCCCAGGTGCTAGAGCACAAACCTTGAGGGGAAAAAATGCTTAAGGACAGCACCCAGGCCCTGAATTCAAGCTCCAGGACACACACATACACACACACACACACACACACACACACACGCGCGCGCGCTCGCTCTGCCATTCTGCCTGGAGAACCTCAGCCCCACTCTCCTGTCAAAATGCCACTTCACTGAGCACTGAATGAGCAGCCATCAGGCCTTGCACGCTAACAAGATTGTCAAGCCATGCTTTCTAGGCTGATGATTGGCTGGAAGCCAGCACAGGACTGAGAAAGCTGCCAGCGTCACATTAGGTTCATGCAGAAGCCACCTTAGCAGCTCTGGGCACCAGACTCCCCCTGCCTGGAGTAACACATGGGTTGGGCACGTGCCCAGAAAGCGACACATGCCTGGCAGGCTGGAACCTGTTGTAGGCCTTTGCAGGGTGGCTGCCGGAAGCCCTGGAGCTGGGCAAACCCAGAACAGTGACTCAGGTGAGGGTGGTGGCTGAGAGGGTGGCTGAGATGCAGGCTAGATTGTGGCCCGCACCCAAGCAGGGACCTGGTAAGCCAAAGTCAGAAAGAGAGTACAGTGGGCCCATAACACCAAGGCAGGGGTGTCTCCTTATCTGGAAGAAAAGTGTGCCTGGCATACTGGCATTGTGACTGTCCCAGGCAAGCTCCAAAGAGAGCCAGTACCGAAATGCCAGATAGCCCTGAATCCACAAAGATTCTCTCTCTCTCTCTCCACTAAGAACAAAGTGCAGCCAGCCCAGGCCTGGGTGCCTTGCCCTTCAGGCTTGCAGCAAAGAGTGGGTAGATGGTGTCAACAGAGTTTGTAGCTGGCTTGTCTACACTGTGGACCTGATGCTTGGCTTTAAAGTAGAGCAGAGGCCTGTAGACCCCAGAGAAGCCTAGAGGACCAGAAGCTAACACAGCTGCCCATTAACCAAAGCCCCTGGGGACACTGTTTACACTGGTCACATTTATCCAGTACTTTAAAAGTTTGTAAAGCACTGTCACGGCTGTCATTTCATGGAATCATCTCAGTCAGCCAGACAGGCATCATTAAACCCACTTTACAGGTGAAAATAAAGAAGTGAAAACCAGAGCTGTATGCCAGTAGCTCATGCTTGGCTATAATGCTAGCAACTCAGGAGTCTGAGGCCCAGGGGATCCCAATTCGAAGCCAGACCAGGCAGAAAAGTCTGTAAGACTCCAGTTAACCAAGGAAACAAAAACTAAAAACAACTATACTGGAGGAATGGTTCAGCAGTGGAACACCAGATCTGAGCAAAGACCCAAGCAAGCCAGGTACTGGTAGCACATGCCTTTAATCCCTGCTGCTCAGGAGGCTGAGATCTGAAGATCCTGGTTTACAGTTAGGGAGGGCAAACAAATCTAAGAGACTATTACCTCCAATGAAACAGCAAAAACACTGAAAGTTTTGGCTCAAGTAGTAGAGCATTAGCCTTAGTGAAAAAGCTAAGGGAGAGTGAGTGTTCAAGAATTCAAGCCCCATAAAACAAGATAAGGGGCAGGAGTGGGAGGAGGGAAATGGGGACCAAGACATGAGAAAGGGTATCAATGGTTGTGAAGTAATGCACCTTCTATCTGGTGAATATAATGTAACCCTTCTATTAATTACAATAAAATATATATGGAAAAAAAGAGTTCAAGCCCCAGTACAGGTACAAAAAAAAAGCTAAGCAAGAGCACAAGGCCCAGCGTTCAAGCCCAGATACTAGCATAAAAGAAAAGAAAATCCAGAAAACTGAAACCAGGCTGCTACCCCAAGGTAGAGCTGGGAGTGTTGGGTATTGGTGGGTGGGGGTGCCAATGTAGCCTAGAGGCAGATATGGTCTCAAGAAATCAGGTTCCTGGAGCAGGCACTGAAAATCAGAGAGAGAAAGATGGATAGAGGCTGAAGATAAACTGACTTCAATTTAACCCCTTCTTGCACCCCCAGTCCCCTCCAGTGAAGAGTGGCAAGGACAGCTGAAGCCCATCAAGAAAAGAAAGGGGATAGGCGGGAGTTTGGCCTAGTGGTAGAGTGCTTGCCTAGCATGCACAAAGACCTGGGTTTGATTCCTCCGTACCACATACATAGAAAAAAGCCGGGAGTGGTGCTGTAGCTCAAGTGGTAAAGTTCTAGCCTTGAGAAAGTCCAAGGACAGTGCTCAGACCCTGAGTTCAAGCCCCAGGACTGGCAAAAAGAAGGAAAGAAAGAAAGAAAGAACAAAAGAAAGGAAGAAGAAAAGATGAAAAGAAGGGATCTCAGTTAAGAGCCTGGCATTTTAATCTAGATGCCAGCACTGGCACCCCAACCTGTGCTCCCAGCTCTCTACCCAGACTGCACCGCTGGGAGCCTTGGACAGGCTCACACAGTCCAGGCCTGGTGGCAGGGCAAGCTGGCAGAATGGGCATGCTGCAGCTCCATACCTAACCTGAACCCCTCTGCCCATCCTCAACAGCCTGCCCTGCCCATCTGTAAGAGGCTCCCTAGGGCCTGAGACCTCCCATCGGCATCCTGTAAAACCTGCCTTTTCAAAATGCTCCTTGCTCCCTCCCTGGATCTTTATTAGGTTTCACCAAGCTCTCCAGAGACCCTTGCCTTTCTTGCTCCCCTTCCCCAGAATCCTGAAAAGAAGGTTTGAGGTCTACCTTCCAGAATACTCTTTCCATCTGTACTACTGGTTATTTTGTTCCTATCCCCTAGGGTCACAAGGGGAGAGAATTTGAGTTTCAGAGCCACACGGCCCTAGACAGGAGCCGGGCCCAGCCGCTTATGCTGTAGTCTTGGGCAAACAAGTCACAGGGGCAGGAGGATCACAACCTGAGGTTGGCCAGGCAAAAGCTTGAGACTCTATCTGAAAAATAAACTAAAAGTGAGAAGAGTTGAGGAGGCCAGATGTTCTTTGCTGAGTGGCTGGGGTTTCCTGCTTCAACAGTGCTGCCCGCTCAGAGCCATTAACCTCTCACCCCCTCCTCACCCACTGCCGCCCCGCACCACCCCCACCTCGTCCTCCACCACCACTCCAGCACCTTACAGCTATCCCATCCTCTTAGCTGCCGCCATGAGCACATCCCCCTCACAAGTACACCACAACTACCACCAGGGCTCAATCTGAAGCTCTATGCCTTCTACCTCTACCTGTCTGTGTCTTACTACTTTTTTTTTTTTTTTTTGCCAGTCCTGGGCTTGAGCTCAGGGCCTGAGCACTGTCCTTGGACTTTCTCAAGGCTAGAGCTCTACCACTTGAGCCTCAGCACCACTTCCAGCTTTTTTTTCTATGTATGTGGTACTGAGGAATTGAACCCAGGTCTTCGTGCATGCAAGGCAAGCACTCTACCACTAAGCCAAACTCCCAGCCCCTGTGTCTTACTACTTTGACTGAGATGATGTGACTTTGAAGAACTTTGCCAAATATTTTCTTCACCAGTTTCATGAGGAGAGAGCACATGGGGAGAAACAGGTGAGGCTGTGGGTGCAGTGTGGTGGCTGCATCTTCCTGCAGGATATCAAGAAGCCAGCCAGTGATGACTGGGATAGCGGCTAAATGCAATGGAGTGTGCACTTGGAAAAAACTGTGAATCTGTCACCCCTGGAACTACACAAACTGGCCATGAAAAAAATGACCCCCCTGCTGGGTGCAGCGGCTCATGCCTGTAATCCTAGCTACTCAGGAGGCTGAGATCTGAGGATCAAGGTTCAAAGCCATCCCAGGCACTAAAGTCCATGAGACTCTTTTTTTCTTTTTCTTTTTTTTTTTTTTTTTGCCAGTTGTGGGATTTGAACTCAGGGCCTGAGCACTGTCCTTGGACTTTTTCTCAATGCTAGATTTCTACCACATGAGCCACAGCACCACTTCCGGCTTTTTTTCCTATATATGTGACACCAAGGAATCGAACCTGGGTGTTCGTACATGTGAGGCAAGCACTCTACCACTAGGCCAAACTCCTGGCCCACCATGAAACTCTTATCTCCAGTTAACCACTATAAAACTGGATGTGGCACTGTGGATGTGGTAGCCTTGAGCTGAAGAGCTCAGGGACAGAGCCCAGAGTTCAAGCCCCATGACCAAAAAAAAAAAAAAAAAAAAAAAAGACCCCCCACTGTGTGACTTCATTGAGACTCTGAAAGAGCAGGTGAACTCCATCAAAGAATTGGATGACCATGTTACCAACTTGCACAAGATGAGAGCCTCTGACTCTGGCATGGCAGGGTATCTCTTTGACAAGCACGCTCTGGGAGGCAGTGATGAGAGCTAAGCCTTCAGTTGATCCCCCAAAGCCACAGTGACTTGTGACCACAGAGGCAGTGCATGCATGTTGGAGTTACCATTACCTTTTCCATAAGTTGTACCAGAACATCCTAAGTACTTTTAATTTGAACCATTCCTTCAAATAAAGAAATTTGGCACCTGAACAAAAAGAGTTGAGAAGCCTGGCTTAAATGCCTAAGAAGGAAGGAGAGCTGTCTTGGCAATGGGTGGTGCAAATAAATAAATAAATATACACATGTGACTAAATAAAGTACACCCATGTTCAATTATATTTATAAATATCATTAGATCACATTATACTTGAGTCATTGTCACTCCTATCCTTGCATGAGAGGCCCCCAGAGGAATCCCGCCCTGCCCTTCCAGCCTGTCTCCTTCCTTCCCTGCTCTATACACAGCCAGACAGGGCGCCTCGTGCTGCCTGAGCCCTGTCCATACTTCAGGGCATGGGAACTTGATTGAGGTGCCCATTGTCTGTGGGTTGTCCTGCCCCGCGCTGCCTGGAGCAGCTTCCTTTGCCAGCTGGAAGTCACCAGCTCTTTCCTTCTCTCGCTGCCTAGGGCTGGGGTGGGGACTCCCTAGCACTCTGCATAAAAGGAATTCTACTTAACTTTGCATTCTTGCTTTATGCCTATCTTTTATTAAATTATAGGCTATCCCTCCATTCCCACTCCCCTCCCTCTGTTCCCCGGATGCCAAAAGCCTGGGAATGTTGATTAAGGAGGGAGGGGGCTTGCACAAAAGCAAGCTCAGCACCCTCTGCCTGCTTGGTTTGCCTTTCAAAAGAGAAAGGCAACTGTGGGTGGACAGACCCAGAGGCACTGTAATGGACACCAGCCCAGTGACTTGGTCCAGCCTGACACTGCTGACAAGAACCACTCATAGTTGTCCTCCAGGCTCCAGCCAGGCTAGCAGCTTACTCCTTTCACCCGTTCCTGGCTAATGTGGACAAAAAGAAGCCACCCACAGGCACCCAATTGTGACACAGTCACATAGGGCCTCCAGGAAGGGACAGGAAGTGCTGTGGGGGAAGAATTGTTGGGCTTCCCTGAGCTGATGCTGGGTTGGGGATGAATGAATCAGACACCTGTCTGCCTTGGGGTAAGTCTCCCCCGTACTGCTCTAGCCCTTTCCAGGGATTTTTACTAACTCACCCCCAGTCTGTGCCTGATGAAATGTTAGCCCAGTCACTCCATTGCACAGAGGAGGAGAGTGAGGTTCAGGGAAGCTCTGTGAATCCTAACACCATACCATGGATGTGCTACAGAGGTGAAGCAGGGACCCCCTCAGAACATGGGACCTCCAAAGGCAATCAGTTCTTTGGCTTGCTCAATTCTGCATCCACAGATTCAACCAAATATGGGTCTTTCTTTTGGGGGTGGGCAGGCAGGCAGGTGCTGGCGGCTCATGCCTGGTAATCCTAGCTACTCAGGAGGCTGAGATCTGAAGACCAAGATTCAAAGCCAGCAGACAAAGCCAAGAGACACTTATCTCCAGTGAGCCAACAAAAAGCCACAGGTGGAGCTGTGGCTCAAACAGTCAAGCACCAGCCTTGTGTGGAAAAGGCACAAGGGAGAGTACAATGCCCTGAATTCAAGCCCTAGCCAAAACAATATTTAAAAAATACAAGGAGCTTAAAGTGAATTTGATCAAAGTATGTATGCATGTAAATATTACCAAAACATCCTTGCTAATAAAAACTAAGAGAGTTTTAAAAAAAGGCTATAACCAAAAAGGAAAGGAAATACCAATCCAAGTAAGCTGTAGGCATCTTCAGGTATTGTGGTAATGTGCCAAAAGACAGGAGTTTTGAATATATACAAATTATATTCAAAGAAAAAATAAAATAAAAAATAAGAGAGTTGGAGGATGGCTTCAGTAGTAGAGCACTAACCAATGAGCAAAAGTATCAAGTTCAAGTCCTGGTGGGGTAGGGGGGGTTAGGGACAAGAGGGAAAGAGGGAGGAGAAGAAAGGGGAGGAGGCGGAGGAGGAGGAGGAGCAGGAGCAGGAGCACAGCAGTATGAAAAGATGGACTTTTTGTCTTTGGTCAGCTCTCACCCTGTGGCTGGATCAGGAGAAAGACAGAGTTGGCATGTGTTGGTGCAGCCAGGTTGTGGGTAGAGCCAGGCAAGGAGAGGAGCATGACCCGCTGGGTGGGGTGAGGGAGATGGACTTGGGGAGTTTGGGGCCAGAGGAGAGGTCTGGGAAAGAAGGCTTGCGTGGGTGGGGGATGGAGGCTGCCTGCCAGGCCTAGCAGAGGGAGGTAGGGGCTAGGGTGGGGGTTGAGGACCCTGGTGCTGGACGCCCCAGATCCTGGATCTGGCTCCAGTAGAGAAACCTTAGCCTGTGGGCCCTCCCCCTACCCAACCCTCCTGTGCTAAAAAGCCCACGACATTTACGACTTTAGGAGGGTAAAGAGCCTGAGAAAAGAATTGCAGACCATATGGAATTGTTTCCTGGGTTAAAAAAAAAAAAAAAAAAAAAAAGAATCCCTCTAATTAGGCCAGGAAAAGCCATCGGTCTCTGCTGTGTATCAAGGTCCCTGGATTCAATTACTGCCCAACCTCCCCTGCTCGTGCTACAGCAAGACCCTCCCCTGAGTCCACGTGTGGAGATCAGGGTGGGTCCCGAAGAAGAGTGGCCTGAAGAAGATAGAGAGAGGGGGGTACAGACTACAAGGGGCAAAATAATGGACTTCCTTCCTTCCTTCCTTCCTTCCTTCCTTCCTTCCTTCCTCCCTCCCTCCTTCCTTTCAACAGTACTAGGGTTTATATTGGGGGTCCTGCTTGCTAGGGTCTGCCATCTGAGCTTTTATTTGTTTCAGGTGGATTTGTCCTTATCCCTCAGAGCCTGCCCAAAGCCTACAGCTTCTTCTTGTCCCAGGCAGGGTATCTTGGGACCTGACCTCCTCCTGTTCCCTTCGTCTCTGCCAGGAAAAACTTGACATCAGAGGAAAACAGAACTGTTGAGCAATGAGCAAGGGGGCATTTATGGATGTTTTCATTTTCTCTCTCCTTTTCTCTCTCTCTCCCTCTCCCCCCCCCCTGCCCCGCCAGTCTTGGGGCTTGAACGCAGGCCTGGGCACTGTCCTTGAGCTTTCTCAACACTAGAGCTCTACCACTCGAGTCATAGCATCACTTTCAGCTTTTCCTGTGTATGTGGTACTGAGGGCTCCATCCCAGGGCTTCATGCATGCTAGGCAAGCGCTCCACCACTAAGCCACACTCCTGCCCCCTCTCTCCCTTCCTCCTTGCCTTCCTTCCTTTCTTCCTTCTTACCTTTTTTCCTCTCTCTCCTACCTTCTTTTTTTCACTCTCCTTCCTTCCTCTTGCCATTCCTTCCGTCTTCCTTTCTTTTCTTTTAGTAATATAATACATTTTCTACACTAAGTCAAAGCAACCCACCAAAGAGCCTTCCCCCTTGCACCTGCACTGTGGCTTCCCTCTGAGGACTCCCTCCCCTTAGTCTATAAACACTCTGTCACTTCCCTCATCCTATAAACACCTTCCTGCCCCCCAAACTCCTGTCATCTCTCCTTCCCTGCCAAACCAGATTCTGGGAAAAAGAGGTTCACCCTCTCATCCCTCCCACCTGCAACCAACCGCCCTTCTCCCTCACAGGCCCCTACTCCTGTCCTTCCCAAGCCCACGTCCTTCCTCGTGGGTCTAGCTGTGGTCCCGAGCCCTCCTTCCCAGCCTCCTGTATCTCTGGGGCCTGCATGTTGAGCCACCAGGACTCAGATTCACTTTTCCATTGCATCTTTCACTTAGAAATATGCTTGCAGAGCTGGGTGTGGTAGCAGGTGCCTGCAATCCCAGCACTTGGGAAGCTGAGGCTGGAGGAGTAAATTTGAGGGAAAGGAAAGGGAAGGAAGGGGAGAAGGAAAGGAGGGAAGGAAATACACATTTCTAATTTATCCATGTCTTTTTGTTTATCACTTAATAACATTGTTACATGATACACACAGCGTGTCCATTCACCTGTTAGAACAGAGTGTTTGCCTAGCATGCACAAAGACCCTGGTTTGATTCTTGGTATCGCACATGTAGAAAAATCAGAAGTAGTGCTGTGGCTCAAGTGGTAGAGTTCTAGCCTTGAGAAAGCCCAAGGACAGTGCTCAAGGCCAGAGTTCAAGCTCCAGGACTGCAAAAAAAATTTTGGGGGGGATTACAGTTTCTATTATAAGTTGCTAGAAAAAAAAGAACCCACAAAACTTGTGCATGTGGACACTGAGTGAGGACATGTTTTCAAGGCAATTGGGTAAGTGTTGAGTTGGATTACTGGATCCCATATATTTAGCGTCACATAGAACTACCATGCTGTCTTTCAAAGTGGTTCCATCATTATATATTACCACTAGCAGAGAAGGAGAGTTACTTCATTCTGAGTCCTTTCTAGCACTTAATATTACTGGTTTGTTTTTTTTTAAGTCTTAGCCACTGTCATGGGCACATAGCGGAGCTTTGTTGTCTGTTGTTTTTGCATCTTGGTGGCACAAATTGTTGAGTATCTTCTTGTATCTACTTGCTGTCTGTGTGTCTTACTGGTTTGTTTGCTTATTATTTAGTTTTGAGATTCTTCGGATATTTTGACTACAGTCTTTTTTTTTTCAGAAATAAGTTTCGCAAATATTTTTTTCCTATCTGTGGCTTGTCTTTTCATTTTCTTAACAGTGTCTTTTGAAAATATTTGTAATATGGATAAATTTATCAGCTTAATCCTGGTCTGGTGTCATGTCTGCAAACACTTGTTCAGCACAAGCGCACAAATGTTTTAGGAGTCCTGGAGATTTTATACTTTTAAGCTTTACATTTAGGTTTATGAACATTTTTGAGTTAATGTTTGTAATATGGTCAAGGAATGTGGGGTCAAAGGTCAAAGCTTTCTTTTTTTTTTTTTCTTTTTCTTTTTTTTTTCCTTTTCAGGGGTATAGGATTTAAACTCAGACCTTCATACTTGCTCGGCAGTTGATACTGCACAGCTAGGCTGCACCTCCAACATTTACTGCCCTGATTATTTTTGAGATAAGAGCCTGCTTTTTGCCCAGGCTGGTCTGAACAGCGATCCTCCTTTTTGTTAAAATAATTTTTAATTGTGATTAATAGAAGGGTTACATTATATTCACCAGATAGAAGGTGCATAACTTCACAAACACTGATATCCTTTCTCATGAAGCGATCCTCCTTTTTACACTTACCCTGTAGTTGGGATGGTAAGATGCATACCCCTATGTCCAACCACGATCTTTTTACTTTCTGCTTCCCAAGTTGCTAGGATTTCAGGCTTGAGCCAGTGTATCAACCTCAATTAATTAATTAATTAATTCACCTGAATGGATTCATTAATTTTTGGTGATACTGAGGGTGAACTCAGAGCCTCACACTTGCAAGACAGATGCTCCACCACTTGCCTCCTGCCCCTTTTATTTGTACTGGCCATTTTCCAGGTAGGGTTTCACTTTTTGACCAGACCTACTCAGCTTCCATCTTTCTCCTCTGTTTGTGATTCCTTCCTCACGACAGGTGCATCTCACTGTGCCCAGACATTTGTTTCCCCCGGAGCTGGGATTTTTTTTTTTTTTTTGGTCAGTTGTGGGGCTTGAACTCTGGCCTGGGCACTGTCCCTGAGCTCTTCAGCTCAAGGCTAGAGCTTTACCACTTGAGCCACAGTGCCACTTCTGGTTTTCTGGTTGTTAATTGGAGACAAGATTCTCACAGACTTTCCAGCCCTGGCTGGCTTTGAACTGCTATCCTCAGATCTCAATCTCTTGAGAGCTAGGATTACAGGCATGAGCCACCAGTACTCTGCAAGCTAGGATATTTTTTTATTTTTATTTTTGTGTGTGTGTCAGTCCTAGGGCTTCAACTCAGGGCTTGAGCACTGTCCTTGGCATTTTCCTCAAAGCTAGCACTCTGCCACTTGAGCCACAGCACCACTTCCAGATTTTTTTTTTTCTATGTATGTGGTACCAAGGAATCAAACCTGGGTTTTTGTGCATGCTAGGCAAGCACTCTACCACTAGGCCAAACTCCTGGCCCCCAAGCTAGGATATTTTTATGGGCAGATTTCACCACACCCAGCTATTGGGTTGAGGTGCAGTCTCAAGAACTCTTATGCTTTGGCTGGCCTCCAATCAAGATTCCCCCATCTCTAACTCCCAAAGTTAGGATTACAGGTGTGAGCCACTAATTCCTGGCTCCAAATTTAGTTTTTTGCACACTGACATGACCATTTGTTGAACCTCTGGCCAGTGTAGGTGTGGGGGGGAGGGGTCGCCGGGATCTGTTTCTAGACTCTTGTTTCTGCATTCCTAATCTATTTGTCTATTTTAACACCAGCACCTGTGTCTCCATGACTGTTCTTTTATAATAGGCCTCGAAATCAGCATGTGTAGAGAGCAGGGCCTCATTAGGCCCCATGAGTAAGGTAAGGTCTGCTGAAATGTTCGGCCTTACAGCACCTGAACGATGAGTGAGTCTTTCCAGCCTGGCTGGTGGGAGCTGACATATCCCTGCCTTGGGTGGCACCAGACCATCTGTAACGCTCTCTGATCAGCTAGTCCCAGTGAGACTGGTTTGCCCACATGCACTCATCAGTGCTTGCCCACTTCCTAAGGTCCTATGTGTAGCCTCAGCACTTTCTCCTCCCCAGTGCTCTGTCCTGCCAACACTAGTAGATTTTTTCCACTCCCCCACTCCACTCCTCCTCTCCAGGAGTCATCCCTCACATCTGCCTTAGTTTTCCTCTGAAGCTAATGTGGAAAAACTTTCTAGATAGTGGACTGGGGTCAACAATCCCATTCATGTCTCCCTTGTCAGGGATAACCATTCTTTGTGCTCTCATGTCCAGTCTCTCTAAAAGCTGCCTCCAGTCTCTCTCTCTCTCTCTCTCTCTCTCTCTCTCTCTCTCTCTCTCTCTCTCTCTCTCTCTCTCTCTCTCTCTCTCTCTCTCATCCTATCTGTGTTTCCAATAGGAGTGAGGGAAAATATCTCTGCTACTCTACCCTGTGACTAAAGAATTTTGTTGTTATTGGTTGAACTGGGAGAGCAGGGGGGATTTGAATTCAGCGCCTGAATTGAATTCAGTGTTCAAGGCTAGCTCTCTACCACTTTGAGTCACAGTTCCACTTGTGGTTTTCACGTGGTTTATTGGAGATGAGTTTCATGGACTTTCCTGCCTGGGCTTGGCTTTGAAATGCAATCCTCAGATACTCAGCCTCCTGAGTAGCAAGGATTACAGGTTGAGCTACCAGGGCTCCAGTAAAAGTTTTGAATCTTATGGTTCATTCAGACTGGAGGCCATGCTCCCTGGCCCCCCATTCTCCCTTCTCCCTTAACCTTAGGGTGTCACAGGGAAGAAGGCTTCTGTCTGGCCCATGCAGAGGAAGGAGATGAGGACCCCCATGCACAGAGTTAGGATATGTGAGTGGGGAAAAGAGAAGAAAATGAATTTAGAGAGACAAAGTCCCATAGCTGGAGAGAAGCAGGGCTGGCAGGTGGGTAAGACTCAGAGGATCTCAGGTGTGGACCAAAGGCCCCACAGGAAGTCACCCCAGGGCACAACCTAGTGTGTGGGAGAGCTGGGCCAAAGCCTGGGGCTCAAACTCCGAACTTCTTTCTCCCTACCTGCTCTGTGAACCTGACAAGAAAGGCAAAGGAGGGAGAGTGGTTCAGGGGACTCTTCCCGAGGCATCCACCCCCTAGGAGGAACAGAAAAGGCAGATAAAACTGGGCTTCCAGGATACCTGAGGGTGCCCAGATGGGACCCTCACCTGGTAAAGGTCTCAGTCCTCGGGCTCAGTCTCCATGCGGAAGGGGGACAAAAGCCTGGGGGAGGCAGCTCAGGATAGGCCCAGGATGATCCAGAGATGGCGGCAAGGAGGCCCTAGGGTGTCTGGCTGGGAGATTACTGACTGCACAGCTGTCCACACCCTGCCCCATCAGGTGACTGTGTGACCTCCTGAGGCCTTGCTCTACCCAGTGAGCATCTTTTTCCTAAAGGGATTGCTGACAGGGGGGAGGGCTGGAGAGTCCCCCATCTGGGGAGGGGAGGGCCTGGGCAGGCAGACAGAGGTGAGCTTGGAGAGTGGGGAGGCTATATGCCTCACGCGGCATCTCTTTAAAGTCCCTCCCATCCCTGATCCTATCTGCCGTGCCTGTCCCTGGATGGGGCTTCCCTGCAGCACCCCAGCTTCCTGCCCAGGGGCAGCAGGAGGGGGCAGATCAAAGGGCAGGTGCCCCACAGGGAACCTGAGATGGTTTCTTTGTCTGTACCCTGGAGAGGCCTTGGTGGAGACAGGATGGATGGGATCCCTGGGCCAGGGGCTGGGAGGGGAGGAGGGTCAGAGAGAAACCAAATCCTGGTGTATTCACTTTGGACAAAAGGAAGGGACTGGGGAGGGCTCAG
Source organism: Megascapheus bottae (assembly GCF_031878675.1). Lineage (NCBI taxonomy): Eukaryota > Metazoa > Chordata > Mammalia > Rodentia > Geomyidae > Megascapheus > Megascapheus bottae. The sequence continues at coordinate 31,403,740 of NC_143525.1, read as the reverse complement.
CTCCTCTCACCAGCTGCTCTGGCTGGGGGCTTCCGGCAAAGTCTGGAGACATGTGCGTCTGGCTCTCTTCAGGAGTGGGGAAGACCCAAAAGGGGTGATGATATGTACCTCTATTGATGGAGGACCTCTCACTGAGCCCCTCTATTAGCTGACTCTAAGTTACACACATGTAGGAGGGGCCAGAAGTAGAGCTGGGGGTGGGGAGACAATGTAAGAACCAGCATCCCCCACCATTCTCCCTTCCTAGACACCTCTGACATCCTGTCCCTTCTGGGAAAGACAGCCAGCCATTTGGGTGTAACACTACCCAGGCTCTGGGCTCCCCTACATCTGGGGCCCCAGCTGTGGACCGCCATGGTGGCTGTGAACTCTTCCCCCTGCAGCCTGGTGGCAGGGACTAGAGAAGAGCCTGGGGAGCAGCAGCTGTCTGTGGGGGCTGTCTGGCCACGGGGGCGCCACTGGGGCTCAGTAGAGGGTGTCAAGAGTGAGGGGTACCCGTCACCTGCCTCTGTGGTAATTTGGGGCTTACAGTTGGTGTTAGGGTTAGGGGGGTGTTTAATATTGTCTCAGTCTTGGTCTGGATTCAAAGAAACTCAGAGCCCAGAGGCCCCCCCAGAAGCCCCCCCTCCCCACTTCCTGGGATTCCACATGAGATTTTTGAGCCAAGCACCCCAGCCTGGCTTAGAAGTTGGAATAGAGTAAACCTGCAGGGCCAGGGGCTGTGTGCAGACTGGGATTCAGCCCCTGCTCTTCAGGGCTTCTGTCTGTCCCTCCTCCACTCTCTGAGGTGGCTGGCCTCAAGCTTCCCCAGTCCTTAGCTGAGAGGCGGGTTCCCACAAACCTAGGTAGCTTAAAGAGACACGTGGGCACTGCTGTCTCAAGGTTCCTTTGGATGAGGAGTCTGGGCCTCTGCTCAGGGTCTCACTAATGAGGTGTCAGTCAACTGCTTTCCTTTCTATAGTTCAGGGTACATGACCTTGACTACACACACACACACACACACACACACACATGTGTATATGTGTATATATTACTATATATACACACATGTATTTACACACATATCATATGCAGGAAATGACATAAAGCCATGTCACATGCAGGAAAATTGATGCAACTGTAGGACATTATACTGTGCCAAACAAGCCAAGCTTAAAAACAAAACATGTTTATATGTTTTCACTCTTGTGAAATCTAGACCTAAAAGACATACATATTTATGGATTTGGATTCATATAGATAAGACAGATAAACCCAGAACAATAACTAAACCAAGGGACTACTTAGAAGATGAGGAGGAAGGGAAAATGAATCATTGAAATACATTTTGGAAGAATAAATACCATAAAAAGTAAATGGTTCATAACTATGAAAAGTGAATAAGAAAACTTGTTGAAATTGTTTGGGGAGGAGGAAGGAGAAAGAAAGGAAGGGAGCCTGGTGGAAATGATGTGTTTGACTGGAACGTATTGTCAACACGTGTGGAACTGTAACAGCGAAAGCTCTCTTTGTATAACTAATTCAAGTTAATAAAACAATAACAAGGGGGCCAGGAGTTTGGCCTAGTGGTTAAAGTGCTTCCGTAGCATGCATGAAGACCCGGGTTCAATTCCTCAGTACCACATACATAGAAAAAAGCCGGAAGTAGTGCTGAGGCTCAAGTAGTAGAGCTCTAACCTTGAGAAAGTCCAAGGACAATGCTCAGGCCCTGAGCTCAAGCCCAGGACTGGCAAAAAAAAAAAACACAAAAAAAAACAATAACAAAAAAGAGTTTGAGGGCAGCCCTGATGGTTACTTCTTGTAATTCCAGCTACTCAGAAATCTGTAGTAGGAAGATCCTGCTCACAGCTGGTCTGGATGAAAGCTTTAGAACCTATCTTAAAATAAAGTAGAGGGAAATTCTGGGAGATCACAAGAGTGACATTGTTCAAAAAGAAATGTACCTGTCACCTGACTTATATAACGGTAACCCTTATGTATATCGCCTTTATAATAACAATAAAATGTTTAAAATAAGCTAAAGCATAAAAGCCTAGGGCACAGTTCAAATGATAAGAGTACTTGTGTAGCAAGCATAAAGCCCCAAATTAAAATCCCTACTAATACACACACACACACACACACCTTTAAAAAAAGATTTCACCTGGGGGCCAGGAGTTTGGCCTAGTGGTAGAGTGCTTGCCTAGCTAGCATGCACAAAGACTCAGGTTCTATTCCTCAGTACCACATGCATAGAAAAAAAGCTGGAAATGGTGCTGAGGCTCAAGTGGTAGAGCTCTGGCCTTGAGAAAGTCCAAGGACAGTGCTCAGGCCCTGAGCTCAAGCCCCAGGATTAGCCAAAAAAAAAAAAAAAGTTTCGCCTGATTGAATCAGGCCCTTCCTCTAGCAACTCACGCAAAACCAACTACTTAGACCTTCATTGGATCCACAAAGTCTTTTCTTCTCCTTTGACATACATATTCCATTACCTGGAAGCGAGTGCCAGGTCCCACTGCGGGGGAGGGGACTGGGTGAAGGTGTGGCTCACTGGAGGGGGGTCACCTTCCATGCCTCTCCCACACCACCCCATGTTGGAGCTTTGTCTCCAGGACTCCATCTCCACCTGTGAGGCAGCAAGCCCGTCTGCCCTCCCGCCTGCCCGCCATGAGCCCTGTGAGGGGCTGCTAGGGGTCCTCTCTTCCTTCAACTTTAACTCAACAAAGAGACTGCTGAAAATACATCAGTCATGACAGCTCTGGTGCTGGTTGGTGAAGCCTTGATCCTGAACTCTGGACACTCCCCCCAACCCCGGCCCCCAACCTCCATTCCCATGGGAGAAGCCACCCCACGTAAAGAAGCCACTTCCCATCTTTAGGGGAGTTCAGGAAGCCACCTAAGCACAGGGACAGGTTGAGCTGGGCGTGGTGGGGTTTCGATGGCCCTTAGGGAAGGGGTGGGGAGGGGAAGGGCAGTCTGGTGAAGGCACAGCTTGGGCATCCGGGGAGCCCTGCGGCTACCGATGGCAGGGCTCTAGATGGGGCGGTCTGGAGGGGGGAGGGGGAGAGGCACCAGGGAAGGACATGATGATACCTTGTCACAGACACCCGGCCCAGACCTATTCTCATCTCTGTATTCCTCCCGCTGTGAGCCAGACACAGGGACTGGCTCTGGGAAGGCAGGGTGGCACCTTGGGGATCTCCAGGACAAATCTGGGACACAGACATTGGCCAAATGATTAGTTCCTTTTGGAATATGAACTGGGAAAGAAAACGGATGGGATTTTGTGTGAGCAAAGGTACTCACCTAGGTTCTTAAAATCTGGAGGCGGCGGGGGTGGGGGGGGAGGAGGTAGGCACAGAAGCCATCAGCCTATATCCCTGGTCGTGCCCAGTAAAGAGGGGTCTAGGGAAAGAAACAGAACTGGGCAGTACCTCTTGGGCTATCCCACACATTGTTCAGTCTGCAAGTGGCCGTTTTGTCCCTAATTCTCTCCACACAAGGACCACGGGCACACACTCCTGGCTGCCCAGCCAGCACCTCCCTCACACCATGCACTGGAGGAGAAGTACCTAATCACCCACCCACCTGCCCAGGCCCTCCGCAGCCAGAGGGGCACAACCATCCGGGCTGGGATGTGGCTCATCCCACAATGCCCACCTTTGCAGGCCCAAGGACCCCTGCTCCTCTGTACACCCAGCCCCAGATATGCTCACAACCCAACATGCCAGACACAGCCTCAGACAGACTCACAGCTGGCCGGTGAGAATGGAGGCCTGCCAATAACTTGGGATGGAGGGGAGGGAGTAGACATCTCTGACAAACAGATTCAACAACCCAAGCCAAAGCACACAAGGCTGGAGGCCCCAGCAAGCAGGCTGGTAGGGGTGGTTTAACCCTTTCTCATTCGCCATGGGCCTGTTGACGCTGCAGTCATTCCCCTGCCTCCACCCCTTTCTTTAGCCATCCCTAATAGATAATTGGACAAGCAGAGTTCTTCCTTGATGCTGGATCATTCATTCATTTATTCATTCATTCATTTTCAGGAAATCAGTAAGATCAGGCTTTACCCTCAAAGTGACTCAGTCTGGAAGTTCTATTGTCTGATCTCTATTTCTGACTCTGATTCTTTCCCTCTCTGTCTCTCCATCTCTGTCTATCTCTGTTCCTATCTCTCCATCTCTGTCTCTTTAGGTCTGTCTGTCTGTCTCTCCCTCTCTCTCTCTCTCTCTCAGATGCAAGACCCAGCCAGGAGCCAGGCAGATGAGTAATCCCTCAGCTCTTAGCCTAGAGGAGACAAACATCAAACTAATCACAATAGAAGTGACAGTTTCTGAATTATTAAGGAAGGAGGTGGGGCTGTCCTCTAGCAACCTTGAGGGCTGGGGGGCAGGGTTCACGTCTGTCCCCCTTCTTACCCTAGCACTCCGTGGAGTCACCGGCCTGTGCTCTCTGAGGCTGGACACTCCCTCCCCAGGGTCTGTTTCCTGCCCATGAAGGGACTGTAGTTTATGGGCTGCTCAGCCTCCTGGGGGCGGGGACAGGAGCAGTTCCATCCTCTTCAAACGAGAACTGCCTGCTGCAGCCAAGCTGGCTTCTTCACGCAAGTCTTTCTTGGGGTGGGGTTGGAAAAAGGGGTGCTAACCCCAATGGAGGCTCCCCACCAGCACCCAGCAGCCCCCTGTGCCCTGCCCACAACCTCAGCTATACCTGCCCCATGTCCCAGCCCCAAGCTCACCAGGCCTGTGAACCTGGGGTGAGCATTGCTGAGTGGGGCCAGCAAAACACTGAAGGACAAATGTCAGAGGTCAGCCCTCACCTTCTGGAGGTGACCTAAGGGAAGGGGCAGAGGGACTGGCTGGAGCAAGTCTAGGAACAAACAAGGAGGCAGAGGCCTCAGCTTCTGACACCAATGCCATGGCAGCCGCCTCAGTTGATTCTCGGGGTGATGGGCCTGGGACAGTCATCGCAGTCTCTTCTGGCTTTCATTTTTTTCCTTTAATGTAAAGAGGGTCTTGGGAAATTGAAAGACCAGAGGTTCACCTATGAGCTCAATAAGAGGAAATGCTGTCGTGTGAGAGATTTGAGGATGATACCCACAAGGACTTCCTGGGAGGAAAGGGCAGGAGCCTGTGGACCAGCTCCGAGCTGTTGTTTCTAGGGCTCCCTCTGGCTGGACAGCAGGCGGAACCGAGGCAACGGCAAACAGCAGGGGACGGAGGTCCACCTTCCTTTGTGCAGCCGGCAGTGGGGCTTTGTCCCGGGCTGCCCGATGCTCAACCAGGCTCAGGCAGCCGTGCATGGGGATTGACCCAGATGCTCCAGGCCGGGCCATCCAAGTCCCCCAGCGGGCTTGGAGGGCGTCAAGGGGACGCGATCTCCAGCTCCGAGGGAAAACTCAAGGGACCCGCAACCCCGTCCCCAGGCCTCTTGGCGCCCCAACAACTGGGCCTGACCCGCCAAGAAAGGCAGAGCGGGGCAGCTGTCACTGTGACATCCATTCTCCGCGGTGGGGTCTGGGCGCCCGCGTCCCCTGTCTCCCACCCCTGGCCCACAGCTGGGAACTGGTCTCAGTGGCAGCTGAAGCCTCCCTTGGGGTCTCCTGGAAGCCTGGGTCTTGTGGAGCTTCGGGCCTTAACCCAGGGCGGGAAGGGACCCGGGGACAAGGAGCTTCTGCCCTTAGCACTGCTCCACGCCGCCCTTCTCCAGTCAGAGGCGAGGGACACCGCTGTACTGTACCCGTGCTGGGACCAGGTCCGGCTCGGTCGGTCCCGGAGCCCCTGGGACGGCGCGATATTGGCAGAGCTGCGTCCCGGCCCCGGGGGTTCCACGCGGGTGGACCGAGGCCTGCAGGCCCGGGCGGATCCGGGGCCGGGGCCGCGCACAGTGCCGTAGCGCCCTCTGCTGGCCGGAGGCAGAGCCGCGTGCTGGGAGCCGGGGTCAAGCGATGGAGGGGGGGGTCTCCACCCCCCCCCCTCCATCTCTCCCCTCCCGGCTTCTGCACGACCCTGGCCCAATCTGATCTTCTAATAGACCCAGAGCTGAGCGACTTCTGAGGTGCTCATCCGAGCTGGAAGAATCTTGGACTTCGGTGACAGCCCTTAGTTTATTGTTGACAAAGCTGATGCCAAGATGGGGGGAATGACTGGCCAGGGACTGAACACTAGGGTGCCAAGTTTCAGTGTGGGGTTCATTCACTGCATGCCTGGCCCGGGCAACCTCGCCAACCACCCCACCATGCACGGGGCCACCATGCAAACACCTTCCAGGGCTCCATCCCCACCTCTGCCTTCCACCAGACTGACTGCACACCCACAATCTAACCATTCCTTAACCCACCTTCTCCTCCCTCTCCATCTCACCCTCTCCACCCCCCCAGTCTCGGGGGGACATCTGCACTCCCCAAAACATATCCCTCCTCCTGAAATCTGTTTCTTTCTTGTTCTGTCCCCAAGAAATGAAAACTTTAATTTTTTTGTATTAACTTTATTGGATTTTCTTTTTAATTACAAAGCACAGTGCTCCATGTTCTCTGACACAGCTTAAACAAACCAGAGGTAATCAAAACATGAAGTTCTTAGCCTCCTCTCTTGCCTCCAGCCCAACCTGGGCCAGGACTCTTCTGAAAGCTGGTGGTGGCACTGAGTTCCTCTCTGTGGACAGCAAATAAATCAACAGCCCTGGGTGTCACAGAGCTGGTGAGGCTGAGTCTAGTGGGGGAGGGGAGATTTTGAACAGGGTTGAATCCCTTGGGGGAGCCACGAGCAAATGAGTGGGAGTATGGACCCTAGTGGGACCACACTGTCACATTGTCTCACCAGAAGGGACATTTGACTGGAGCCTCAGGAGAGGGCACGGTGTGGCCACCCTTGAAGTTTGCATGCTATTTTTGAGGACTGAGGGAAGCCACTGAGGGCAGGGAGGGGACCACTATTGTGTGCTGTCCAGGACAGTGGGGTGTGTGCTGGGTTGAAGGCTAGGGAAGCATAAATGACAGGAAACAAATTAGACAGCTGGATGGACAGACAGATACATTCCTTTCTAAATGAAAACAGGCTAGAACAACACACATTGCTCAGTTCTTGTTAATTTTCCTTCCAGAACTTTCAAGTCAGAATATACAGCTCCAACCCCAGAGGGGCAACAGCTCACACCTGGCCACAGCCTTGGCTGTGAATGGATCTTTAAATTTCCCCAATACATTGCAATAATAAAATCCCCCCAAATAGAGTCATAACCCAGAGGATGGCAAATATCAACACGTTCTTACTAATATACACAAATGACTGAATAAATGAATAAGCAGGGAAGAATAGACAACTTTTATGCAGAATTCTCAGTAAATTATATTTACTTTAAGCAGGGTGTTGGTAGCTAACACTTGCAGACCTAACTACTCAGGAGGCTGAGATCTGAGGATTGTGGTTCAAAACCAGCAGGAATGTGAGACTCCCCTCCTGAGGAAGGGGCAGCAGGCCAGCAGCTAGGGTAGCCACGGGGCTTCACCTGGTGGTTAGCCTAGGCGGGAGCTTGGGGATGGGGCAGCAAGCCAACGGCTTGGCTGGCCGTCGGGGCTTCATCCAGGGCATGCCTAGTCACCGACCTGGGGAGGGGGTGGCAGGCCAGCAGCCTTGTCTAGCCATCTGGGCTTTGCTATCATAGAGACCTCATTATCCAAGCCCCATGAGAACATGGCATTTAACTAAAATATCAGTTCTGAATCTTTATACAAAAGGCAAACTTCAAGGTCACACTGACTCCTAAAAGTTCCATGATACAGAAAATGACAGCAAAGAACCATTTTTTTCCCCTGGGGGGAGGTACTGGGGATTGGACCCAGGACCTCACCCATGCTAGGCACGCACTCTACCATGTAAGCCATGCATTCAGACTGAGAGAGTCTTTTATTTAATAGTCACATAACACCAAGAGAGAAGCCTTCTTCCCACTTAGACAAACCAAACCTGAATTAACCAGGTACAGCCACTAATACATCCGGAAAAATAAGGTCCTTATAACTTCAGGGCTAGCTGTGTTCCATCAATGGAGAAGAGCAGGTTCTAGTCTCAGTGTGAAACTTTATCAGAAGGTAACAGGGAGATTAGACAGACACTCAAAAAGAGGGGAAAGTGGACCCAGTCCCACTTTTGCCATGACCAATTTTTTTCCTTTGGCCAGTCCTGGGGCTTGAACTCAGGGCTTGAACACTGTCCTTGGGCTTTCTCGAGGCTAGAGCTCTACCACATGAGCTATAGCACCACTTCCAGCTTTTTTTTTTTTCTATGTGTGTGATGTCAAGGAATCAAACCCAGGTCTTCGTGCATGCTAGGCAAGCACTCTACCACTAGGCCAACTCCTGGCACACTTCCGGCTTTTTCTGTGTACATGGTACTGAGGAATAGAATCCAGGGCTTCATGCATGCTAGGTAAGCACTCTACTACTAGGCCATGCTCCTAGCCCTACCACAACCAATCTGAGCCTAAAGAAACCACTAACCCTGTGTGGGTCTCTGCTTCCTTTGACCACCAAGAATAGAATAAAGCCTATCAAGCAGGATGAGAAGAGGCTCACAGCAAATCAAGCCATCTGGTAGAGTAATTCTATGGACCTATCATTTCAAGATTATTTTTTATTTTGCCAGTTCTGGAGTTTAACTCAAGGCCTGGGCACTTCCTTGGACACTTTTTTCTCAAGGCTACTGTTCTGCTACTTGAGCCACAGCACCACTTCCAGCTTTTTCCTGTGTATGTGATACCAAGGAATGGAATTCAGGGCTTCATGCATGCTAGGTGTGTACTCTACCTCTAGGCTACTCTTCCAGCCCCTTTCTTCTTCTTTTTTTCTGTCTTCCTTTCTTTTGGAGATAAAGAATATCATGGACTTTCCTGACTATTTTGGCTTCAAACCACTATCCTAGATCTCAGCCTCTTGAGTTGCTGGGATTATAGGCATGAACCATTTGTACCTCACACTTATATATAGTTGTTTTAAACTAAAAGAAATAGTGCCAGTCCAACTTACTCAGGAAGCTGACTTCTAAGGATCACAGTTTAAAGCCAGCCCAGGCAAGAACGTCCATAACTCTTATCTCCAATTAACCACAAAAAAGCAAGAAGTGGAACAGTGGCTTAAGTGGCCAAGCAGTGGCCTTGAACACAAAAAAACTCAAGGACAATGTCCAAGCCCCAGGACTGGTGTGTGCATGTGTGCACGACACACACACACACACACACACACACACACACACACACACACACAATTTATAATATTACACAGCAATTGATAAGTACCCATGCTTCTTCTCTTTGGAGGTTCTTAAGTCAATTTATTACAAGAACACAACTGAGCTTGGCAAAGCTGTGATACTCAGGGTTACAGCTTATTATAATACAAAGCTCCAGAATAAAAGCAGCGGTAAGACGAAGTTACACAGAGTAGGGTCTAGGAGATCTCTCAATCATCCTCTCCTAGCAGTCATGAGAACAAAGCACATCATTCTCCCAGTGGGATGTGCAGGAACATTCATGGAGTTCTGCCACTAAGGACAGCCTACCCCAAGGGCCAGTCATCTCTTATTTTCAATTAATTTTTGCTGATACTAGAGCTTGAACCTAGATTTTTTTGATCCCCTCTTTGGCTTTCTCACTCAAGTCTGGAACTCTACCACTTGAGCTATACTTCTACTTCTGGCTTTTTGCTGATTAACTGGATATGAGTCAGTTTTGTCTGCCTAGGCTGGTTTCAAACTTTGATCCTCAGATCTCAGCTTCCTGAGTAAGATTACATGTGTGAGCTACCAGCTTCTGGCTGTATTTTTATTTGATTTGGAGATGCTGGAGCTTGAACTCAGATGTTTTGTGTTTGCCAGGGAGTTGCTCTACCCACTTTAGCCACATCACTAGCCAAATGTGAGATTTTTTTTTGCCATGCCTGCGGCTTGAACTCAGAGCCTGGACATTGTCCCTGAGCTTCTTTTGTTCAAGGCTAGCACTCTACCACTTAAGCCACAGTGCCATTTCCAGCTTTTTCTTGTATGTAGTACTGAGGAATTGAACCCAGGGCTTCATGCATGCCAGGAAAGCATTCTATCACTAAAGTCACACTCCTAACCCCCAAAGCAAGATTTTTTTGTGTGTGTGGGTCATGGGGCTTGAACTCTGGGCCTGGGCACTGTCCCTGAGCTCTTCAGCTCAAGGCTACTTCCCTACCCCTGGAACCACAGCCCCATTTCCCACTTTTTAGTGGTTAAATGGAGATAAGAGTCACAGTCTTTAGTGCCCAGGCTGGCTTTCAACCTCGATCCTCAGAGCTCAGCCTCCTGAGCTAGGATTACAGGTGTGAGCCACTGCACCTGGTGCAAGATTTCTTAAGTCAAGTTGCCACCCTGCTTGCAAACAGGAAAGAAATGGAGAAATTGATGTGCTTTAACCCCCAAGGAACTTTTATATCTCAACTTGCTTTATAGTCAGGGAGTTTCCAGGACTTAAACCATACAACCAGAAGGCAGGGTGCAGAGGAGAAGAGGCAGAAATCTCACACTCATACAGAAGCCTCTCCTGATTGGCCACTGAATAGAAGGCAAGTTTGTTCTCCTCAAGGTCAAGCCAGATGCCCACCACCCTAGGCTGGTCTGAGCTGAGGTCCGTTTTCTTGACCATGCTCCATGCAGAGAGCTGGCCAGTGCCTTTCCACTCAATACACCAAGAGTCCACAGTCCTTCCCAGCATCTGGTTCCGGTTCATGCTCCAGGAAGCCACTCCAACTGCCCAGTGGCTACACGAACTAGTGTCTACTTCCCAGTACTGCTTCCCAGAAGAGAGGGCCTGGGAACATAAGACCTGGCTAATAGAAAACCTCTCGACTTTCCAGGGATAGGACTGTTGCTGGCGAGACACAGTCACTGTCCGGCAATCTATAGATACTTCCAGGCTACACGAGACACTCCTCAAGTCAAAGCTTGGATAGATGGCCCCTAGGGAGAAAAACCAATATCATAAGGATGTCGCTGGTCAGCTTTAGATCATACATGCTGAAAAGTGACCCAATAGTAAAAAGTAGCATTAACATTTTTCACTGCTTTTGATGATGCTGTATAATTAACTTGTTCTAGGCCATGACTATTGTTATATAGACTTACAACTTTCTGTACATGCCTTCTATCAAAGATAACTCATTCTTACCCTGAGTTTTGCCTATACCCCTTACCTAGCTTTCAGGAAACTAGCCCCGGATCTCACACAGTACAAAGTCAGTTCTTGCTGTTCTCAACACCTCTGTGCTTTATGAGGAACGAATGTGGCTGTTTGTGTCTCTCAGCTATTTCTTTCTGTTTGTTTGTTTGTTTATGTGCTGGTACCAGAGTTCAAATCCAAGATGTTGTGTTCACTCAGCTTGCTTGCTTGGCTGGTGCTTACGCTATGCCTCCAGCCTGGCCTTTTGCTGGTTACTTTGGAGATGAAGTCTCAAGGGTTTTTCTATCTGGGTTCACTTCCAACCGCCAACCTTTGAATCTCAGCCTCTTTAGTAGTTTGAATCATTTGTGTGGGCCACCAGCATACGTTGTGTATTTAATTTTTGGCAGGACTAAGGCCTTGCACTTGCTCATTGAGCCAATTCTCCAGTCTTTTTTGCTATCAGTGTTTTTTGAATAAGGCCTTACATTTATATCCAGACCAACCTGACCATGATCCTATTCACAGTTCCTGAGTAGCTAGGATAACAGGTGCACACAACTACACCCAGCTTGTTTTGGTTGAGATGGGGGTCTCTCAATGCTTTCGCCTGAACTGTCTTTGAATTGGGATCCTCCAAATCTCTGCCTTCACAGTAGCTATGATTACAGATGTCACCCCCTGCACGCAACTATTCATTCATTTGTATTGGCATATATTAATTGTACAAAAGGGCTTTGTTTGATGTTTCTATATATGCATATGATGTGCTTGGATCAAACCCACCCCCTCTATTTCCTCCCCTGTCCTTTTAAACAACTTAACAGGTTTAATTATTCTATTTTCATGTGACATATGTAGATCATATTTACCTCCCTTCACTCTCTTTTCACCTTCTCACTGGTTCCATCACCAGGTAGTATACTTACACTGACCAAATTGAGAGGCCCTCCTGGGTGCTGGGAAGCTCTGGGCAGACAGTGGGCATGAAGAAGATGGCACTGCCAGCACATCTACTAAGGAATTAACACAAGAAAAAAGTCCCATCAGAAAAATGCAAACTAGGGGCCTCAAGTTTGGCTTGCTAGCATGCATGAAGACCTGGGTTCAATTCCTCGGTATCATATACATAGAAAAAAATCAGAAGTGGTGCTGTGGCTCAAGTGGTAGAGCTCTAGCGTTGAGAAAGTCCAGGGATAGTGCTGAGGCCCTCTCTTCAAGCCCAGGATTGGCCAGAAAAGAAAAAGATATCCAAATATCCTACTCCATTACTCAAAACCAACTCACCTTGTGTTTGTTCTTCAGAAACTTTGTTCCATGTGCAGTTTCTTTGTAATTTTTCCTGAATTTCTTTTAGAGCTTGGAGAACATCTCTCATTTCTCCTTCAGATGCATTGGGAGTCACTGGCTCTGGAGAAGCCAGGGAAAGGGCTTGTGGTGACATCTATGGATGAATCATAAAATAACAAATGGAAGTCCCCATAAAAAAACATCAAATATTATGTTCAAGTTCTGCCACCAGTTACAAGCTTCCATTGAACTCAGCAAGCTTGTTTTGTTTGAAGTCCTGGAGTTTCAGCAAGCCTCATGCTTGCTAAGGCAGGTGCTCTGCTGTTGAGCCATACCTCCAGATCCCAAGCAAGCTTTTTTTTGTGGGTTGTTAGGCTTGAACTCAGGGCCTAGGTGCTATCCCTGAGCCTTTTTACTCAAGGCTAGTGATGTACCACTAATCACGGTTGAACCATGTTCTACTTCCAGTTTTCTGATGGTTAATTGCAGTTAAGAGGCTCTTGGGCTCTTCTGCCTAGGCTGGCATTGGAACCTTGATCCTGAGATCTCAGCCTCCTGAGTAGCTAGGCATGAGCCACTATCCCCCAGCTCCCAAACAAGAATAAAAAAACAAAATTAAGGTAATCATCTGAAAGTTGAAAAAAAAAAAGTCTGAAACAGTGAAAAAAATGTTATAGAGTGGTTACTTCTGAGCTGTAGGGTTATAGAGGACTTGAGTTTGTCCTGTCCTCCCCTCCCCTCTCCTCTCATCTTTTTCCTCTCCTGTTTTCTCCTCCTCTCCTCATAGTGCTCCTCCTACCCCATGTGCCAATAGTGTGGGATTTGAAGCTCAGCTCTTGTTTAGCTTTTTCTGCTCAAGGCTGGCAGCCTACCACTTGAGACAGCCTCCGTTTCCAGCATTTTTCTGGTTAATTGGAGATTTTTTTGGTTAACTGGACCGTTTCACAGATTTTCCTGCCTTAAATTGGCCTTAAACCTTGATCCGCATATGCAGCCTCCTGAGTAAATAGGATTACAGGCATAAGATACTGGTGCCCAGTTTTGTTTTTGTTTGTTTGTTTGTTTTTACCAGTCCTGGGGCTTGTACTCAGGGCCTAAACACTGTCAAGGCTAGAGCTCTACTATTTGAGCCATAGCACCACTTCTGGCTTTTTTCTATGTATGTGGTACCAAGGAATCGAACCCAGGTCTTTGTGCATGCTAAGCACCCACTCTACCACTAGGCCAAACTCTTGCCTCCCCCCCCCCCTTAACCTTTCAGAACACCTCCAGCCATCCACCATGTATAGTAATAAAGAGAATTGTTGAAGATTGAAATCCCTGACTCCCTATATCTTTGGCTTTATGGACAGTCCACATTGCTCTAGTTGAAAGCCTTTTCTAGTACTACCCGCCTCCCTCATCGCCTTCTTCTCTCAGGACAGCCTACCTTGTCTGCTCCAGATGTAGAGAGAAGTATCTGCCTCTGAAGGCTCTTGACAATGGCTACAAGCTCTCCAGCCAACTCTGTCAGCTCCTTGGCCACCTCTGTGGTGCTCTTTTGTCCCATCACCTTTAAAAGAGCAGAGCTGAGCATCATAAAACTGGACCCAAGAGTCCCCATTAAATCGAGAGAGCCATAAACACCGTTATGATCACAAAGGAAAGAGACACATAAGCAATGGACTAGAAGGAAGAGCCAAGAAGCAAACCCTCACATATACAGTCAAATGATTTTTGTAGGATTGGGATATGGCTCAAGAGTTAGAGTGTCTAAGCCGGCACAGTGACTCATGCCTGTAATCCTAGCTACTCGGGAGGCTGAGATCTGAGGATCTCAGTTCAAAGCTAGACCAGGCACTAAAGTCCATGAGACTAGAAAACTGGAAATGGCATGGTGATTCAAGGGGTAGAGTGGTAGCCTTGAGCTAAAGAACTCAGGGACAGCACCCAGGCCCAGAGTTCAAGCCCCACAACTGACCAAAAAAAAAAAAGTTAAAATGTCTACCTAGCAAGCATAAAGTTCTGGGTTCAAGCTCTAATATTACAAACAATAACGGTAATAATAATAATAGGCCAGAAGTTTGACCTAGTGGTAGAGTGCTTACCTAACATGCACAAGAACCCAGATTCGATTCCTGGATACCACATACATAGAAAAAAGCCAAAAGTGATGCTGTGGCTCAAGTGGTAGAGCTCTCTAACCTTGAGAAAACCCAGGGACAGTGCTAAGGCCCTGAGCTCAAGCTCAAGACTGGCCAAAAAAAAAATGATGATGATGATGATGATAATAATAATAATAATAATAATAATAATAATAATGAGAACCAGGGGTGTAGGCTAGTGGTAAAGTGCTGGCCTAGCAGACACAAAGCCCTGGTTCGATTCCTTGGTATCACATACTCAAAAAAATCCAGAAATGGTGCTATTGCTCAAGTGGCAGGGCACTAGTCTTGAGCAAAAAGTGTGTAAGAACAGTGCCCAGGCCCTGTGTTCAAGCCTCAGGACTGGGAAAAAAATAATAATAATGAAATAAATCAAACAATTTTTAAACTAAGATGCTGAAACAATTGAAAGGGGGAAAGGAGTCTTTTCAATAAATGCTCATAGGTAAACTATATCCACATGACAAAAGAATCAAAATGGAGGAGCATAGCCTAGTGGTAGAGTGCTCCCCTAGCATGCATGAATCCTGGAGGAGGAGGAAGAGGAGGAGGAGGAAGGAGAAGACTCCAGGGCTTTCATGCAGCAGTCTGATTTTCAATGGTGATCCTCAGCTCTTAACCTCCTGAGTAGCTAGGATCACAGGCTTGAGCCAACAGCGTCCAATTAAAATGTCAGCGTTTATCATTAAAGTTGTAACATGTCAACTTTTATAATCATACAGGTGTGTGAGTAACTTATGATTAGATTTTTGGAGTTTGAGCCCAGACTGCATAGCCCAGACTTTATTTGTAAAGCAAAATTAAAAAAAAAAAAAAAAAAGGGCCGGGAGTTTGGCCTAGTGGTAGAGTGCTTGCCTAGCATGATGCACGAAGACTGGGGTTTGATTCCTCGGACCACATAGATAAAAAAGGCCAGAAGTACTGCTGTGGTAGAGCACTAGCCTTGAGAAAGCCCAAGGGACAGTGCTCAGGCCCTGAGTTCAAGCCCCAGGACTGGAAAACAAAAACAAAAGCATGGAAGTGGTGCTGTGGCTCAAGTAGTAGAGTGCTAGCCTTGAGCTGATGAGCTTAGAGAGACAATGCCCAGGCCCAGAGTTCAAGCCCCACGACTACAAAAAAAAAGTCTGGGCTGGGGGTTCAAGTGGTCCTCGCATGCGCAAGGATCTAGATTCAATCACCCATTAAATGCAAAGAAAAGCAAAACACCATTTTTTTTTCACAGAGATCGCAGGAAAACCGGAAACAACGTGGAAATATTGCAAAAGTGCAAGCCCCTAGGTTGATGGACTGTGGGAGTTACGTTTATTTTAATCCTTCTGTACACTTAATCTAAAATTTCCAGATTCTCCTGAGAGCAAAGGAAAAGTTAACTTCAGGTGAAGACGGAGAAACGTCAGTCAGCAGAGCAGGTTGAAGATTTGGAAGACGGAGATGCTTCCCGGCCTGGCCTACCTACCCGGGTCGGGGAAGCCAGCTCCTGGGCGTGGGCGTGGCGGTGGGCGTGGCCGTCGGCAGGGCGGTGGGCGTGGCCGCCCGCCGGCTCCCACCCCGCCTCCAGCTCTCGCGCGGCGCGGCTGTACTTGTCCGCCAGGTCCTGCAGCAGCGTGTTTTTGTTCAGCTGCGGCCGCTGCGCCGCGCCCTCGCGACACGTTGGGCAGGCCCAAGGGTGCCCGGCCACGCCCGCACCCCGGACACCCCACATTTTCATCAGGCACTTCCGGCAGAAGCTGTGGCCGCAGGCCAGCGTGGTGGGCCAGGCTAGCAACCCGTGGCAGATGATGCAGCTCAGGTCGTCCTCGGCCAGCCACACCGGGATAGCCGGACTGGCGCCTGGACCAGCCATGGGGACCCGGCGGCCACCACCCTGGCACGGAAGTGGAGGCCGGTGTGACTCCGGGCTCCGCCCTCCCTCTTCCTTTCTCCGCCCCTTCGCCTTTTCCGCTCCGGGCCGCGGTCCAGCCCTCCTGGGGACCCGCGCCGCCCTCTGGCTGGAGCTGGCTTGGATTACGGGCCTCCCCCAGCCTCTAGGACCTGGGTGTATTCCAGACTCCCTTTAGCTTGACGGCCCTCAGTGGGAGGAGGAGGAAGAGAGGTTTCCTCCAGGCACTCCTGTCCACTAAGTGTCAGGCCCCTCTAATTAACAGTAAAGGGGTTCAAGAAGAGTGGGTACAGAAATGCTTACTCAAAAGGGGAGCATCTGACCTCTAGGCTTTAAAATACCTACCATAGGGCCAGAAGTTTGGCCTAGTGGTACAGTGCACGAGTGAAGCCCTGGGTTCGATTCCTAGGTACCACATAAATAGAAAAGGCCAGAAGTGGCGCAGTGGCTCAAGTGGCAGAGCGCCAGCCTTGATCAAACAATGTCCAAGGACAGTACCCAGACCCCTGAGTTCAAGCCCCAGGACTGGCAAAATAAAAAAATAAACTAGCTACCATAGAGGTTAGAGGAGAGGCTCAGTTGGGAGAACGCTAGCCAGCGAGCAAGAGCATTAGGTACCGAGTTTGAGCCCTGGTCCCGGACCTAAAAAAAGAAAGAAAAGAAATAACCAACTCTTTAATAAAATACCTATCTTTCGGGCCGGGAGTTTGGCCTAGTGTTAGAGTGCTTGACTAGCATGCACGAAGACCCGGGTTCGATTCCTCGGTACCACATACATAGAAAAAAGCCGGAAGTGGTGCTGAGGCTCAAGAGGTAGAGTTCTAGCCTTGAGAAAGTCCAAGGAAACAGTGTTCAGGCCCTGAGCTCAAGCCCAGGACTGGCAAAAAAAAAAATACCTATCTTACTGTGTAATTGTGCCACTCTCCTGACTGCCCTCTGTGGGCTGAAAGAACATTACTAACCAGAAAACATAGCACACCTGGCACTTGCTAGGCTTGTTTTCTCTTCCCTTGTCTTTTATTACAGCCCTAAGCACATTGTAGTCAGAATACCTAGCTGAAAGAGCATCCAGTCTCCCCCACACTGACCCAAAGAGTTAAGGGAGCATTCCAGGTTTTTGTAGGAATGACAGACCAGCAGAGGCAGGAGCTCCTAACTCTCATCTCTTCAAATGAGTTGAAAATGTCTTATGCTTAGGAGAGGTGAGGCAAGAGAAGGGCACAGGAATGGAAAAGGGAAGGGTGAGCAAATACCCTTTGTATTCAACATACATACACTATGTAAAAAACAAACCATGTGACTTGTGGACAGGGATGGAAGGGGAGACATTGCCCAAGAAACCTTGTGCTCATTGCCTGACTTACTCCATCTTCCAGGAGCTCAAAGAAGGTAGCAGGCTATACAACTTTGCAGCTATTTCCAATGCTGGGAAAGGCTAGTAGCTATTACATAATCTGAGTTTGTAGGACAAAGGTTGAACTCCAGAGGTTCTGTCAGGGCAAATCCAGCCACTTGCTCAATAATTCAAATAAAGGGACAAATAGTGGTGAGTGGCAAAGAAAGGAGATTACTTAGGCAGACCAGGGACACTATGGGAAGAGGCAAAGCAAGCATTTCAGCTCATCTTTAGGGTTCAGAATAGAGGAAAGGTTGGGGCAAGGGAGTTAAGGTCTGCACAGGTGTTCAACACTGCCCGTTACAAGTGTGGTGCAGTTGCTCATTATTGCTGGACTGAGCAAAAGGGTTTATTATGATTTTTAAAAAGTCATTGTTACCTAACAAGTATTCGAGTTTTGTCATAAATATTTATCCTTAAGTTCTGCTGGTTGGGAATGCTAGGTGACCACCAGATGACCAGAGCAGAGAATGGCCCAGGGCAAATGCAGGCATTAAATAGAGACCATATTTTCAGACCCGAAATGAAGAGTCGTTGCTTTTAGGAAAGGAAGGTATGGCTCAAGTGGCAGAGCACCAGCCTTGAGTGAAAAAGCCAAATGAGAGAGTGAGGCCCTGAGTTCAAGCCCTAGTGCACACACACACACACACACACACACACACACACACACACACCTGTTTTACACTGCTTGAATTTCCAGCTGTTTCCTATGGTAGACACTGATAAAATCTACTCGATTTTTTTGGTGGGGGTAGATTTTTTGGCCATAGTGGTAGCAGTGATATGGGTTTTTCATAATATTCCCCCAGTTGCTAAACTTTGGGAAAGAAATCCTCATCTGGAAACTCAGGGCTCTGAGTGGCTATGACGTGCAGATTCAGTGTTGGGGTATACTACGACATGTAGTCAAGAAGAGAGATGCATTTGTGATGTGTTAAGCTTACTTGTTGTTTCAGTATAACCTAGCCCACCATGTAGCACCTACATTTTTTTTGGGTGGTAGTCAGGGGTTGAATGTGTGGCCTAGTTGGGCACGCTACCACTTGGGCCACATGACCAGCCACAAGACACACACTTCTTTCTCCTTTATATGCTGGTATTGGGGTTTTAACTCACTTGGCAGGGCTAGTACTTTATCACTTGAGCCATACCTCCAGTTTCAAAACCCTCTTATTTGTAAAATAGACATAATACTAAACACTTATCTTACCCATGTCCATATCTTCCCTCTTAAAAAATAAAGTCAAGCTGGGTGCAGTGGCTCATGCCTGTAATTCTAGCTACTCAGGAGGCTGAGATCTGAGGATCCCCATTCAAAGCCAGCCCAGGCACCAAAGTCCGCGAGACTCTTATGTCCAATTAACCACCAGAAAACTGGATGTGGCACTGTGGCTTATGGGGTAAGGCTGTAGCCTTGAGCTGAAGGGCTCAAGGACAATGCCCAGAGCCAGAGTTTAAGTCCCACAACTGACAAAAATAAAATAGTCAAGGCTGGATGCTGATGACTCTCACTGTAATCTTAGCTACTCGGAAGACTGATATCTGAAGATCACAGTTTAAAAGCCAGCCTGGGCAGGAAAGTCTGTGAGATTCCTAGCACTTATTAGCCATCAAAAAGCTAGGAGTGGAGAGTGGCTCAAGTGGTACAGTGCTAGCCTTGAGCAAAATAAAGCGAAGAGAAATTGTGAGGCCCTAAGTTCAAGACCCAGTACCTGTATACAAACAAGATGGATTACAGGCCTGAGCCATAGGCCCACAGCTCCAGCTCATTCCACTCACAGAGCGGAAACTCTACCATTCCCTGAACCACACCTCTTGAGCTACTTTTTTGCCAGTTATTTTAGAGGTCGCATATCATAGTCATTTCTACCAAGACTGGCCTCTAGTCACGATCCTCTGGATCTCATCCTCCTGAGTAGCTAAGAATACAGCCATGAGTCAGTGATACCATTGCAGCCTTATGTATATGCCAGTTTCATTGAGGCTTCCCCTCTTTTTTTTTTTAAACATAAGATTGGTTTTTTGTTTTTTGGTTTTTTTTTTTTGGTTTTTTTGCCAGTCCTGGGCTTGAGCTCAGGGCCTGAGCACTGTCCTTGGACTTTCTCAAGGCTAGAGCTCTACCACTTGAACCTCAGCACCCCTTCCGGCTTTTTTTCTATGTTGTGATACTGAGGAATTGAACCTGGGTCTTTGTGCATGGTAGGCAAACTCTCTACTACTAGGCAAAACTCCCCACCCACCAGCAAGTTTTGAAACAGACATGCTCAAGATGCTTTGGGAGTTAGAAGACCCACATCTCTACTTGAGCAACTTCCCTCAAGAAAGAGACACATAATGGTATTGTGGGCTCTTAGAAGCTGCTTTGCTAAGTTTGCATAGTGGCACAGTCACAGCCGTGAGATTTATCTGAGGAGTAGTTAGTTAACTGGCAAAAAGAAAAGAAAGAGAAGGAAACTGCTAGGAGCACTGACTCTTCCCTTGGGCTGTAGATGTCCAAAGTTAACTAGAAGCAGAAGAAACACTTGGCATCGCTGCATCCATCTTGCATTGAGCCTTTTTTTTTCTGCAGCCACTTTGAAATCCAAGAAGAACAGGACATATAGGATGGCACCTGTATGACGAGAGCCAGAACTATCCCAGGTGAAGATAGAACGAATGAGGGCAACCACCTAGCATGAAGCTGCACCCTGAACAAGTGTTTATCCCAGCTGGATGCCAGTGGCCCTCATCTGTAATCCTAGCTACTGAGGAGGAGGGATCCAAGGAAAGTCTCATAACATAACAAGCAGAGGATCTCTCCCTCTCCCTCTCCCTCCCAGACCCTTTCTCTGTGTCAGTTGTGGGGATTGAACTCACAGCCTGAGCACTGTCCCTGAGCTTTTTGCTCAAGACTAGTGCTCTATCACCTTGGGCCGTGGCGCCACTCCCAGTTTTGGGGTGGTTAATTGGAGATAAGAATCTTATGGACTTTTCTGCCCAGGCTGGCTTTGAACTATGATCCTCAGGTACTAGTCTGAGTAGCTAGGATCACAGGAATGAGCCACCAGCCAGAGGATCTCTTAAAGACCTTCTCAAACCTCTGGGTCTTCACTGAAATGAAGAAAGAACAATATATTTCTGCACATCTTTTTTTTTTTTCAGGCCTGGGGCTTGAACTCAGGGCCTGAATATTGTCCTTGGGCTTTCTCACAGTTAGAGCTTTACCACTTGAACCACAGCACCACTTCCGGCTTTTTCTATATATGTGGTACCAAGGAATGGAATCCAGGTCTTCGTGCATGCTAGGCAAGCACTCGACCACTAGGCCAAACTCCCAGCCATTCTGCGTATCTCTTGAAAGACAGTAAAAGCAGGGGCCGGGAGTTTGGCCTAGTGGTTAAAGTGCTTGCCTAGCATGCATGAAGACCCAGGTTCGATTCCTCGGTACCACATATATAGAAAAAAGCCGGAAGTGGTGCTGAGGCTCAAGTGGTAGAGCTCTAGCCTTGAGAAAGTCCAAGGACAGTGCTCAGGCCCTGAGCTCAAGCCCAGGACTGGCAAAAAAAAAAAAAAAAAAGACAGTGAAAGCAACAAAGAACTGGTACTGGTAGTTTCATGTCTATAATTCTAGCTTGATCTGAGGATCAAGGTTCAAAACCAGCTTAGGCAGGAAACAGTGAGACTCCATCTCCAAATAACCAACAAAAAGTAGGGTGTGGCTCAAATAGTAGAATTCCATCCTTAAATTTAAACCTCTGTGCTAGAAAAACAAAGCAAAAACAAGGAAAAAAGAATCTCAGAACACAAAAAAGCTGGAAGTGGTGCTGTGGCTCAAGTGATAGAGTGCTAGCCTTAAGAAAGCCCAAGGACAGTACTCAGGCCCTGAGTTCAAGCCCCAGGATTGGCAAAAAAAAAAATACAGAACATGGATATTGGCCTCTTGGGTTTCTCTAACATTTCATCCATTTGACATTTCAGTTCCTCTTTCCCATCTTGAGTCCTTTGAACATTTTTTGCTTAGCTTTTTGTTCTTCCTCACCCTCTTCCCTTTGGCTAACCTTTACACAACTTGGAGGTTTTACTTTCTGGGGAAAAAGGCTTCTCTCCCCCTCCATTATTGTAAGTGCTATTGCTACACTTCCATAGCCCTCTGCTCTTCCCCTTTCTGAACACCTGCTTCTTCGTGCTGCTCTGGTGAAAGGATTCTGCCCCCTGCAGGCTGCAGTCTTTAACTGCAGGAACCCCACCATTACAATCAGAAACACTCACTTTGAAATTGTAATCATTAGTGCAACTTCCTGTCTTTGTGTGTCTGTGCCAGTACTGTGGCTTGAACTCAAAGCCATAAAACTCCCCTTTAGCTTTTCCTGCTTCAGGCTGGTGCTCTACTACTTGAGCCACACTTACATGTCCTGCTTCCTAAAGGTTAACTGGGGTCTAGAAACTCAGACTTTTCTGACCAGACAAGCTTCAAAACATGATCCTCAGATCTCAACCTCCTGTGTATTTAGGATTACAGATGAAAGTCACATAAACCTGCTTCCACATTTTACAGATGAAAAAGCAAAGAATTGAAGAAATGACTTTTCCTGTGGTCCCAAGTGGACGGCTCTCTGCTGTGTGGCCCAGTGGAAATGTGTGTGCTCAGCTTGTTTCTTTCTTTTCAGAATACTGTGATCATCAATGCAGATATAATTTATTTGTTGTCTTGATAGTCCTTAGGCTTGAACTCAGGGCCTGGGCACTGTTTCCAAACCTTTTGTGTTCATGGCTAGCGCTCTATCACTTGAGCCACAGTGCCTCTTCTAGCTTTTTCTAAGCAGTTTATTGGAGGCAGGAGTCTCACAGACTTTCCTGCTCAGGTTGACTTTCAACTGTGATCCTCAAATCTCAACCACGAGTGGTTAGGATTAATGGTGTGAGCTACGAGCAGCTGGCTATTAGTTCTACTTTTTTTTTTTTTTTTTGCCAGTCCTGGGGCTTGAACTCAGGACTTGTGCACTGTCCCTGAGCCTCTTTTTGCTCAAGGCTAGCACTCTGCCACTAGAGCCATAGCATCACTTCCATCTTTTTCTGTTTATATGGTACTGAGGAATCGAACCCAGTGTGTCATGCATGCTAGGCAAGCACTCTACCACTAAGCCACATTCCTATCCCTGTTACTGCTATCTTATCTGGGCTTCTTCTTCTTCTTCTTCTTCTTTTTTTTTTGCCAGTCATGGGGCTGTAACTCAGGGCCTGAGCACTGTCCTTGGGCTTTCTCAAGGCTAGCGCTCTACCACTTGAACTATAGCACCACTTCCGGCTTTTTCTATGTATCTCATACCAAGGAATGGAACCCAGGTCTTTGTGCGTGCTAGGCAAGCACTCTACCACTAGGCCAAACTCCAGGACCCTTTGTCTGGGCTTCTATACTCAAATGTGCACGGAGGAGGATATCTCCATCCAAAAAAATGTAATTGATTTCTTTTTTACATTTTGTTTGTTTGTTTATATTTATATAGTACAGCATACTAGGAAAATACTCTGCCACTAAGCCACATTTCCAGCCTCCAGCTCCCAAGGAACATTTTAAATTATTAGTTTAAGTGTTAGGGATTCAACTTAAGGCCTCAAGTAGACTCAACATGTTAAGCTTTTTTTAAAAAAAAAAAAAAAAAAAGATGAGTCTCTACTATGTCTAGTCTAGTTTCAAACCCTTGAGCTTAAGAGATCCTTCCTCAGCCGCCTGAGTAACTGGACCTACAGCTGCACATCACCACTGTGCTTGGCTCCTAGAACTTTGTATATGTGTGTGTGCTGGTCCTAAGGCTCCAACTCAGGGCCTGGACACTGTCTCTTAAGTTTTTTGCTCAAAGATATTGCTCTATCACATAAGCCACAGCTCTATTTCTGGCTTTTTGGTAGTGAATTGGGACTATAAGAGTCCCATAGACTTTTCTGTTGGGGCTGGCTTCAAACTGCAATCCTAAGATCTCAGCCTCCTGAATAGCTAAGATTACGGTGTGAGCCCCTGTTGCCAGCAGGATGATACTCAGGTTTGAACTCAGAGCTTTGTACTTGCCAGAGCCTATCCCTAACCCTCCAGAACATTTCTGATTCATGATGAAAAACCACTGCTTTTAAAGGGTAAAAAGTGAGTGTCTAAAATTCTTTCATAAACTGTTTAATATAAAAATTTGAGTTTATATAAAATTTGCACAAATAGGAAAATAAATGCCTATCTATATTTTATTTAGATTCACCAATCACTAACATTTTTCACAGTGATTCTCTCAGTGTACATACATATGTATACACACATACACATGTATACATACATGTCTATATAAAGATATTACAGATATGAATATACATATAATCTGTTCATACACTTGTATACATATACTTTATGCTGAACTTTTTAAGAACTAGCTATTGACATCATTATAATTTTCTTTAGTATGTATCTCCCAAAAGCAGGAACATATTTCCTGTGCAATTACTGCATGAGAAACCAAGGGAAGGAGTGACATTTACCAAAAAGAAATGTATTCTTTCCCTGACATATAACTGTAACACCTTTGTACATCATCTTTATAATAACAATAAAGAATTTTTCAAAAAAGTGAAAAACAAATACAACATGATTATCAAAAATTTACAGTGTTGGGGCCGGGAGTTTGGCCTAGTGGCAGAGTGCTTGCCTACCATGCACAAAGACCCGGGTTCGATTCCTCAGTACCACATACATAGAAAAAAAGCCAGAAGTGGTGCTGAGGCTCAAGTGGTAAAGCTTTAGCCTTGAGAAAGTCCAAGGACAGTGCTCAGGCCCTGAGCTGAAGCCCAGGACTGGCAAAAAAAAATTACAGTGTCAGTAGCTAATATACATCCATATTCAAATTTCTCTAATATGTCAATTATGACCTTTGTAACTTTTTTTCAATTCTGGATCCAATCAAGAATCCTAACCTCAGCTGAGCACTGGTGGCTCACATCTATAATCCTAGCTACTCAGGAGGCTGAAATATGAGAATCTCAGCCAGCCTGGACAGGAAAATCTGTGACTCTCAACTCCAATAAATCACTCAAAAAAAGTCAGAAGTGGCTCTGTGGCTCAAGTGGTAGAGTGCTAATCTTGAGCAAAAGAAGCTCAGAGACAGCAATCAGGCCCTGAGTTCAAGCCCCAGGACTGGAAAAAAAAATAGAATCCTGAACTCTATCTAGTTGGTATGTCTTAGTCTCCTTTAATATAGAAGTTCCCCGACTATTGTACCTTTCATTACATTGACATTTTGAAGTGTCTAGGTTAATTAGCAGCAGGGACCTAAATGTGAATTTGACCCTTCTGATCATTTCCTCATTGTTAGATTCAGATTAAACATTTACTTTTTATTTTGTTTGGCAAAATGTCATCTGCATGAGGCTGTGGCGCTTTTTCATCTCAATACCCCCACTTTGGATGGAAGAAAGTTCTAGGCCTTCATGACACTTCCAGCTTGGGTGCAGTAGAGTGGGGCTGTAGGTTCATCTCTGCACCAGATCCACAGCTTCCCGACGCTGGGCAGGGGGAGCCAGAAGGAGCCCAGGCAGTAGTAGAAGTCTTTCCAGCTTCAGTCTTTTCCAAGTTCTCTGCCAGGGACAGCTGGGTGACCAGGGTAGAGGTGAACTCTCCTGTGCCCCAGGACCTCCGGTGCTCAGTGGCCAGCTTCCTCCTTAGCAAGGACACTGTGACAAAAATGTCACCTGCTGCCACAGCCACTCTCTGCTGATGTAGCTGCAAGGGAAAGAGAGGACTGAGGGAGGGGGTTGTGGGTAGTGCCATCTGGCTGGACAGTCTTCAATGACAGAGAAAGCCCCAATTTAAAAAAAGAAGTTGATGCAAGAGAAAGGAAAAACAAAGCTGAAATTTAAAAACAGAAACAGTAAGAGACAGAAAACCCACAGGTTCAAAAAGGAGGGCAAAGCAGATTGACACACAGACAGGGAGAAACTGAGAGACATGTGCGCGCGCACACACACACACACACACACACACACACACACACACTGGCCATGGAGAACAGAAAGTGATGGCTCACAGGCTTCCCTACGACCCCTGTATCCTTTTCTGAGGCTTTTTGGGACGAGCAGTGAGTTTGTGTTTCTCTTAGACTCAGAGGGCACAAGGACTTTCCCCAAGGGGTTGCACAGGCGTCACCTGCTCAGTCTGTACTTTTCCAAACACAGAACTTCTCCACTGTGCCCCAGAAGGTGGCCCTGGGCCAGAAACGCCTTACCCTTCTTACCCAGCAAGCACACCTCCTTGCCTGCAGGGCTGCCAGGGGACAGAGGGGCCCCTCCTAGGGACGCATGTGGGGTGGCACAGAAGGGCAGGAGAAGCAGGAGAGACAGGCAGAAGGGAGGACCCAGGGAAAGGAAGGACCCTAAAAATAGCCTTCCCGTAAAGTGAGGAAGAATCCAGAATCTCAACCGCTGCCCAGCAGGGTGACCTCTCCTGACAATCTCAGGCCAGAGTTTTCTCATGAGAAAAGTGATGGGGGTGGGAATGGGGGTGGAGGGAAGCTGCCTAGCTCAGTGGAACCCAGACTCAGGGCTTCTGCCAGCACCCAACTTCTTCCAAGACACATGGAGAAAGGCCCTGGTAGAGGAACTTGAGGACCGCGGGGGATTTCTGCAAAAGGGTGCAATGTCTGTGTTTTTCCTTGGCAGGAAGAGAAAGCAGTGAATGGAAAGCAGAGTCAGGGCTTCCACAGCTGAGCCCAAAAGAAGAATAAAAGAACACTCCCCCCCCATCTCTGCCCCCAGCCAGTCTCTGCTTCTCACTGAGGAGGTGGAGGGATGACATGGGGCGGGACAGGACATCCCGCAGGCTCTCCAGCCACTCTCGCTGCTCCTTCTCACTGGGGCAGGTGAGGATGAACCTGCGTTCCGGGGTGACCACGGTGAGGCCTGCTTTCCAGCGATTCCCTCGAACACCCTTGGGCAGATCTTCACATACCTCGTAACCCTGCTCGCTGCTCCCCAGAAAAACCTGGCCTTGCTCAAAGGCATCCTGAAAATGAAAACCAAAGGCGCCGAGTCATCAGAGATGGCCCTGGGGTAGAAGGGACCCTACAGCCCTGACAGGCTGTGGTTCACGTCTATAATCCTAGCTAGCTACTGAGGAAGCTAAGATCTGAGACTCACCATTCAAAGCCAGTGCAAGCACAAAAACCAAGGTTACTGATCGATCTACAATTAATCAGTAAAAAGCTGGAAATGGAGCTGTAGCTCATGTGGTAGAATTGAGGAATCAGCAAAAGCCTGAAGTCCTGCTGCATGCTAATGGCTCACGCCTGTAATCCTAGCTACTCAGGAGGCTGAGAGCTGAGGATCTCAGTTTAAAGCCAGCCCAGGCAGGGCAATCCAAGAGTCTCCAATTAAGCACCAGAAAATGGGAGGGGATGCTGTGGTTCAAAGTGGTAGAGCACTAGCCTTGAGCAAAAGAGCTCAAAGACATATCTCAGGCCCTGAGTTCAGGCCCTACAGCCTGAAATGCAAGCCCCCATACCAGCTCATACATACATGAACATGTGCACACACACACACACACACACACACACACACACACACACACACACATACACACACTATGAAGGCACTGCCAGGTATGATTTTTTTTTTCCAGTCATGGGGCTTAAACCCAGAGCCTGGGTGTTATCCCTGAGCTTTTTGTGCCCAAGACTAGCATTCTACACTCGGAGCCCCAGCATCACTTTTGGTTTTCTGGTGGCTAACTGGAGCAAAGAATTTTGTGAAGGCTGGGAATGTGGCTTAGTGGTTGAGTGCTTGCCTAGCATGAAGGCCCAGGTTCTAGTCTCCAGTACCACATACACAGAAAAAGCCAGATGTCATGCTGTGGCTCAAGTGGTAGAGCATTAGCCTTTAGCAAAAAGCTCGGGGAAAGTTCCTAGGCTCTGAGTTCAAGCCCCAGGACTGGCAAAATAAAATAAAATAAAGAAGAATTTCAGGGACTTTCCTGTCAGAGCTGGCTTTGAACCATGATCCTTAGATTTCAGCCTTCTCAGTAGCTAGGATTGTAGGCGTGAGCCACCAGCACCCAGCTACCATAGGTGCTTTCTACGCAGCAACTCAGGCACTCATCCTGGCCACTTCCACAGTAAAACCAGGAACCAGATGGAGCAGCGCAGTCACTGTGCCCAGGGCACTCCACTCCAAAGACAGCCCTGAGCCACTGCAGAGCCCACACCGCTCACCAACTCTTCTTCCACATCTCTTGGTTACACGTGAGCTCCAGAGACTCAAGGAGGAAATACCTGATCTATCCACAATTGACAGCCCACATGAAATCCACATGGATTTCCCTTATAGAAACTGACCAAGAGAGAAGCAGGGGATACAGAATTTCCTGTCAGGGTCCCCAGCCCTGGCACACCTGGGTAGTCTCTGACAAGGACTAGGCTGCATATTGTCTGGGGACATGTTGGGGATAAACCAGGAATGGCTCTTACCAGAGGGTTCTTGTAATACAGCAGCCTCCGCTCCTGGGGATCCAGGGCAAACCACCTTTTCTTGAAAGGTTCTCTCTGCTGTAAAAGAAGGAGCCTATTACAAGGGGTAATAGGGCAAAGCCTAGGGACAAAGGTCAGAGCCTGTCTCACTAGTTCTCCAGCCTGGCTTCTGCTGTCAAATGCCCTAGTGCCTCTCCTGGAGCTCAGCCTCTGCAAGCTCGGGCCTCTCCTCCCACCCCAACTTCACCCCCTGCAGCAGGAGCTGCCTGGGGTTGGGAAGTAGTGCTTTCTGCTTTCCCAGGCTGTGGGCAGAGAAGGAAGCTGGAGAATCAGAAGTGGCCACTGTTCAGCAAGGCAGAGAGTGCTGGCTCGGCCAAATTCTAACCTGGATCAAGGGAGAGAAGGGTCCAGGCAAACACTGAAAGGTGGAGGAAGGAACCTACCCTTTAGAAGCTTTTCCAAGTGGTCTAAGGCTCCATGCTTCCCTAACACCTAGCCCTCGATCCTGTAAAATCTTTTCCAAAAGCTTTGGAATGAAACCTCTTCCAAAGGAATGCCCTAGCTTCTCTCTCTCTCTCTCTCTCTCTCTCTCTCTCTCTCTCTCTCTCTCTCTCTCTCTCTCTCTCTCTCTCTCTCTCTCTCTCTCTCTCTCTGTCTCTCTCTCTCCTTTCTCTTCCCCTGTCTTCCTTCAATCACCTGAATCCCAGGCAGCCAGACTCCTCCCACCGAGCCGCAGGGCTCCATCCTCTTCCCACCACACAGCTGGCCTCCTCTTCCTTCTTAGATGAGGGAGCAAGAGCTGGCCCTAGGTAAGGGGCCTGCTTAGTGAAGGAAGGCCAGTGTGTGTTCAGGAGGAGCAGACACACCCACGCACAGGTGTATATGTATTTCCTCATGCCTCTCTAGCTCCACTACCTTGGGTGGTCCTGGTGGGCTCACACACACAGGTTCATAGGAAGGTTCTGGAACCTTCTCAGTTCTGCTTTCCCAGGAATAGAGTGGGTTAGATAGAGTTCAGAAGCATAATGGTGATGCTGATGGGGTAGGGACAGCAAGAAGCCTCTGGAACAGTGCTGGATCTCACTTCAGCTCACAGCCCGTCTCCACTGACTCCTTCAACCCAGGAAGTCAGAGAGAGAGAGAGAGAGGGTGGGGGAGAGAGAAAGAGTTACCTTTGGGCCCGTCTTTTCCATGAAGCCTTGTTTGAGGTAGTTCCGGGTGATGAAGGGCACGAGCTGGGGGAAGAGAGACAGACACTGAGCCCCAGGGCTCATGGCTCTCTGTTGAATGTAGCTCCCAGAGAAAGGGGAAGTGTGGAAGGCAGAAGGATGTGCATGCATGGTTTCTGGGTTATATTTGGAACCTGCCTTGGATATACTATGAATATTTCAACCAAGTCAGTCAACAACATTCCAGATGTTTGCAGAGCTTCCTGGCTCAGACGAGTAATGGTGTAAGGGCTCCTTCAGTCCCAGGGTAGGGGCTCAGAAGAGGCTTAGAGGAAGCTGGGCCGGATTAAATAAAGCTGAGTGTCTGTAACCCTCCTTCCCTCCTGTGGCTCTGTACTCCCCAACACGCCAGCAGCAAGCAGTTCTAGGTGCCGACTCAGCACCAAGGTCTCAACCTTGAAGGCACTGACCTTGGCCTTGTTAAAACCATGTCTAGGGAGCTGGTGTCTCAGTGTGTCTCTAGGCCGAGAATGAATTCTGTCTCAGACACCAGCTTCCTGCAAACTATGGAATTGAGGAGCATTTAGGCTTTTGAGGAAGGCCAAGCAGAAGGAAAGAAAATTCCAGCATCCCTCCATTCCTACCACTTACAAAATCCTTTCATTAGCCCAGCGCTGGTGACTCATGCCTGTAATCCTAGCTATTCCAAAGGCTAAGATCTGAGGATCGTGGTTTGAACTACCCTGGGGAAGGAAATTCCAGGAGACTCTTATCTCAGAACAAAATTACTCCGAAAAAGCTGGAAGTGGAGCTGTGGCTCAAATAGCAGAGCCATGGAAGACAGAGAAGAAGAAAACCAAAAGCTCAGGGAACATGCCTAGGCCTTGAGTTCATGCTCTAAGACTGGTACACATACACATACACAAGCTACTTAGGAAATAAAGATTGAAGAATGGAGGCCAGCACTAGCAACAAACAATTCTCAGTTACAGAGCAGCTTCAATCAGGAGCCAGACAATAGCACTTCAAAACTGGAAGGGACTCTGAAGATGACATGGTCCGACCACTCATAATCAGTACAGAGAGCATTGTTTCGAGAGGTTCCATAACCAGCAAAGAGCACACAGCAAGCCATTGACAGGTATCCATGAGGACTCCTGCCTCAACCTAGCACTCTGACTCCCAAGCTAGGTCTGAAGGAACTGGAATCCCAGTTGCCTGGGGATGATCAAAATGATGTTCTCAGGCTCACCACTGCCTTGGCTGTGGCAGGCAGACGGGCTCCGTTACAACTGTAATGGGGAGCCTCCCGTGGCTTCCCTGATGTTTCAGTTACTCATGTGAAAACTCGGGTTTTCATCAGCAAAATGGAACTAGTCATGCCAGCTAAATAATCTAAGGGATTATGAGAGAGAGAGAGAGAGAGAGAGAGAGGGGGAGAGAGAGAGAGAGAGAGAGAGAGAGAGAGGTAGTTAATCCTGATATCCTGAGGCCTTGGCATTGTCTCTGAGCTTCTTTTGCTCAAAGCTAGCACTCTACTACTTGAGCCAGAGCTCCATTTCTGTTTTTTTTTGGTTTGGTTTGGTTTGTAGTGGCAATAGGAGGCTCTCAGACTTTCCTTTCTGGCCTAGCTTCAAACTGATCTTCCTGAAGAGCTAGGATCACAGAGCCACCAGCACCTGGCTAGATTTTTTGTTGTTGTTGTCTTTTCCTTTTTGGAACTGGGGATCAAACCGAAGGCATTGCACTTGCTAGGTAAGTGTTTTGCCACTGAACTACATCCCAGCCCTAGATTTTTTTTTTTTAGTGTTGTTTCATTGTTTTATTTATTGTTTTGTTGTTTTTTGTTTTCAGAATTACAAGATAAAATAGGCTCAAACACAACTTGTGACCAGACACGATGCTGGCTGGCTACTTGTAATCCCAGCACTTGGGAAGCTGGGAGGTAGAGAGAGGAGGGTTGTACATTTGAGGCCAACCTGGGGTTAATATAGAGACTTTGAGTTTCAAGGACAGCCTAAGATAAAGTGACAACCTGTTTCCTCAACAAAAACCCAAATCCCAAACAACCAAACACTGTGTAAGCGTCACCAGGGTCATCTGAACATTTTAGGCACAAAGATCAGAAAGAGATGCTCCAAGCCCAGTCCCTTGGCACGAATGAGCGGCCACTGTTCTCGGGGAAACTGCTTTGAACATGTGGCTTTACCCGGAACCCTCCAGTCTTCCCAAAACAAAGCTGCCCAGCCCCCAAGTTCCAAGGCTTTGCATCACCACAAATCCAGCAGAGCCTCTGAGTGAGATGGGGTCAGGTGGCAAAGAGAAAGAAGTGGCAGCATGAGACTCAGAAGCTGGGGCCCGCATTCACTCACCTCAGCCTCTGGGAGCTCAGGAAAGGCCACTTTGAGGTATTGAAAACGGGCTGCACGGAGGGCATTGAACCAGTCTACTATCTCCTGCCAGGAGAAATGCAAAAGATACAGTGAGAGGCAGGGAAAGCACTAAGTCTGGTGGCAGGTGAGAGTTATCAGTTATGGGGCAAACCCCAGGACAAATGAAAAAAATAAAAATAAAAACGAAAACAACTCAAAACTGCAGAACGTTAGATGTGCTTGACCTAAAGGAAGAGAAAGGGAAATGGTTTCATTCTTTTGAAACCGTATTCAAATGAGTTTCTCAATCACTGAGTTACATCCATGTCCAGCACAGCAGCTATCTGAACAAGTCTTTCAACCTCCCAATTCCACCTCTGAGAAGCCCAGTCGAGCCTTTGAATCATCTTATCCTGGTCCAGCCACTGTGGTCCTGGAGGGACGGGGGGGGGCGGGGGTCATATTAGCACATAGATGGGTCCCAGATAAGCAGGCTCAGCAAGTGCCCACAATTCCTCAAAATTAACCTGCAGGTACCAATGCCAATGGCTCACACCTGTAATCCAGCTGCTCAGGAGGCTGAGATCTGATGATCACAGTTTGAAGCCAGCCCAGGCGGAAAGTCCATGAGACTCTTATCTCCAGTTAACCACCAAAAAGCTGGAGGTAGAGATGTGGCTCAAATGGTACAACACTAGTCTTGAGCAAAACAAAAACAAAAAAACCCTCAAAGACAGCTTTCAGACCCTGAGTTCAAGCCCTAGGACTGGCACAAAACATAGTGAAATCCACAGGATGAGTAGAGGGCTGTAAGTAAAAGGTGGAGGTGTGGGAAATTTGGGAGAGAGGGAGTGTCGAGGAAGAAAGAATAGCATGAGTTGGATAGACTGTTGTAGTGGCAAATAGAAGGAACTAAGAGGTGAAAAAACTTAGGATAGCAGAGAGGACACCAAGTCAGGCAACTGCTTTAATTGTGCATGCTCCCACCCAGTCGTTGAGGTTAGGCTAAGCTAGATGGTAAGATCTCAGCTCAAAAAACAGACTCGATAAAAACAAAACCGAAAGACTTCCTGGATCTCAGGCACTAAGTGAATGATGCCAACCCTGAAAAGATGTGTCCAAGCTTTCATTTTACAAGATCTCTCAAATCACAGGCTGCTGGGGACAAATTCAATTCACATGCATATTTATTTGGCTCCTTAAAACATTTCTTATTCCAATCCTCTATGCAGGCTTTCCCATTTTACACAGCAAACCAATCCAGCTCTCAAGCTAGTCCACTTTACTTTAGAATTACCTTATATCTTGAGCCCACTTATGAACTGGGAGGTTAGTAGTTTGAGGCCAGCCAGAGCAAAAAATGTGTTCAAGACCTCATCTCAATCAGTAAAAAGCTGGGCACAAGGATGAACCATAAATAGGAGGATCACAGTCTGACTAAATGCAAGATCACAGCAAATAGGGATGGAAGTATAAAGTGTGGTTTAAGTAGTAGAGTACTTTCCTAGTGAGTACAAAGTCCTAGATTCAAACTCCAGTAATGGACACACACACACACACACACACACACGACCTATTCGACTCCTCCTACAGGCATATTTTCAGGTCTTCATTGATGTTCATCTAACAGAAAGGCAGGAGTGGCTGGGGGCACCAAGAGAAAGGGAGAAGGGAAAGCTTCCACAACTGGGCAACTGGAGGGAGCAGGTCACAGGAGTTTTGAAGACTCAGCAAAGTCATGAATGGCTGACATGGAGGGATTGCTCAAAGTGTCTAGCCAATTGGCAGACACCCCAAATTCTGCAGACAATCAGGGATCCCTATACATCTCCCTGACTACCCAACTTCGAAGATTTTGGCAAAGCCAGTCAAGGAAACTGAGAAAGGTAACTGATTTCAGATTTCTTACTCATCTTGGAAATGAGGCTGTTCAATGTAAAGAAACAACGTGACATCACTTGACCCTAGGGATTATAACATAATTTGCCCGGTAGAAAGAGTAGAAAGAGTGTGCTCTCTCCCTTTCTACTTTGCTTCCTCTCTCCTCTCATTTTCTCTTCATTCCCTTTTCTCTCCTCTACCTGTTTCTTCCTTGGACACACACATCCGTACTCTCGCCAGCCTGTCCTGATTCCTCTTCCCCCCACCTCCCTCCTTCCCTCCCTCTTTCTGGTAGGCCACACTACTTCTAGCCCTTGAAATAAATATTGTCTAGGCCCTTCAAGCCAGATTGTAGCAGTTACCACCGGTTAAGCAGGAACTTTCTGTTCTGGAAAGCTTATTCTAGAAACCTTCCTTTGCCCCATATATAGATAGATACTCTGGATTTCTCTATTATTTGTTTGGGAAGTCTTTTCTTTTTATTATTTTATAAGTCCTGAGGCTTGAACTCTGAGCCTGGGTGCTGTCCCTGAGCTCCTTTTGCTCAAGGCTAGCACTCTACCACTTAAGCCACAGTGCCACATCCAACTTTTTCCATGATTTAATTTAGACAGGTCTCACAGACTTTCCTGCCCAGGCTGGCTTTGAACCATGGTCCTCAGATCTCAGCCTCCTGAGTAGCTAGGATTACAGGTGTGAGCCACCAGCACCTGGCTTGGAAAGCACGTTTGACATATACACACACCCCTCTAGGACGCTTACCTATCTCTGTGTTTCCATAGTGTCAAACTCTGTCATCACTGTCATCATCAGGGCCATTCCTCTGCCTTCCCCCAAGCCCACAGTTCTGTCCCATTCACTACCACCATCCTTGGAACCCTTCTACATTGCAGGGCCTCGGGAAAGATTTGTTAAAAGACTGAATTTGTCAAGCAACAAATACAACTGGCCACAAGATGCCCATTATATCTCGTCTATAATCACACACCTGTAATGCAGCAGTAACTCTCTTTTTTTTTTCTGTCAGTCATGAGACTTGAACTCTGGGCCTGGGTATTGTCCCTAAGCGCTTCAGCTCAAGGTTACCACCCTACCCCTTGAGCCACAGCACCACCTTCAGTTTCCTGGTGATGAATTGGGCATGGACTTTAGTGCCTGGGCTGGCTTTGAACCGCAATCCTCAGATCTCAGCCTCTTTAGTAGCTAGGATTACAGATGTGAGCCACCATGCCTGGCTTCACTAACTGTTTCTAACTCACCTCATGATCATGAAATTCTTTTCCATGCATGGCTCCTGGTCTTTGGGTGCCAGAGTCCCCAGACAAGCATACAGACTCAGCAGGGAAGAGACTAGCCAGTAACACAGCTGACTGCAGCAGCTATGGCTCCAGACCTCTGCTCTTCAGATCACACCACCAGGCACTCTGCCCAAACCCAGGAGGAAGGAAGCCTGGAGCCAGCTGGCAGGGTGATCTGCATCCCTACTCCAGTGTGAGCAACCACTGGGAAGGCCCAGTCCCCGCATCTGGGCCCTGACTCTCGCTGCCACGGCTGTCCCTCCAGCAGGGACACATAGGGTTGTACTATGGATACTGGGGAGCCACTGGCTGTAGGACATCAAGAAATGTCCAACTGGTGGCAAGCTAAGCCTGCCAAGTCCCAGGTACCAAATTGGGGACTTACCTTCCCATTTTCATGATACACAAACAGGTTCCGGGTGCGGCCCTCTCGCCTGTAGGTGATCTGCAGCCCGTGTGGGTGCCCTATCTTCTCTGTCTGGAAGGTGGCATTCAAATCCTTGATGCTGATGACAGCTTTGGGGCCTTTACTCTGAAAGAACGAGGGTTGTCAGATACAATCAGTGGAGTGCCTTATCTCCTTACCAAGACCCTCCACCTTTTTCTTTAAACTGGGGTTTGAGGTCTAAGGCCTTGAACTTCCCAGCAGGTATTCTACCACTTGAGCCATACCTCCAGCCCCAACCAAAACCCTTTAATGAATTACTATGGAACTTAAAGTAATTTAGAGCTGTGCCAGTAGCTCACGCCTGTAATACCAGGTAAGAGGCCAAGAACTGAGGATTACTGTTCAAAGCCAGCTAGGGAGGAAAGACCATGAAACTCCAAAAAGCCAGAATTGGGTTGTGGTTACAGTGGTAGAGTCTTGAACAAAAAAAAGCTTAGGGATAGCACTCAGGCCCTGAGTTCAAGTCCTAGGACTTGTGTACACACAATAATAATAATAATAATAATAATAATAATAATAATAATTTGCAGCAAACGCCTATAATTATAATTTTATAATTCAGCCCTTGGGAGGCTGAAGCAGTAAGACTGAGTTTGAGACCAGCCCAAGCTATACAATGAGACCTGTCCAGCCTTCCTCTTGCTTATTCTGTACCAGTCACTTGGCTCCTTGATGCCTGATAGACTATTAAACACATTCCCAGCACAGAGCCAAAGTAGGGCTCATGGCTGAGTGATTTGTGCATAGTATGAAAAGCGGGTGAAGCTGGGCATTGATGGCTCATGCCACCAATCATAACTACTCAGGAGGCTGAGAGCTGAGGATAGTGGTTCAAATTCAGCCCAGGCAGGAAAGCCTGTGAGACTCTTATCTCAGAAGAAACCACCAGAAAACTGTAAGTGGCACTGTGCCTCAAAATTGTAGAGCACTAGCCTTGAGCTGAAAAACTCAAGGACAGAGCTCAGCCCCACAGCTCAAGCCCCACAGCCAACAAAAAAAAAAAAAAAGGAAGGAAGGAAGGAAAAAGAAAGAAAGAACAAAAGAAAGAAAGCGCAAGCCAGGTGCAGGTGGATCATGCCTGTAATCCAGCTACTCAGGAGGCTGAGATCTGAGGATCACAGTTCAAAGGCACAGAGGTCCTATGAGACTCTTATCTCTAATTAACCACCAGAAAACTAGAAGTGGTGCTGTGGCACAAGGGGTACAGCAGTAGCCTTGAGCTGAAGAGCTCAGGAACAGCGTTGAGACCCAGAGTTCAAGTCCCACAACCAACCAAAAAAAAAAAAAAAAAGAAAAAAAAAGAAAGAAGGCAGGAAGGAAGGAAGGAAGGAAGGAAGGAAGGAAGGAAGGAAGGAAGGAAGGAAGGAAAAAAAGAAAAGCCAGATGAGAGCTATAATCCAGGCCTTCGCTTATTGAGACTACATCCTCTCATATGGGCCATCTTTCTCTAACTGATCACTTTGCTCAGAGCTCTGATACCCATCGTTCTTTGTGTCCTCTATTCTTCTTCACAGTCCCACATACTTCCCTCTTCACATTTACTCAGTCCTCTGCCCAACTGTCACCACGCTGTCCTTTTCTGACCATCGGTGGAGCCCTCTGGCCCTTAGCCCCTAGCCCCTTTATTTTACTTTCCCTCATTTACTGCCACCTGCTATGTGTTGGTGCAATGTCATTCTACCAGAATGACAGTTCCGTGGGAATGAGAGTTTTATTTTGGTTCGCTGCAGTGTTCTCCAGTGCATAG
This sequence comes from Megascapheus bottae, assembly GCF_031878675.1. Taxonomy (NCBI): domain Eukaryota; kingdom Metazoa; phylum Chordata; class Mammalia; order Rodentia; family Geomyidae; genus Megascapheus; species Megascapheus bottae. Next base: position 31,366,496 of record NC_143525.1, on the reverse strand, counting down.
AATAATGTAAATACTCAATAAATATTTCCCAAGTACGTACACAGATAAGTAAAATCATGGACTTATCAAACTTCCACATAGTCCCATAGCTCACGCTGCATGTTATGCACCCTGCATCCCCAGTCACTCAGGAAGCTGAGGCAGGTTTGCTTGAGCCCTTGAGTTCAAGACCATTCAAGCGACATAATGAAGACCTCTCCCATCTACTAAAACAAAGGGGAAAAACACTTTCCAAGCATGAGCCAGTCTAAGCTTATTCCATATGATCACAGTGTGGGTTTTTAGTGGATTAGGCTGACTGAAGATCAAAGGAAAAGAAGGCTGTCCTGCCATTGGCTGAAATTGTCTATAAGACAAAGTCAGTTGTCTCTACTTATTAAGAAAGCCTCAGCATGGGCAACCACCTGACTAAGCCCAGGATTCGAGAAGAAAGCACTCTCCATCCAGCCTCGTACCTCTTCCTTGGTGTAGTACTTCAGGAGGCCTTCTCTTGCCAGAAGGACAAACCTCCTCCTCAGGAACTGAGCATTGTCCCTTCCTCGCTTCCACAGGATTCCGTCACGGTTACCTTAAACCACCAGGACGACAAGGAATGAAAAGACAGGACCTCAGATGAATACTCACCAGTGAACCCCTCGGGATTGTGGGGAGGAAAGAGCCCTCTTCCTGTTACCTAAAATTGGATATTTCAGCTGCAGGATACAAGAGTTCTGTCTAAAGCCGACTCTGTGATGCCTTATTTCAGCCTCATTTCTCCCCCAAGCAAAATCTTTCTTCTTTGGTCTCCCTACAAGACCTAAAAAGCTCTTAAAAAGGCTAAATTCTTCTGGCCACTGGTGGCTCATGCCTGTAATCTTAGCTACACAGAAAGCTGAACTCTGAGGATCTTAGTTCAAAGCCAGCTGAGGCAGGAAAGTCTGTGAGACTATCTTCAATTAACCACCAAAAAGCTAGAAGTGGAGCTGTGTCTCAAATTGCAGAGCTTGTTAACCTGCCACAGAAGTTCAGGAACAACACCTAGGTCTTTAGTTCAAGCTTCAGCACAGACATAATGAAAGAAAAAAGGCTACATCCTGGGCCTCATGCTTGTAACTCTAGTTTCTCAGAAGGCTGAGACCTGGAGGACCACAGTTCAAAGACAACCTGGGAAGAAAAGTCTAAAAAACTTCATCTGCAATTAGCCAGCAAAATGGCTGGCATAATCAAGAAAATTGAGTGAGAATACAAGGCTCTGACTGACAAAACTGGCCCAGTACTGACAAAACAAGGTGGGGGGAGGGAGGGAGAAAAGTGAAGGAGGGAGGGAGGCAAAGGAGGAAGGAAAGAAGGAAGGAAAGAAGGAAGGAAGGAAGGAAGAAAGGAAGAAAGGAAGAAAGGAAAGAGCGAGCAAGCTGGGCACCAATGGCTCACATCTGTAATCCTAGACTCTCAGGAGGCTGAGACCTAAGGATCACAGTTTGAAGCAAGGGAGGCAGGAAAGTCCGTGAGACTACCTCCAATTAACTACCAAAAAGCCAGAACTGCAGCTGTGGCTCAAGTGGTAGAGCCCTAGGCCTGAGTAAGAAAGCTCAATGACAGGGGCTAGGAGTGTGGCCTAGTGGTAGTGTGCTTGCCTAGCATGCACGAAGCCCTGGGTTCTAGTCCTCGGAATACACAGAAAAAGCCAAAAGTGCTGTGGTTCAAGGGGTAGAATGCTAGCCTTGAGAAAGCTCAAAGACAGTTCCCAGGCCCTGAGTTCAATTCCCAGGACTGGCAAAAAAAGGAAAGAAAGCTCAATGACAACACCCTGAATTCAAGTTCCAGGATGGACACACACACACACACACACACACACACACACACACACACACATACACACACAGAGGAATAAATGGCCTTGAGGCACCTGTTGGTTTAAAGAACCACTTGAGCCCCTAGTAGCCCAGAGAATTGAATGTTGGCTCCCTCTGGTGCTCTAGGAGTAGCTCTGTGCCTCTTGTTCTCTGGATCAGTGTCACTGAGGTGAAACACACTATTGATCTCTTCATGAAGCTGTGCCCCAAACAGGGCATCTAGGAAGGTGGAAATCCAGCCTTTGTTCCTCACCAAGCCCGGAGCTGCCCCTAGACCTTCATTAGCAAGGAGGCACAGATGCTATTCTAATTTGTCTGCCAGTGCGGGGGGGGGGGGGGCACTCCCAGTTCACACTAGGATATACTGAGGCCCCATTAGGACTTGGTACCCACATGCTTTTCCAAAGTCAGACCACAAAACCCCACATGTGCAGCAACCCAGGGTTTCCAGGCAGAGGAACCCACACCCTGGCTTCTGAGGGTGCAGTCAGAGCAGCAGGTACTTGGATGAAACTTTCTCCTTACTCCATGAATTTGCTCTCTAGGGCTCATTAGAACACAAATCTCAAAAGATAAGAAAATAACTTTAGGGGCCAGGAGTTTGGCCTAGTGGTAAGAGTGCTTGTCTAGCATGTACAAAGACCGGGTTCGATTCCTTGGTAGCACATACATAGAAAAAGCTGGAAGTAGTGCTGTGGCCCAAGTGGTGGAGTGCTAACCTTGAGAAAGCCCAAGAACAGTGTTCAGGCCCTGAGTTCAAGCCCCAGGACTGGCCAAAAAGAAAAAGAAAGAAAATAACTTTACCTGGGGTGAAGACAGTTTTCCCATCAGCCATAAATTCCTGTCTCTCATACTTAGCTCGAATCCACTGTTCCTTTAAGACTCTAAGAAGAGAGGAGCTTAGGTCAGTTTTGTGTCTGCTGAAGTCTCTTCCCACAGCTGAGGGCAGGAACATCTCTCCACCGACAGCTGCCTGACTGTTGCCAGATGGAGAGAAGGAAACCCAGCGCTTCTCAGCCTCAGGACTGTTTACATTGGATGTGGGGTAAATCTTTCTTGTGGGGAGCTGTCCTGTGATTTGTAGAATGTTGAACAGTATTTCTGGTCTCTTTACTAGTTCACAATAGCACCTAGCATCCAGAGTATCTTTCCATGTGATCAAATGCCTCCTACAGGAAAGTTTTCTCCCAGTGGGTTCTCTGAGAATCTTAGATTATTCCAACACCAGTCTTAGCCTTCTAGGTCACTGTGGAAGGAACCAGCAACCCTGGAATCCTACTGTATATTCATAAACCACACTAGCCTTGAGCTGAAGAGTTCAGGGACAATGCCCAGGGCCAGATTCAAGTCCCATGATTGGCAAAAAAGAAAGAAAGAAGCCACCAGGCACTATGGCTCACACCTGTAATCCTAGCTACTCAGGCGGCTGAGATCTGAGGATCTGGATTCAAAGCCAGCCGGGGCAATACAAAGCTGTGAGACTCATATCTCTAATTAATGTCTAGAATTTGGGGCTCAAGGGTAGGGCAGTATCCCAGGGACAGTGCCCCAGGCCCAGAGTTCAAGCCCCATGACCCAAAAAAAGAAAAAGAAAAGAAAGAGAGAGAGAGAAGAGAGAAAGAAAAAGGAAGGAAGGAAATGAAAGGAAGGAAGGAAGGAAGGAAGGAAGGAAGGAAGGAAGGAAGGAAGGAAGGAACAAAGATGCAGGAATGATGGCCAGAGAGTGAGGCCTGATGACGTTGAGCTCTTGTTTGGTTCTTGCTGAGGATATTCTCTCCCCTGTCTTTTGATAGTCTGACTCCTAGAACCCATAATTTCTCCTTTTACCTAAGTCAGCTTAAATGGACTCTATCTATCTATCTGTCTATCTATCTATCTATCTATCTATCTATCTATCTATTCATTCTCAACAGTAGTAGGATTTGAATTGGGACCTTGTGCTTGCGAGACAGGTGTTCAACCACTTGGGTCACACCCTCAGCCCTTTTGCCTTAGTGATTTCTTGCACAGGGTCTGATTTTTTTTTTTTTGCCCAGGACAGCCTCACCCATACTTCTCCTATTTATATCTCCCCTGTAGCTGGATGATTCAAATGATACATTCATTGTTGTACCCATCTTTTCATTGAGATAGCCTTGTTAAATTTTGCAGTCTCACCATCAGAGTAGTTATAATCACAGGTGTGAATCACAGTGCCCAGATTTAATTCTCTACCATTAGAGCCACAGGGTTCTGTACTTGTTAGCAAGAGTCTTTCCTGACCTGAGGCTGGTAGATCATATCTATAATCTTAGCTAGTCAGGAAGCTGAGATCTGAGGATTTCTGTTCAACATCAGCTATGGCTGAAAAATTCTTGAGGTGAATAGGAAACCAGGAAGACCCCTCACCCAATTTGGGAAGGATCAGCTACTTACAAGCAGTCGTTGGCCTGAGGGATGTAGTAGAATGCTGGAACTCTGGCTTCGAATTTGGCTTTCACACGGAGGTTCCCATTGCGGGTCATAAACTGTAAGACAACAGCAATTTGGGGCAATATTAAACTTGAAGGGGAAAAAAGTGAAGGAAGTAGTGCTGTGGCTCAAGTGGTAGAGCGCTAGCCTTGAGTTGAAGAGCTCAGGGACAGTACCCAGGCTCACTACTGAATAAAATTTTTTTTTTAATTTTTTTAAAAAAAAGGGAAATGAAACCATGGTCTACCCAGAATGCAATGGGTTCATTAGCTTGGAAGTTGGGTCAGGAGAAACGGCCTCCAGGATGACACTCCTCAAACTGCTTGGGAAGTCCCAGGCAGGAACATTACCTATGCTTCCTATAGAAACAGCACATTATCACTCTTATACATCAGCTCACTGGAGCCTCTCACCATTTGATATTACCATCTGCATTTGAGAGATGAGGAAACAGAGACTCACAAAGAAAAAGAGGATTGCACAAGGCAACACAGCAAGTAAGCAGCAAGTTGGGATTTGAACCCAGAGCCATATGACTTCAAAGCTCATGCTCTTTCTTCTACTCCCTTAACAGACAACCCTGAAAGTGCACAGGAGACCTAGGTAACTGGAGGAGAAAGAAGCTGCTTCTGGCCCTATAAAGAAGATAAGGAATACCAGGAAGTGTCACAGGAAGAGTCACTTAGACAGGCCCAGAGGCTGATATGACCCTTGTGATACGTGACATAATACCTGGCTGTGGCATATTGGAGGGGAGGGCAGGATTGGGGAAAAAAAACTTCAGAGTTGCAATTTTCATCCCTTAGGTACAATGAATCCTATTCTCCTCTTCCTAAAGGGAAGCAGGGTGCTAGGATGTGACGTATGATATGCCCCAAATTTAGACCCCAACAATGTAGAGTCCATGTTCTAACCCTGCTATTAATGTGATGAGTGACACTTGGGAGCTCAAGTGTACAAACAATTCAAGGGAGGAGAAGGAAGTGTCACATAGCACAAATAAAAACCCTTCAGGTAGGTTGGGAGGTCGATGGGTTGGTTGGGTAGTTGGCAGTTTCCCCACCCAGTGGACTGTTAAGCCCCAGAGGGATAGTCATTGTATTTTTAAAAAAATTGTCATTCCTGGGGCTTGAACTCAGGGCCCAGGCATGTCCTTGAATTTTCTCAAAGCTAGAGCTCTACCACTTGAGCCATACCACAACTTCTGGCTTTTTCTGTGTATGTGGTACCAAGGAATGGAACCCAGGGCTTTGCAGGTGCTAGACAAGCACTCTACCACTAAGCCACACTCTTGGCCCAAAGCCATTGTATCTTATCCCTACTCTCTCTGAGCATCCAACATATAGGACCTTGTGTGTAGACTGAACAAGCAAATCATCCAGAGGTGTCTAGCATAGAATGAGTGCTTGCTATCACTAGCTTCTCTGACCCACTTGAGCCCTTCAGTAGAACAGCATAGTGTACAGCTGCCTGCTCTCTGAAGTTTCTGGCACCAAATGATAAGATCATGATAGGATCAAGGAGGAGCTGAAGCTTCTTCCATGTCCACAGGCAAAGTGGACCTGCCTGCTTCCTGGCTAGAGGGGAGGAGCAAAGGTTGTACAGTATAAAACAGAAATCTCCACACACACACTCACACACACACACACACACACACACACACACACACACACACACACACACACACCTTAGGGCTTAAACTCAGGACCAAACCATTGTCCCTGAGCTTCTTTGTGCTCAAGACTAGCACTCTACCACGTGAGCCCCAGCACCACTCCTGGCTTTTTTCTGTGTATATGGTACTGAGGAATAAAACCTAAAACCCAGGGCTTTGTGCATGCTAGGCAACCACTCTACCACTGAGCCACATGTTTCTCTTCCATCAGTCCAGTTCCTCCACTAGTGATGAGAGCAACTATTAATTGACTACTTACATTGTGTCTAGGCTGAGCCCTAAGGGCAACACAATGAAAGAGTGATGAACAGCCCCAATCCAGATGTGGAAGCAAGGTGTACAGTTAGAATTAAGTATCCTAAAGCCTCACACTTGCCAAGCAGATGCTCTACTACTTGTGCCACACCTGTGCCCCGGAAAGCTTGTGAGTGAGCCAATAATGATGACTCTGGATTGGAACTCAGAGCCGCTGTCTGAACTACCATCTACTAGCCTGTGTTTTCTCTCATTTGCCATGGCCCCTCTCTGGGGTGTCCTCCCCTGTAGGATAGGAGTACCTTCCCTGAGCCCGCACCCCAGCTCTTGAGTTCCAACTGGACACAGGCGCTCCTTCCTACCTCCACAATATTGTCATCCCAGAAGTCAAGTCTCACGGACTTGACCTTGCTGACGTCGGGGAAGTTGCGGTGCACGCCAGAGCAGTGGAGACAGATGAAGATGCCCAGTTTGTACGAGGCCCAGTCGGGATCTGCAGGGCGGGAGCGCAGGAGTCCAGTTGAACAGAGAGGGAGAGGGACTGAGGACACTGGAATAAGCAGAGCCCGACGGTTCGGATCCCGGGGCAGTGTGGAACCCACCCCCTCCTCGGTCTCCCCACCTTGAGCAACTAAGTTGCCGGCATGAAATTTCTGGTCGGCATGGGACATGGAAGCCACGGGACGCAGGGGGAACCGAGAGAAGAGCGAGGGAGGGACCCGCGGGGGAGGGAGGGCGTGTCGGCAGGGAGCCACAAGTGGGGAGGTCTGAATCAAGACCCTCCCAGTGTCCTCGGGGCCAGCGCGGTGGAGTGGGAGCCGGGGAGGGGCGGGGCGGGGTCCTTGGGAGGGTCACGAGTCCGAGACCCCTCGGAGTATGGGGTCTGGGTCGGAGGGTGGGGGAAGTGCGGTAGCCCCAGGGCGTCTGAGAGTCTGGCGAGGGGAAGTGAGCAGGACACCCGGCTCCCAGACCCGGTCTTGGGGTTTCGGGGTCAGTGAGTAGGGGTGCGGTTCAGGATGTAAATGGGCAGAGTCCTGGCGAGTGGGTCTTGCCAGGACGCTCCCGGGTAGGAGTACGACGGGCCGGGGTTGGTTGGCGTCCTGGGTTGCACCTGTCCCGCTCCCTGCGTCCTTACCGGCCGCTCCGCAGTCGGCGCAGTGCGCATTGCCAGTGCCTGCCGCCTGCAGCAGCTCCAGCAGTCGCTTCTTATTCCGCTCTCGGTCGCCCATGGCCGGCCCGGTGGGCTCGGCGGGGCTTAGCCTCCCGGCCGACGGCCACCCATAGCCGGGCGCTTTCCCGACCAGGCAGAAGGACTCAGCCCGAGGCGCCGCCTGCCCCGGGCGAGCGGCGGCAGGCCCCGCCCCCACGCGCCCCGCCCCGGTCTCTCTCCGCCCCGCCCCTAGCCCCGCCCCCACGCCCTCTAGCTCCGCCCCCGGCCTCTAGCCACACCCCCTGCCCTCTTCACCGCGCTGCCGGTCTCTCTCCGCCCAGCGACTGGCCACGCCCCTATTTACCCTTAGCTCCGCCCCCAGGACTTCGCGCCACGTCCCCAAAGGTCCTCTAACTTTCGCCATCCTCAGCAAGGTCTGGCTGGAAACGTACGAAAAGCAAATCCTGCTCCGGAGCCTGGCGCCACTGGCTCACACCTGTAATCCCAGCTTCTCCGGAGACAGAGATCTGAGGACCAAAGTTCAAAGCCGGCTTGAGCAGGAAAGGCTTGTAAGACTTTTTTTTTTTTTTTTGCCAGTCCTGGGCTTGGGCCCAGGGCCTGAGCACTGTCCTTGGACTTTCTCAAGGCTAGAGCTCTACCACTTGAGCCTCAGCACCACTTCTGGCTTTTTTCTATGTATGTGGTACCGAGGAATCGAATCCGGGTCTTCGTGCATGCTAGGCAAGCATTCTACCAGTAGGCCAAACTCCTGGCCCCTGTAACTCTTATCTGCATACACACAGAGCCGGAAGTCTCGGAGGTATGGCTCAAGAGGTAGAGTGGGACATAAAAAAAGCTTTGCTGGTTGCAAGAGTGTGGACAACCTAGTCAAACCAGCAAGAACATGAACAACCTATTCAGAGCCGTTTTCATCTGTGTCAGAGGAGTCTTTAGGAAAACTAGACAGGCTCTAACTTCTGTGAAAGCAAATGCCACTTCCCACAAAAGCCTTCCTTGCTACTCCGTCTCCAGCAATCCTTCCAGACTCTAGTCTACCCCCTTGGCAGAATCCAAGGATCCTTTCTGGCCCTGAGGACATCAGAGTATCATACATTTGCCTTAATTCACCCTCTGCCTCCCAGCACACACGCACAGCTTTCACTCTAGAGTTTCAAGCCAGCGGTTTTATCCTGTATCCCTCACAGCTTCTAGAAAGAGCACCTGGATATTTTTACAAGCCTAAAAATGGTTGCATGACCATGTTCACTAGGAAGTGAGCCAAAGTGGCCACAGCTGGGTATTTACGGTGATGTCCCATCACCACCAGGCCGGCAAAGATCAGGTGGTCTTGAATTTGCCTTTAGCTGCCTTCCCTTTTTATTATTAATATGTGCATATGTCCATATGTCAATACTGTTTTTTTTTTGTCAGCTGTGAGACTTGAACTCTGGGCCTGGACTATGTCCCTCAGCTCTTCAGCTTAAGGGTAGCACTCGACCACTTTGAGCCGCAGCATCACTTCCTTAATACGGGGTTTGAACTCGGGGCCTGTGCACTGTCCTTTGGCTTTTTAATTTTTTTTTAACCTTTCTGAACCCCAGTCCTGGGGTTTAAACTCTGGCTCTGGGCTCTGTCACTGTGCTTTTATGTTCAACACTGCTCTACCACTTGAGCTGCAACTCCATTTCTAGCTTTTCATGTTTACTTGGAGGTAAGAGACTCATGGACTTTTCTGCATGAGCAGGCTTTACATCTTGGTCCTCAGATCCCACCCTCCTGAGCAGTTTGGATAACAGGCATGAGCCACAGGTGCCTGGCAATGGTTTCTTAGCTTTCCCCACGCCCTCCCATAGGCCATGGGGCTTGAACTTTGGACCTGGGCGCTGTCCCTGAGCTTTTCAGCTGAAGGCTACCACCCTACCCCTTGAGCCACAGCCCCACTTCCCATTTTCTAGTGGTTAATTGGAGATAAGAGTCTCACAATCTTTAGTGCCGTGGCTGGCTTTGAACCATAGTCCTCAGATCTCAGCCTCCTGAGTAGCTAGGATTACAGGCGTGACCCACCACGCCCAGCTTTCCTTAGCTTTTTTGTTTAAGGGTGGCACTCTACCATTCTGAGGCACAGTTATATTTCTGGCTTTTTAAAATGCATCTATAGTTCATTGGAGATAAGAATCTCAGGCTTTCCTGCCCAGGCTGACTTCAAATCTCAATCCTCAGATTTCAGCCTCCTGAGTAGCTAGTATATAGGTGTAGCCCATGGGCACCCAGTTTGCCTTCCCTGTTATACATACATGACTTAATGGTCATGGCATTAGACTTCCATCCTGATGGACTGAGCTGATGTTCTAACTACCTGCCCATGTTCACACACACACTCACTCATTCTACATCCCACTAGGATAAACGGGAATGAATCCAAGAGTCCATGCATTCAGGCTTTGGATACTGGCTCCATCATTTCCTAGCTGTGTGTCCTTGGCCAAATTCTTTCACTTTTCGGAGCCTTGGTTCAGAGTTCTACCTAATAGGGTCATTGAAATGGCACACAAAGCCTCAAAATGTAGTGGTCCCTGTGCTTCCCCTGCCCCTCAGCTCAGCACATGGGATTTCATCTGGAATGCTTTGTGTCATTTCTCACCAAGCCAGAGTGGAGGAGGTCAAGCCACCAAGTCCAGAGGAGGGAGGGGAACATTCCTAAGAATAAGCATCCACAGGGGTCTTGACCATGTATGTCTCGAAGGTGGGGGTGGGGGGAATGTAGCTTAACCCAGGAGCAGCCACAGAGGAAGCAGCAAGTGAGACAGCTGGGGTCAAGGGCAAGAAGCTGTTTACTAAAGGAGCCCAGAGATGATTCATTTCCGCTGCTTTTGATGAAAAGGGGGACAGAAATAAGTCTCCCAGGAGGAAGATGGGAAAGGCAGTCTAAGGTATGAAGGCAAAGAGAGGGGAAGGGGAAAAAATTGGGGCCAAACTGGGGACCCTTTGTCTATTATCCAGGCAAAGTTGTGAGCATGACTCCAGCCTTCTCCAACCTATTCTCCTTGGCTCCTCTGAGTTGCTCTCTTCTGGTGCTTTGACTTGGCCTTAGATGCCTCACAGAGCCACCCAGAAAATACAGCACTGGAGCCAGGAGTTTGGCCTAATGGTAGAATGCTTGCCTAGCATGCACAAAGACCCAGGTTTGATTTCTCAGTATCACATACATAGAAAAAAAGCCGGAAGTGGTGCTGAGGCTCAAGTAGTAGAGTTCTAGCCTTGAGAAAGTCTAATGGACAGCTCTCAGGCCCTGAGCTCAAGCCCAGGACTGGCAAAAAAAAAAAAAATACAGTCCCCCCTCTTCCTTTCCTGTTTTTTGGAGGTTTCAATTTAGCAGGAATCTAAGCCTTAAGATAGAATTTCAGGCATCCACAGAGGGGGAAAATATATAGTTATTTCTTTCCTTCTTTCCTTATTCTGGGCAAGAAAGGGGAGTGATGATTAACACAGAGTTTTACAGGTAAGTCCATACATTGATGGGTTTAAAGTTCATGAAACCCTGGAGGACAGCAAGCAGAAGGACAGTTTTCAGAAGAGAAGGCTGAACCTCAGAAGTCATGTAGTCAAAAAGAACAGGGGACTAAAGTATGTCTCCTGTCTGGGTCCCAAGGTACTTCAGCAGACTCTCTCTGTCTCTCTGCTGGTCCTCTCATGCTAGATTTTTTTGTTTACATACACATGTACACATGCACACGTGTGCATATGTACCAGGTGTGTATAAAGTGAAGAAGCGATGTCACACATACAATATATTGTGATACATATATCATAATCAAGTAACACATCTATTGCCACCAGTCCCCAGCCTTGTTCATCTTGTAACTAAAAATTTATGTCTTTTATTTCCATTACTTCTTCTAAAACATTTTCATCACCCCCAAACAGAAACTTTGTAGCCTACTCCTGGGTATGGGAGTATGAAACTGAACTGAACTCAGTTTCTGTGTTCAGAAGCCAGAAGCTAGCTGCCAGCTAGAGACATGGCTCAATAGAGTCATGAGTTCAGTCCTCAGTACTGAAATGAATGCATGAATGAGTAAACGAGAAGCTGCACTAGGTATTCACACACAATGAGACCAAAGGACCATACTCTTAGGCAAGGCAAAATGCCTCTGTGCCTCTGATTATATAAAATAATATTTATCCAAGTGAACTCCAGGGAATGGAAACAAGGTTATCTTTCAGCTAGGCGCGGTGGCTCAGGCCTGTCATGCTAGCTACTCAGGAGGCCGAGATCTGAGGATCAAGGTCCAATGCCAGCCCAGGCACAAAAAACCTGAGACTCTTATCTCCAATTAACTTCTAGAAAGGGGAAGTGGGTCTTAGCTCAAGGGTAGGGTGGTAGTCTTGAGCTGAAGAGCTTAGGGACAGCACCCAGGCCAGTACAAGCCCCATGACCTACCAAAAAAAAAAAGAAGATTATTTTTCTTTTTGTCTTGTTTGTTTATCTGTCTTTGGGCCACAGAAGTGGAGGGAGGAAGGGTGAACATATGCAGCAGTGATACTCACTGGATACTATGTTGAAAATGAATTGTACAACTTGTGGGTGGGGATAGAAAGAGCTGGGAAAGAATGAGGGAAGGAGAGACATGGTACCAAAAGAAATGTTCTCATTACCTGACTTATGAAACAGTTAACCCTCTGTACAATTTTGTAATAATGATAAAAAAAAATCAGTAATGATAATAATAAAAAAAGACGCTGCTCCCAAGAGAAGAGGCTGTCACGCCCCAGGCAGAGGCGGAGCATGGTGGTCCAGACTTGAGGGGCAGGGTGAGTTGAGGCAGCTCCTCAAGAGTGCTCAATCCAGACAACAGCTGTCGGGGTAAGGGAGAAGCCAGGGCCCTGGGACAGAATGTCTTCTGTAAACAAAGCTCCCAGTGGCCCTCAGTACACAAACATCCACCTCAACCACTGCTCAGCCAAGTGAGTTGATCCACAGCGAGGCTGGAAGAAAGCCTTTGAGCACATTCCCAGGGACAGGCTCAGGATCCCCAGGGAAGAGAACATGACCCTTTTGTCAACTTAAATAATTATGTTTATTAGTTTTCAATTCAAAAATATTTCTAGAGAAGTTGGAAAATACAGTGCTGGAAAAAAAAAAAAAGAGAAGGAAACACCACATCCAACGAGGGCCCTCATTTATCCAACGTTCAAATGATTCCACTTGGTTTTCATTACAACATTGACTAATTTTATGTTCATTTTACAGATGAAATGACTGTGGATCCAATGTCATGTAACTGACATGAAGTATGCTGAATGATGGTTGTTCCTGAAGCTAGTTGATCTGTTTGCCTTGGGCCCTTCTCACCAACACCTTAGGTAGAACCATATGAATACACCTGACATGATGTCAATGCCATGCAATTCAACCTATGTTTTCATTAGTTCTGATATAATCATAATTAATATTTCTGCAGGGCTGAGGATATGGATCTATATTAAGTGCCTGCCTAGCAAATGGATGGCCTCAAGTTCAACCCCCAGTAATGCTATTACTGCTCTGTGTGTGTGTGTGTGTGTGTGTGTGTGTGTGTGTGTGTGTGTGTGTAAGAAATCAGAGGCAGGAATGCAAGACATTTGGCAATAGTCAAGCAAGCACCCATGCAGAACAATCACATTGAATTTACCTACATATTTCTATGTTGAATGTCACCTTATCTTTGACAACAGGGAGCTGCTGAGAGCCCAAGGGACACTCTAGGGCAACATTGTCAAAGAATTTGCGCACCTATTCTTTAGTATTCAGGAAGGAATTATTATGTATCAGGCTCAGACATAGGGCCTGAGTTTAAACCCTTTGACTATAGCACTCAGGCCTTTAGTTCAAGACTCAAAACCAAAACATACCCTACCAGGAAAAAAGAAAGAAAGAAAAAGAAAAGAAAAGAAAAGAAAGAAAGGAAGAAAGATAACATATTCTGGATACAAGGTCCCTGTTACAGCATTTGTAACATCAACATTCACTATAGGTTGTCTTTTCACCCTCTCAATTGTATCTGTTTATGAATATCCAGTTATTTATCTTTAAGTTCCATGGTCTTCTGGCCTGTGTAAGAAATACTTACCTCAGCCGGGTGCGGGTGCAGTGGCTCAAGCCTGTAATCCTAGCTACTCAGCAGGTTGAGATCTGAGGATCAAGGTTCAAAACCAGCCTTGGCACAAAATGACCTGAGACTCTTTTTTTTTTTTTTTTTTTTTTTGCCAGTCCTGGGCTTGAGCTCAGGGCCTGAGCACTGTCCTTGGACTTTCTCAAGGCTAGAGCTCTACCACTTGAGCCTCAGCACCACTTCCGGCTTTTTTCTATGTATGTGGTACCGAGGAATCGAATCCGGGTCTTCATGCATGCTAGGCAAACACTTTAACCACTAGGCCAAACTCCCAGCTCCAACCTGAGACTCTTATCTCCATCTAATCTCCAGAAATGGGAAGTGGGGCTGTGGCTCCAGAGTAGGGCAGTAGCCTCGAGCTGAAGAGCTCAGGGACAACACCCAGGCCCAGGGGTAGGGTGATAGCCTTGAGCTGAAGAGCTCAAGGACAACACCCAGGCCAGAGTTCAAGCCCCATGACCACCCTCCCCCCCACACACAAAAATACTTACCTACCTCTAGGACCCGAAGTTTTGACACATTTATCTGTGATGCTCCGTAATGCGCAAATTAACCCAACTTACTTAATGTGAGCCAGAGACATTTGTATCTATGCAATAAAAACAGAAGCGAAAGGAGCTAATGTCTGGAGGCAGATGTCGACTTTCACTTTGAATGAACTGATTCTGGTTTACAGTGAATCATGAACAATTGTCTCTTTCTCTACCTACTACCTCCAGGTTCTAGTCAGAGAACACTTTTTAATGAATTCTCTGCGGGATGAAGGTCTCAAGGCCATTCATAATTAATTCTGAAAAAAAATGGTGATGCTTTCATGGAGAAGCTAATATTTATTGATCCTTTATTCTATGTGAGTTCTCTGCATCCAGTTTCTCACTAATTCTCCAAATGGTCAAGTTAGATGAGTATAAATACCATACCAGAAAACCACACAGACACAGTCATATAGAAGGAAGCAAGATTTAATGTCCACCAAAGCGGACAGGCTGATCTCCCATGAGATAGAGGAGAGCAAATCGCTTTCAGGCAGGGAAGGTAATTATAGGGTGCAGGGGGCTAAAGACTAGAGAAGGGGCTGGGAGCAGGAACTCTTTGAAGTTGCAGCAGGACCCTAGACACATCAGCCAGCCAGGGCCAAACATCCTAGAGCTGACTTATGCCAGGAAGACATCCTGTATCTGGCACATAGCTGAAATGACACATTCTATAGCCAGGGCCAAACATCCTATAGCCAGCACATGGCTAGAAAATATTCTATTGGGGTACACAGTCAGGTCTGTGCATCTTGCATCTGGACACTAGAGAAAGCAGGTGACTGGGAATGGGCCCCAGGCATGTCGCTGACTCAGTAGGGGCTGGGGTGCATTTTGGGGTGGGAATGGGCTTGGGGTACATGAAGGTTGGGAATGGGCAACTGTGGCCATGCCCCAAGAGGAGGGCTGTCAATCTAAAATGAGGCAAATGATGGGCCTGGAATTTGGCCTAGTGGTAGAGTGCTTACCTAGCATGCACAAAGACCAGGGTTCAATTTCTTGGTACCACATACACAGAAAAAACAGAAGCAAGCGGTGCTGTAGCTCAAGTGGTACAGGGCTAGCCTTGAGAAAGATCAAGGACAGTGCCCAGATCTTGAGTTCAAGCCCCAGGATTGGCAAAAAAAAAATAAGCTGTCCTTATTTACTGAAGCTTTTTAAAATCATGCACAAGGTGCAGAGTCCTAGAATTCACATAAAGTGTTACAATTGTATCTTATTCATTTTGAAACACAGTTTTAGGAGGCAGCCCAGGCTAGCTTCAGACTTGCAATCTGGCCTCAACCTCCCAGTGCTGTGTATCATCATGCCTGGCTGTCCTTCAAAGGATTTGTATGAATAGTTATGATTTCTCACACACAACTCTTGGGGACAATCCATGGCTGCATTACAAACTCATCACCTTCCTTCTCTCCTGATTTCTTGTTTTTCACAAAACCAGTTCAAGTCTCCATGTTTTCCACAAAGAATTCTTTTCTTTCCATTCTCCTGCAGCTCTCCCGTTCAGTTCACCACTGTTCGCCTCCCCCTTGGAAAACTAGAAAACCTTCTTTACTCTTCTTGCTCCCAGGCTCTTCACCTCCAATCCAGACTCAGGTTGACTACTAATGGGCTTACAAAAAAAACTGTTTTCTAGAAACATACTTCCAATCTAACTTTGCAGCTCAAAAAGAAAACATTTGAACTGTTCCATTCTGCATTCAAGGACCAAACAAATTTGGCACCAGACATTGTCCTCTATCATTCCAGTATGGAATATGATATCCTTCTAAAGCCTGCTCTACCCTTCTGTTATGTCTGGTGTGGTGTGGTGTGGTGGTGGTGGTGGTGGTGGTGTTGTGTGTGTGTGTGTGTGCATCTGTGTCTATCTGTCTATGTCTGTGTCTGTGTCTGTGCTGGTTCTGGGGATTGAATTCAGTGCCTGGCACTGTCATTGGGCTTTTTCTTCTTCTTTCCCTCAAGGCTAGCATCCTACCACTTGAGCCACAGGAAGTGGACTTCCTGATTTTTCATTGGTTAATTGGAATTATGGCGTTAAAAGGTTTTTTTTTGTTGTTTGTTTTTGCTGTTTTTTTGTCGGTTGTGGGACTTGAACTGGGCGCTGTCCCTGAGTTCTTCAGCTCAAGGCTACCGCCTAATCTTTTGAGCCACAGTACCACTTCCAGTTTTCTGGTGGTTAATTGGAGACAAGATTCTCACGAACTTTTTAGTGCCCGGGATGGCTTTGAACCTCGATTCTCAGATCTCAGCAACTGAGTAGCTAGAATTCCAGGTATGAACCACCACTATTTATTTTTTCTGGCCAGTCTTGGGCTTGAACTCAGGGCCTGGGCACTGCCCTTGGGCTTTCTCGAGGATAGCACTCTACCACCTGCGCCGCAGCACCACTTCCGGCTTTTTTCTGTGCATGCAGTATCGAGCCCAGGGCTTCATGCGTGCTAAGGCGAACACTCTCGGCCCCGGAATCGAAAGTTTGACAGGCTTTCCTGCCGGGGTTGGTCTTGAACCTGTCTCCTCAGATTTCAGCCTCCGGAGCAGGCAGGATTACCGGCGTGAACAAGTACAGGTTTATATCTGTTCGTTTGTCTCCTTTTGTCCTGGCTGAGCTGCTCAAACACCGTGCCTCTTTCCCGTTATCTCACTTTCCCCGTCCTGATTCCTGGCGTACTTGATACAGTATTTGCGGACTTGTTCCCCGTCTATTCGCCTAGAACAAGGGAGGCGGGGTCCCTTCCCGGAGGCTCCGCCCAGCTCCAGCTTCAGCCACCTACCAGAAGCAGCAGGCGCCTCGCCGCGCAGGGAGAACCACCCCGGAACTCCGCCTCGGCCGGAACTGTCTAAGGGGCGCTCGGGGCGCTCGGGGCGCTCGGGCCCGGAGACTTTTGGGTGACGCACTCAGGAACAGGAAGTGGCGGAAGATTGACCGGTCGGACCGGAGTAATTTGGGAGATGAATCTGCAGTATCTCCTCCACGTGGGAGGTAGGGCGTCGAGAATAAAAGGTTAGTTTCCTCTGATTCCCAGTGTCTGCTTAAAAGAAAAAAAAGTGTGTGCATGAGCGTGCGTGCGTGTGCGTGCGCGTGCGTGTGCGTGCGTGCTTGTGTGCGTGCGTGCGTGCTTGTGTGTGTGCGCGCGTGCGCGCGCGCCGGTGCCAGGCGTTGTACTCAGGGCTTGGGCGCTGTCCCTAAGCTCGTTTGCTCGAGGGTAGCGCTCTACCACTTGAGCCACAGCTCCACTTCAGGCTTTTTAGTGATTGGTTGGAGATCTTGGAAAGTGCAGGGAAGAAAACAAAATTCTTGAGCTCTGTTACTTAGCTATAAAAGACTTGATACTTGTATGTGCTGGTACTGGGGCTTGAACTCAGGGACTCAAGCTCTGGCGTGGCGTTGTCACTTAAGGCTCTCTCTCATCCTTCCGCTTGAGCTCTACACTTTCTAAATGAGGACAAGAATCCTCAGATCCTCAGATTTATCTGCTCTGCCTGGCTCCTGAGATTCTCGGATCTCAGCCTCCTGAATAGCTAGGATTACGGGTAGATGGTCTTTATTTTCACTGGATCACTGGACTGCAAGAGGATGTAATTTTTTTTTCCAGTCCTGGGGCTTGAACTCAGGGCCTAGACGCTGTCCTTGGGCGTTCTCAAGGCTAGAGCTCTACCACTTGAGCCACAGCACCACTTCTGGCTTTTCCTATGTGTGCGGTACCGAGGAATTGAACCCAGGTCTTAGTGCATGCTAGGCAAGCACTTTAACCACTAGGCCAAACTCCCGGCCCAAGTGGATGTAAATCGTAAGCTGTGTAAGTTACCAAAAAACCAAACATTACAAATACCAAAAACATCCAACAGCTTTGAGCCAAAAGGCTTATCCCTGTAATTCAGGAGGCTGAGGATGCTGGTTCTAAGACGACCCAGGCAGGAAAAATCCCTGAGACTCTTACCACCAATTAACTACCCCAAATCTAGAAGAAAGCTGTGGCTTAAGAGATAGAGCACTGGCCTTGTTGGAAAAGCTTAGGGAATTCAAGCCTCAGGGCCAGCTCAAAACAAACAACAAAAACATATAATACACTCCATCTATCATTCTATCTATAGCCATCCATCCGTCTATCTATACCATTCTAAAACTAACCCTATTTAAGAGAGGGTTTCTTGTAATCTAATACAGTTCATTATCTCTTAAGTTCCTTTTAAGGCTATCTATATGCCTTTGCAAAAAATTGGTCAAATTTGCAACTAACACTGAAAAAAAAGTACAATGTTCTAACTTAAATTTTGCTAAATTTTCCTTCTAGGGAGGTGGAGATGCTTTCCAGTCTTACTGGAGTCAGCCTTATCCCAGGCCCTACGTAGTAGTTTCTGCTGTCGGGAAAAATCCACTCTACCTGAACAAGTTATTCCCAGTGTTGCTGCTTGTGATGCAAATGCAAAGGAGACGACAGATACCCTAGACAAGCTCTTCTCTGCAGAACAACAGGCTTCTGTCTTGCATGTACTGAATACAGCATCTACTAAAGAACTTGAAGTTTTCAAATTGCTTCGTGGAAAAAAATCCATCAATATTATAGCACACAGAGAAAAGTTTGGACCATTTCAGAATTTGGAGAGTTTGAAAAATGTGCCCTTGTTCCAGCATAAAACTGCTTTAACTGTTTGTAACTCCATTCTTTGTCCAGGGACAAGAAAGGAAAAGAAAACTTCAAAGGAAAAACCGCAGCTTGGAAGACTCATCAAACCAAGAGTGGAAAGAGAGAGACTTAAGGTATTATATGGTACTCTTTGCGACTGTTATACTGCCTGATTTGTAAGAACTTCCTCTGTTTGCCAGTCCTGGGGCTTGAACTCACTGTCCCTGAGCTACTTTTTTTTTTTTTTTTTGGCCAGTCCTGGGCTTGAGCTCAGGGCCTGAGCACTGTCCTTGGACTTTCTCAAGGCTAGAGCTCTACCACTTGAGCCTCAGCACCACTTCTGGCTTTTTTCTATGTATGTGGTACCGAGGAATCGAACCTGGGTCTTCATGCATGCTAGGCAAGCACTTTAACCACTAGGCCAAACTCCCAGCTCCCCCTGAGCTTCTTTTGCTCAAGGCTAGCAATCTATCACTTGAGCTACAGCACCACTTCTGCCTTTTTCTATTTATGTGGTACTGAGGAATGGAACCCAGGGCTTCGTGCATGCTAGGCAAGCACTCTACCACCTGGCACATTCTCAACTCTTGGGCTGGAACTTCCTATGCCCCTTCCTCCATCTCTCAACTAATTAGGATCACAGGTAAAACACCCCTGGCCTGGAGGCATTGTTTACAAAGTAGAGTTAGTTTATTGTCCTGTAGACCCTGGCAATAGCAATTCTCTGTTCATAAAGTATAAATGAATTTGCATAAAAGCATTCTGAGTTTGTAGATTAGTCTTTGTACCTGTTAAATTGTTTGTACTTATAATCAAGCCAGACTTTTTCTTTTAGGCAGTTGATAGTATTGTATCTATTGTATGTGGTACTCGAAGAATCGCATGGGCTCACCTGGATCGTAACTTGACAGTGCTAAACTGGCAGCAAAGCGACTGTTGGAACTTAACAAGCAAAATGTACCCATCGTCATTCTATTTAGAGCAGGTAAGGCACATTCTTACCTGTTACTTGTGTACCCTCTTATATGCTCTATGTACCTGTATAATCTAGTTCTGAAAGGAATAGAAATAGGAAGGCTGGGTCTTATGGAGCACATATCCCTTAGTATTATTGTTTCTGTCAACTTTGTGTTTGTGTGTGTGGAGGGGTAGTTGAAAAAGTGCCTTTATATCATAAACAAGATGTTAAGAAAAACCAGTTATGCCTGTAATCCTGCCTACTCAGGAGGCTCAGGAGAGCTGAAAATTTGGAGTCAGTTCAGGTAGGAAAGTCCATGAGACTCTCATTTTCAGTTAACCACCAAAAAGCCTTGAGTGGCTTAAGTGGTAGAATGCCAGCCTTGAGTGAAAAAGCCAAGAGAGAGAACATGAGGCCCACCCGAATTCAAGCCCTAGTACAGGCACTTAGAGAGAGAGAGAGAGAGAGACTAATGTTAAAGTATGCTTTTCTAAATGCTATATAGAACATCATAACTATCTTAGAAAAGTTATTTTCAGAGTATTCATTCTCTCATTGAAGTCTTCAAAATGTTATGAAATAGGAAGGAATTATTATCCTGATACTTGTGAAATCTGGTTCAGATAAACAGCTTGTTTGCAGACATGACCAATTCTTGCCTAATTGTTCTTTCTCTTTTTTCTTTCTTTTTTTTTTTTTTGTGCCAGTCCTGGGGCTTGAACTCAGGGATTGGGTGCTGTCCCTAAGCTTTTGTGCTCAAGAGTAGCTAGGATTACAAACATGAAACACCAGTGGCTGGCCATAGTTGTTTTAATTTTGCCAAAGAAAATTTTAAATTGTCTGATCTTAAATCCAAAATAATTTTTAGGAATTGGGGGGGTGGTGGTGGGGAGGGTAAAGGGTACCAAGACATTTGAAAGGGTATCAATGTATATGAATTAATGCACCTTCTATATGGCAAATATCATGTAACCCTTTTATTAATTACAATAAAAAATATTTAAAAAAAAAAAAAAAGAGAGAGAGATTATGGTGCCTGGGGGCCGGGAGTTGGCCTAGTGGTAGAGTGCTTGCCTAGCATTCATGAAGACCTGGGTTCAACTCCCCGGTACCACATACATAGAAAAAAGCCAGAAGTGGTGCTGAGGCTCAAGTGGTAGAGATCTAGCCTTGAAAAAGTCCAAGGACAGTGCTCAGGCCCTGAGCTCAAGCCTAGGACTGGCAAAAAAAAAAAGAAATTATGATACCTGTTTTACAGATGAAGAAAGCTGTAGTTAGGAGCACTGAACAGCTCAGCTTGCTTTTGAAATAGAACCAAGAACTAGGTCCGCCCCTAAAGAACTCCTTCAGTTATTTAAAAATTGTCAGTAGTAAGATATACAAGATACCTCATTATAGCATTTTAGAATAGAAATGGACTGAATGTGGATGGATCTAAGTATAAGACTTAATGCATTACTTCTGCTCACTTCTTTTCTTTTTTCTTTTTTGTTTGTGAAGATATCGTCAGTCATTTCAAAGATGCCTGAAGTAGATTTTTATGTTCTAGAAAAAATAGGCCTTTCCATGCAGAATTCTTCTCTGTTTCCTGTACTGTTGCATCTTCACATCATGGAAGCCATGCTGTACGCTCTGTTAAATAGAACTTTCGCTCAGGATGGGCAGCACCACGTGCTCAACATGCACCGCGGGGAAGTGGGCAAGCACTTCCAACTGATGGTTGGCCCCTCGAGGACCAGCGGGAAGGAGCTGGTGAAGCAGCTCCTATCTGACTCCATATTGAATAAGGAGCCACGCGTGTCCTTCCCCCTGGACAAGATAATGTGCTACAGACAAATGATCTCAGCCTCCAGCACACATAGGCAGGAGGAGTTGTATGATTCCTTACTACAAGCTATTGCCTTCTTCGAGCTGGCAGTTTTTGACACCGAGCCTTAGACTTCTGAGGTAGATGCAGATGCTATTAGGTTAATTTGTCCTAAAGACATAAATCCATCTGTACTGCAAGAACTATATTAATAGAGAAGAAAACACATTTTGTATGTGTGTGTGGTTGGTGGGCTTGAACTCAAGACCTCTTGCCAGGCAAGTGTTATATACTTGAGCAGTGCCTCCTGGTTTAAATGTTCGTATGTTTGTGTAAGTGCATACGATGGGACTGGAGTTTGAACTCAGCAACTAAGCAACTAGGCTCTGTCCCTGAGCTCTTTGCTGTAAGCTAGCATCCACAGAGCCACTATGCCACTTCGTTTTTTGGTGGTTAGAGATAAGAGCCTCATGGACTTTCCTTCCCCAGAATGGCTTCAAACTATAATCCTCAGTTATCAGCCTCCTGAGTAGCTAGGATTACTGGCTTGAACCACCAAGAACTCAGCTCCTTTTTTTTTTTTTTTTTTTTTTTTTTTTTGCCAGTTCTGGGCTTGAGCTCAGGGCCTGAGCACTGTCCTTGGACTTTCTCAAGGCTAGAGCTCTACCACTTGAGCCTCAGCACCACTTCCGGCTTTTTTTCTATGTATGTGGTACCGAGGAATCAAATCTGGGTCGTCATGCATGTTAAGCAAGCACTCTACTACTAGGCCAAACTCCCGGCCCCAGCTCCTTTAGCTTTTTTTTTTTTGTCGGTTATGAACTCTGGCCCTAAGCATTGTCCCTGAATTCTTCAGCTCAAGGCTAATGTTCCACCCCTGAGAGCCATAGCACCACTTCCCATTTTCTAGACGTTAGTGCCTGGCTGGTTTTGAACTTCAGATCTCAGCTTTCTGAGTAGCTAGGATTACAGGTATGAGCCACTGGCACCCTACTTGAGCCACCATTGCCAGCTTTCGAGGGATTAATTGGAGGTACGAGTTTCATGGACTTTGAGCCACTGCGCCAGCTACTTTTGATATTTGTTTGTTTTGCCAATCCTGGAGCACTTGAACCACAGCACTTCTGGTTTTTTCTATGTGATACCAAGGAATCAAACCTAGGTCTTCGTGCATGCTAGGCAAGCACTCTACTAATAGGCAAAACTCCCGGCCCCCTATTTTTGATGTTTTTAAAGTCAGAATCCTGGCCATGAAATGGTATATACACACAAGAAGCCAAAACCAAAATAATATTTTATGAGATGCTGTCTTCTGGATTTAAATAAGAGTTAGACAATGGGTTGAGAATGTGGCTTACTGGTAGAGTGTTTGCCTAGCATGCATGAGGCCCAGGGTTCAATCAAAAGAGCTGGAAGTGGCACTGTGGTTCAAGTACAGCGTACTAATCTTGTGCAAAAGAAGCTCAGAGACAGTGTCCAGGCCCTTAGTTCAAGCTCCAGGACTAGTGTACATGCATGTGCATGAACACACACATACAGACAAATTTAAGAACACCCCCCCCAACAAACCTTACTAAGGATTTGTAGTACCACATTAGTAAAACAGTGAATTTTCTGGGTGCTATGTATGAGAATAAAGTGAAAACAAACTTGTAGACTCTTATTTTCTAGTGAGAATGTGGTGTGACATACTGTCTGCAAGAAGCATATTTTCATCGGCAGAGATTTGCTAACACAAACATAAGTTTTTTCTTTTTTTCTCTTTTTCTTTCTTTGCTCTTTATCTCTAAAATATGTATGTACC
Organism: Megascapheus bottae; assembly: GCF_031878675.1. NCBI lineage: Eukaryota > Metazoa > Chordata > Mammalia > Rodentia > Geomyidae > Megascapheus > Megascapheus bottae. Next base: position 31,343,254 of record NC_143525.1, on the reverse strand, counting down.
AAATGTATCACTATTAAGGGAAGAAATAGTTCACTATTTCTTGGACTTTTTTTTTGCAATTTGAATATAATTGTTGTTTTAAGTTTGGTTCCTTAATTGTTGAGAACTACCAGTTTCTAATAATGAAACTGTGATCTATAGGAAGAACTCAGTTGCAAAAGAACCAAAACCAGGCTAGTGCACTTTAAAATGTTTCAGGAAACTCCTCCCCCCACCCCCATCATGGAGCTTTGAATTTGAAACCTGGGTGCTATTCCTGAGCTTTTTGTGGGTCATGGGGCTTGAACTCTGAACTGGGCTCTGTCCCTGAGCGATTCAGCTCAAGGTTACCACCCTACCACTTGAGCCACATCACCACTTCTGGTTTTCTAGTGGTTAATTGGAGATAAGAGTCCCACAAACTTCCATGCTGGGCTGGCTTTGAACGGTGATCCTCAGAGCTCAGCCTTCTGAGTAGCTGGGATTACAGGCGTGAGCTACTAGCACCTGGCTTCCTGAGCTTTTATGCTAGCATTCTACCACATGAGCCACATCTCTACTTCTCACTTTTTTGGTGCTTGGAGATAAGAGTCTTACAGACCCAAGTGCTGGTGGCTCCCTCCTGTAATCCTAGGTACTCGGGAGGCTGAGATCTGAGGGTGGCAGCCCTCAGCAAGAAAGCCAGCCCAAGCAAGAAAGTCCATGAGACATCTCCAATTACCACCAGAAAACCAAAAGTGGTGCTGTGTCTGAAAGTGGTAGAGCAGTAGTCCTGAGCAAAAGAGCTCAAAAACAGTGTTGAGCTACTACACTGTTGGTGGGAGTGTAAACTCATTCAACCACCCAGAAAAGCAGTATGACAGTTCCTCAAAAGACTAAACAGAGAGCTCCCCTATGACTCAGCAATCCTAGTCCAGAAACAAGGGCATACTAAAGCCATGCACAATAATGTTCACTGAAGCATTACTTACCATAGCTAAGATATGGAATCAACCCAGATGCCCCTCAGTAGATGATTGGATCAACAAGATGTGGTATTTATACACAATGGAATTCTATGCTGCCATCAGAAAGAATGACATCACCCCATTTGTAAGGAAATGGGAAGACTTGGAAAAAATCATATTAAGTGAAGTAAGTCAGACCCAAAGAAGCATAGGCTCCATGGTTTCCCTCATTTGTAATAATACATTTAGGATTCTCCTAACAGACATTCACAATAGCTCAAAAGCTGTGTACACAAGGTTGTACAGGATGAGTGTAAACATAATGAACTCTAGGTTAATGAAACAAGAGGTTTATCTTTGTGATTGTTGTTCTTAATGTACTATGTGAAATTATTTTTTTTTCCACTTTTAATTTCATGAGGTTACTGTATCTGAAAACAAAACAAAACAACAACAAAAAAAACTAGCATTGAGACCTTGAATTTAAGCCCCATGACTTACCCTCCCCTCCCACCCCCCAAAAAGTCTTATGGACTTTCGTACCCAGATTGCCTTTCAACTATAGTTCTCAGAGCTCAGCTGTCCAAGTAGCTAGGATTATAAACATGAGCTGCTGGTGCCTGGCTATGCCCCCCCCTTTTTTTTGCCGGTCCTGGGCTTGAACTCAGGGCCTGAGCACTGTCCTTAAGATTTTCTCAAGGCTAGAGCTCTATCACTTGAGCCACAGCACCACTTCCAGCTTTTTCTATGTATATGTGGTACCAAGGAATTGAACCTGGGTCTTTGTGCATGCTAGGCAGGCACTATACCACTAGGCCAAACTCCTGGCCCGTGGCTATGCCCTTTTATACAGGATGAGATCTGTAAGATACAGCCTATCTATCTTATATAAAATTTACATTTTTATAGGATGACATCTTGAATTCCTATTTAAACATCACATAGAAGCCTTCCTTTATCTTCAACTTTTAATTGGATCAATATACAAATAAAGAAAAAAAGTTGTAAAACACATCTCCATGTTTGTTTATCAACATACACATCTATGACTTTAAAAATTACAGAATTAGGATCCTTTAGAGTTTAAAAATATAATCCATCAGATAATGTATCTGAATAATAAGCTGTTATAAGATGTAAACTTTAAAATACTTAGTGATTTTAAACATACCTGATAATTTGACTGCAAAAAAACGAATATATTTTTTAAAAAAGTAAAAAAATAGACCTGTTTCAAAAAACCTTATGGGGTATGGTAGTTCACACCTGTAATTCCAGCTACTTGGTAGGTTGTAGCAGGAGGATCACTTAAATCTGATCACTTTAATTTAGGAGTCTGGGATGGCCAGGCTGATCAATAGTCTCAAAAACAAAATGCCTGTGTTTCTAGCATAGTGCTAAGGTACAGCTCTAAAATATGCTATTTAGGCTCTGGGTTTGATCACCAACACACCACACACACACACACACACACACACACACACACTGTATATATATATATATGAATGAAAATATATGAATGAAAATAGCTATTATGTAAAAACCCTGTGGTAAAATTTTTCCTTCATTTTAAGGAACTATAGCTCCCAAGTAGCTTTGCCTTTGCTATGTTGGGGATTGAAACCAGAGCTACGCAAGTTCCCTACTACAGAGCTACATGCTCAGCATGATGTCAGCAAGGTTTTTAATTCTTTTTTTTTTTTTTGGCCAGTCCTGGGGTTTGAACTCAGGACTTGAGCACTGTCCTTGGGCTTTCTCAAGGCTAGTGGTCTGCCACTTGAGTCACAGCACCACTTCTGGCTTTTTCCATGTATGTGGTACCGAGGAATCGAACCTATGTCTTTGTACATGCTAGGCAGGCACTCTACCACCAGACCAAACTCCTGGCCCCTCAGCAAGGTTTTTATGAAGTAAAATACCAGTGACATTAAAGTACAAGAAAAATTTACAAGGCATACTACTTCACAAGATATCTTCTACAAAAAGGCTTAAGAAAAGGATTTAGGAAAACTCCTAATTAAGAATGTTGGTTTTACTTTATCCACATTCAATGATTCACTGATTAAAATATGTTTTAAGATTATACTAGACATAAAACTAAAACTTATTAGGAAGTTCTTGTTTTGAAGTTTTGGGTTTGTATGGTGTGAACTTTAGAATAATTACCATGTACGGGCTTCATAAGTACACATGAAGAAGCACTAATACATGGAGATGAGTATATTGTGCGTAGCAGGAAAAGGAAAATTACAGACCAGCGTAGCCAATGAAACACTCTTAGAAACACCTTAGTGAAGGCTCAGGCCTGCAATCCTAGCTACTCAGGAGGCTGAGATCTAGGAACACAGTTCAAAGCCAGCCCAGGCACTAAAGACCATGAGACTCTTATCTCCAATTAACCACTAGAAAACCAAAAGTGGTGATGTGGCTCCAGGGGTAGGGTGGTAGTCTCGAACTGAAGAGCTCAGGGACAACACCCAGGCCCTAGAGTTCAAGCCCCAAGACAGACAAAAACAACAAAAAACATACCCTAGTGAGTCTTTTCTACGAACAGCTCACTCATATACAAGACATATTACCAACAAATCAAAATTAGATAAAACAAAAATTTTAGAGGGAAAGAAACCTACAAAATTATACATAAAATTTTTAACTCAAGAATTTCATTTAAATATTTTTACAGTAATAAAAATACAATGTCTGTTTCAAATGTACATTAAGAGAAACTCTTCATGAAAATAGTACAAAAACACATCATAAGTACTACACACACTGTACAAGACATTGTCAATGAGATATTTTGCTTTGTTTTGTGTTTTTTTTTGCATCATTTCAGGAGTTTCTGCACTATGAACGAAGAGGATGGAGAAAGCTATTCCATCTCCCCGATTCAAAAACCTATATAATATACTGTCCTCAGAGGACGTGTCAGATACCAAACTGACAAAAAACAGAAAGGACACTTAATCCTGCTGGAAAGGCCCAGGCCCAGAAATGATGTGAATGGGTATTAAGGGAAGTCAGCTGCCAAAGTATTCACAATCTCTTTAGGAATGTCAAGATGGATTCCTTCAAAATAGTGCAGGAACCTATCAAAATGACAAAGGAAAAAAATTAGTATTTTCACCGGAAGCAAAACTTTTTTTCAACTAGCTATCTAAAAATGTTATTTTTTATGGAGTTTACCGTCTTTTGTTTTTTCCTTGTTCTTTTAACTTCTCAGTCCTACAAATGTTTCGAAGAGTTGGCAAGTATTCAATGATACTAGCTTGTTTATTACCCAGGTTCAGAAGAGAACGACTAGAAAACACACTTTTAATGATTGCTATCCTCTTCAAGGCATTGCTGTAAATTAAAAGTAATACATTATTTTTATCAATACCCAGTAAAAATTTAACAATCCTAGCTAGGCGTGATGGCTCATGCCAATAATCCTAGTTACTCAGAAGTCTGAGATATGAGGATTGAGGTTCAAAGCTAGCCTCGGCACTAAAGAACATGAGACTCATGAGATTCTTATCTCTAATTAATCATTAAAAAAAAGAGGAAGGGAGGCTTTGGCTCAAGGGGTAGGGCCATAGCCTTGAACTGAAGAGCTCAGGGACATCGCAGAGGCCAAGTTCAAGCCCCATGACCCACAAAAAAAAAAAAAAAAAAAAAAGTAACAGTCCCAAACCAGTCTCCTTGCCTCTAGATTACATGATACCTCTATCTACATTTACTTCCTGGACAATGTCTCCCTTTGTAGCTCAGGCTGATCTTGAACCTATTTCAAACTCCAGTCATGGGATTATAGACATGAGTCACCACACCTGGCTCCATGTTGAAACATAATGGGTAATAATGCTGTAGTCACAGCAAGTCCAGTCCTCTTCCCTATCATATAAGGGTTTCACAAATGTAGTCCAGATTCATCTTCCCAGCAATCAAACTGATTTCCTTAATGATCATTAGAGGTGCCATTAACATTAAGGACCTGCTATGATCAGCAGCCTACCATTTAAAAATGAGTTCCCTTTTTGCCTTTTATCACTGAAAAACACAAAGAAGACTTACTCTGAATTAGCTGCTGACTGGTTAAAGCAAACACTGTTGCGCTTTTCTGAAACATGAAAGGTAAGATCATTGGTTGGATCTTGTTTCTTGCATGAACTCAAGGATTCCAAGGCTTTTGCAGTACTAGAAGAACATTTAGTGATGCTGAGAGCTTCTGCAGTGGCCTTCAACGCTATTGAGCTTTGGGAAGCCCATCCATCACTATTCTCCATACTGAACTCATCACAAAGTCCACTTTTAACCTTTCCACTTGTCCAACGATAGTCATTTTTACCAGATTCCTTCAGTTTATTTCCATCAGTTAAAAAAGCATCTAAGAAGGATAGGTTATCCATGAATTCAGTGAGAGAATTTAAACAATGAGAAACAAGGGCCGAACAGTTTTTCTCTGTGGGTGTTTCAGGAGAATAAGGAATAGTCTCAGTGTCCAACTCTGAGCATTTGTTCCGTTTCTTTGTCTCTGGATTGCTTCTTTCTAAATTTAAAGAAGACTCAGGGGATAGGCTAGTAAATTCATCAGAAAAGTCCAAACCAGTGTCAAATAAGTCACTATCATCTAGTATCACCATCTTTTTCTGTTTCTTTTTCTGTGACTTCTTCAATGGCTGCTGTCTTTCGGATTGTTTCCTAGCAGGACACCTCACTACAGAAGTTGCTGCACTGGTATCCACTGTAACTGAAGAGCCACAGACAGCTTTTCTATCTGGAATGATGTCAACTGGTAATGGCAGAATGAACTCAAGATTACTGTATAAAAAATCTACGTTTTGCATGTGGAATTCTGAAAGAACCTGGATGAGTTTGTGCCATTCTTCCTTTGTAGTGATTGTGCGCTGAAAAAATGAAATTGAATAAAACGTTAGTGTTAGGTCCGCCTGGATGAAATGACTTCTTCCCTTGGCTCTCTCCCCCTGCACCCTGGAAATCCCCGCCCAGCACCTGTAACCCTGGCAAGTGGCATGCCTGGGGGCAGTGGGAGGTCCCCACTGAGGTATTTCCCCATCCTCTGAGATCACATCCACTTCCGCTGTATCTATAACCCTCCCCCTATATAATCGCTCACTTCCAGCCCTAAGCTCTCTTGCTCGCCTGACTCCATCTTGGTCAGCAGGAGTCTGCTCTTTCCTCACACAATAAACCCTCTTCTCCTGAACTGCGTGGAGCTTCCTTTCAGCAGACCTTACAGTTAGTACATACTTTGAACATTTTTCTGCCCACAAGAATATAGTGTCATCTCAATTTTACCTGAAACATTCCAAGTTATTACCTCTTAACGTTTTTTCTTTTGCCAGGCCTATGCTTGAACTCGGGGTCTGGGCGCTGTCACTGAGCCTCTTTTGTATTCAAGGTTGGCACTTAAGCTATAGTGCCACTTTTCTGAGTAGTTTACTGGATATTAGAATCTCACAGGGACTTTTCTACCTGGGCTGGCTTCAAACCATGATCTTCAGATCTTAGCCTCCTGAGTAACCACAATTACAGGTGTGAGCCACTGGCATGTGGCTCACCCCTTATGTTTTATTAGTCTACTATGTGACAGACTGAGATGAGCTCATAGAGTGCTTCCCAGCATGTGCAAGGCCCTGGCAGCAATCTCCAGCACTCTAAACCTAAGTAGAGACTCAGTATAACATTCAGGTCACTCACTTGAACTAAATACTCTAATAATTAGCCACCACAAAACCTGGAATGGTAGAATGGTGCTGTGGCTCAAGGGGTAAGGGAGTAGGATGGTAGCCTTGAGCTGAAGAGATCAGGGACAGCGTCCAGGCCCAGAGTTCAAGCCCGACAACTGACAAACTGACAAACAAACAAACACATAAAAAAAAACCTACTCTGAAATTATCTTTGTTACCTGAAAAATTCTTAATTGTATACTGAATCTTGTAATGTGCATTTAGTGAAGTATCTGTGTTTCATTAGTCAAACAGCAGAATGTGTTAAATTCAGAACTGAACACCTATAAAAGCACTAAGGACAGCTGATGCTAAGCAACAGGAAGGAAAGGTACATGTCACCAGATCAGGAAGAAATAATTCTATCAATTATGTTCAAAGAGTTAAACTTTTTTTTTTTTTTTTGCCAATCCCAGGTCTTGAACTCAGGGCCTGAGCACTGTCCTTGGGCTTTCTCAAAGCCAGTGCTCTATGCTCTACCACTTGAGCCATAGCACCACTTCTGCCTCATCCATGTATGTGACACTGAGGAATTGAACCCGGGTCTTCGTGCATGCTAGGCACTATTATCACTAGGCCAAACTCTGGCCCAGAGTTAAACTTTTTTCCTATGTAAAACTTGAGTTCTTGGGCAGGTGCTGGTGGCTCACACCTGCAATCCTAGTTGCTCGGGAGCCTGAAATCTAAGGATCACAGTTCCATGCCACTTTGGGCACAAAAGTCCGAGAGACCCTTATCTTCTCCAATTAACTACCAGAAAACCATAAATGGTGCTGTGGCTCAAGGGGTAGAGCACTAGCCTTGGGCTGAATAGCTCAGGGCCCAGCACCCAGGCCCAAAGTTCAAGCCCCACTACTGACAAAAAATAGAACAACAACAAAAAAGAACACTTGAGTTCTTTGTATTTTATATTATTCATAAACTTTGTAAATCAGAATGATGATCCTTATCAGTAGAATATAAATGACCAGTGGAATATAAAAATGATTATGCATGTAATTATCCAATCCCAATAAGGGAAAAGCAATGAAGTTAAATGTAAGATTCAAAAAAACTCTAACTTCAGCATCCCAAATAAACTTTGAAAATACCTTTAAAAATGAAAATAAGTCTTCAGATGGGGAAAAGATGTTCTTGAGTCCAAAAGAGGTTTCAGCACAGCCAGTATCACATTTGGGAAGTTCTGTATGACTCTTTTTAGTACTTTTATTTTTATTCTTGGAATCAGGTTCCTCTTCAGAACAAATTAGTGCATTTCTATTACCTCCTTCTACAAAATTAATAAAAGGAAAACTTAAGTACACATATTTTAAATGAATTAGAAAAATAACTACAGAACATGAAGCATTTTTTTCTGGATTTTTAACCCTGTTTTGTTCTTCTCTACATATGTATTTAATTCATTAAGAATATAGGACAGAGTGTGGGGTGTGGGGGGGGGAGGGAAATGGGTACCAAGACATGTGAAAGGGTATCAATGTATGTGAATTAATGCACCTTCTATCTGGCAAATATCATGTAACCCTTCTACTAATTACAATAAAAGAAAAAAAAAATATAGGACAGAGCCAGACATGGTGGCTCACGCCTATAATCCTAGATACTCAGGAGGCTGAAATCTGAGGATGGCGGTTCAAAGCCAGCCCTGGCACTGAAGAACATGAGACTCTTCTCTCCAATTAATCACTAGAAAACCTGAAGTGGTGCTGAGTAGGGGTAGCCTTAAGGTGAAGAGCTCAGGGACAGTGCCCAGGCCCAGAGTCTAAGTCCCATGACCGACAACAAAACAAAACAAAACAAAAAGAGTATAGGACAGGGGCCAGGAGCATGGCCTAATGGTACAGTTTGCCTAGCATGCACAAAGCCCTGGGTTCAATTCCTTGGTACCACATCCACAGAAGGAAAAAAAAAAAGAAAGGCAGAAGTGGTACTTTGGTTCAAGGAGTAGACTGCTAGCCTTGAGAAAGCCCAAGGGCAGTGCCCAGGCCCTGAATTCAAGCCCCATGACTGGCAAACAAACAAACAAAAAAAAAGTGCAAGATAAGCCAGATGCCAGTGGCTCATGCCTATAATCCTAGCTACTCAAGAGGCTGAGATCTGAGAATCCAGTTCAAAGCTAGCTGAGGGAGGAAAATCTGAGATTTTTATCTCCAATTAACCAACCAACAACAAAAGACAAGTAAGTGGTAGAGTGATAGCCTTGTGGAGAAGAAAAAAAAAAAAGTACAAGATAAGCTAGACAAACTGAGATCTAAGAATCTCTGTTCAATGCCAGACTTGCCAGGAAAATTGGCGACTTTTTTTTTTTTTTTTGCCAGTCCTGGCTTGAACTCAGGGCCCGAGTGCTGTCCTTGGACTTTTTTCAGGGCTAGTGCTCTACCACTTGAGCCCCAGCACCACTTCCAGCTTTTTCTATATATGTGGTAACTGAGAAATTGAACCCAGGTCTTTGTGCATGCTAGGCAAACTCTCTACCACTAGGCCAAATTCCCTGCCCAAGTGGATGACTCTTCAATTTATCACCCAAAAAAAAAAAAAAAAGACACAGGTGGAGTTTTCGAGTATTGGCCTTGTGCACAAAGGTCATACAAGAGCAGGAGGCTCTAAGTTCAAACCCCATCAACAGCACCACGAAAAAATAGAGAGAGAAGATAAGCATTATTGTAAACCAAATGAAAAAAACTAAGGGGGGGGGGGAAGGAAAGGTTATCAAAACTATCGAATAGACAGAAATTTGCAAGGGGTATGGCATGGTGGCCCAAAACTGTAATCCTAGAGCTACTCAGGCAGTGAAAAAGATGAGAAGGATTGTTATTTGAGGCCAGTCCAGGAAAAGTCATCAGGACTCCATCCCATTCAAAAAGACATGCAGTAGTGGCACAAGTCTATGATCCCAGCAACTTAAGAGATTGTAGGTAGGAGAATTGTCTGATGCCATTCAAAGGCAAAAGCATGGGACTTGGAACCGGAGGAATGCCTCAAAAAGTAGACTGTCAGGCCAGGAATTTGGCCTGGTAGTAGAGTGCTTGCCTAGCATGCATGAAGACTGGGGTTTGATTCCTTGGTACTACATACATAGAAAAAAGTGACAAGTGGTGCTGTGGCTCAAGTGGTAGAGTTCTAGCCTTGAGAAAGCCCAAGGACAGTGCTCAGGCTCTGAGCTCACGGCCCAGGACTGGAAAAAAAAAAAAAAAAAAGTAGAGTGTCGGTCATGAAGTAAGCCAGTGAAAGATGGGCATGGTGGCTCATGCCTGAAATCCTAGCTAGTCAGGAGGTTGAGATCTGAGGATCAAGGTTCAAAGTCAGCCCAGGCACTAAAGTTGATGACACTCTTATCACCAATTAACACTAGAAAATCAGAAGTGGAGCTGTGGTTCCAGAGGTAGGGTAGTAGCCTTGTGCTGAAGAGCTCAGAGACAGTGCCCAGGCCCAGAGTTCAAGCCCCAAGCCCAGAGAGATGGCCAGGAGCATAGCTGAGTAGTAGCCTGTTTGCCTAGCATGCACAAAGCCTAGGGTTCCATTCCTCCGTACCACATACACAGAAAATGCTGGAAGTGGCGCTGTGGCTCAAGTGGCAGAACACTAACCTTGAGTAATAAGTATCCAAGGACAGTGCCCAAGCCCTGAGTTCAAGCCCCAGGCCTGGGGGGGAAAAAAAAAAGCCCAGTGAGAGAATAAGACCCCTTGGGCCAGGAGTTTGGCCTAGTGGTAGAGTGCTTGCCTAGCATGCACAAAGACCCGGGTTCAATTCCTCGGCACCACATACGTAGAAAAAAGCCGGAAGTGGTGCTGAGGCTCAAGTGGTAGAGCTCTAGCCTTGAGAAAGTCCAAGGACAGTGCTCAGGCCCTGAGCTCAAGCCCAGGACTGGCAAAAAAAAAAAAAAAAAAAAAAAGATACACAAACTCCAAGAGACTTTTTTTTCCTCTTTTTTTTTTTACTGGTCCTGAGCACTATCCCTTAGCTTTTTTTCATTTTATTTTTTATTATCGAGGTAATGTATAGACGGGTTACAGTTACACACTGTTTCCCTCTCCCCCGCCCTTAGCTTCTTTTGTTCAAGGCTAGTATTCTACCATTTGAGCCACAGGGTCACTTCTTCCTTTTTCTGAGTAATTGATTGAAGAAAAGAGTCTCACAGACTTTCCTGCCACCCTCAGATCTGTCTTCTGAGTAGCAGGTATTATAGGTGTGAGCCCAACTACCAAAACTACCCAAAAAAGTCAAAAGTGGAGCTGTGCCTCAAGTGAAAAAGCTAGGACAATGTAGAGGCCCTAAGTTCAAGCTCTAGTATCAGTACATGTGCTTTCGCTTTCTCTCTCTCTCTCTCTCTCTCTCTCTCTCTCTCTCTCTCTCTCCCCCCCCCCCCTTTCTCTCTCTCTCTGAGTTTCATAATAGGAATTTCTGATAATAACAGATCAACTTACGACAACCAGGTAATGGTCTTTCTTTTAAAAATCCACCTCCACTTCTAATCCAAAATTGTAAGTAAAGGATACTTTTCCTGATATCACAAGCATTAGCAGTCAACAGTGTTATAAAATCTTTTGCATCAGTTCTGAAATTCTCAGTTAAGCAGATCATCTGTAGGTAGCTGGCAGCATTTAGCTTAAAGACAGAGAGAAAGAACAAGAAACAGTGCTAGTTTCAGTTTCAGAGAATATATAAAAGCGAGGCAAGTTTTGGTTAAGTTTATAGTATCTTGAGAATTAAATTTCTTTTTAAAAAATCTATAAGGCTGGTAGTATGGCCTAGCAGTAGAGTGCCTGTCTAGCATGCATGAAACCCTGGGTTAGATTCCTTGGTACCACATACACAGAAAAAGCAGAACTGATGCGTGGCTTAAGTTGTAGAGCACTAGCCTTGAGAAAGCCCAAGTGCCCCAGGATTAGCAAAAAAAAAAGAAAAAAGAAAAGAAAAAAAAAGTATGAGCATATGGTACCAAATTAAAGTGATTTTATATATGTATATTTTTTTCTTTTTCAGTTAGTCATGGGCCTGGGCACTATTCTTAAGCTTTCTCAAGGCAAGTGCTCCACCACTCGAGCCAGAGCACCACTTCTGCCATTTTCTGTGTATGTGTTACCAAGGAATCCAACCCAGGGCTTTGTGCATGCTAGGTAAGTACTCTAGTACTCGGCCAAACTCCCAGCCCCCTCATATATTTCTTTTCTTTATTGTGTTTAGTCTACAGTAGCAAAGGAGGTTTTCCAGCCCTGAATAATGTAGGCAGATTTATCAATCTTGAAAAACTCTTAGTATTTTTTTCCTCCCATTCTTAGGGCTTGAACTCAGGGCCTGAGCACTGTCCTTGGGTTTTTTCAAGGCTAGAGCCCTACCACTTGAACCACAGCACCACTTCCAGCTTTTTCTATATACGGGGTATGAAGGAATCAAACCAGGGTCTTCATGTACGCTAGGCAAGCAGTCTACCACTAGGCCAAACTCCGGCCACCCCCTTACGATTAAATGTGATATACTTCAGTACAATATTTCATAGCCAGGGGCTGGGAGTTAGGCCTAGTGGTAGAGTGTCTGCCTAGCATGCCCGAAGACCCGAGTTCGATTCCTTGGTACTCCACATACATAGCAAAAAGCCGGAAGTGGTGCTGAGGCTCAAGTGGTAGAGCTCTAGCCTTGAGAAAGTCCAAGGACAGTGCTCAAGCCCTGAGCTCAAGCCCAGGACTGGCAAATGTATGAATACTACAACAATACTGAAAAATACTTATGTAACTTTTAAACTAGAATAAGAAAATTGTATCAATGAATACATATACAAGTACACATTTATTGTCACTATAGTCATTGATTTTATTTTACCTCAAAGTCTTTTTTCCAAAAATAAATCATGGTGTTTTGTTTTTGTTTTTGTTGTTCTTTTGCCAATCCTAGGCTTAAACTCAGGGCCTGGGCACTGTCCCTGAGCCTCTTTATGCTCAAGGCTAGCACTCTACCACTTAAGACACACCTCCACTTCTGGCCTTTTGCTGGTTAATTGGAAATAAAAGAATCTCAGACATTTCTCCCTGTGCTAGCATCAAACCTCAGTCGTTAGATCTCAGCCCTTGAGGGTATCTACAATTACAGGCTTGAGCTACTACTGCCCAGTTAAATTGTTCCAATTTTGATGGACATATTGTTTGTTTTTGTTGAGACAGAATCTGGAGTTGTAGATTAGTCTTAGTCTCCTGAGTGTGGCTCAAAGCCCCTGAGATTGGCCCTCAGAACTTTTGGAGGTGATGAAAATGTTCTGCATCTTCACATGAGTGATGATTACAGTGGGCTTTTACATGTTTACATTCAATGGGTAATAGACATAAGTGCAAATTTTAACTATATGATCATTATTATTATTATCATTATTATTATTTTGCCAGTCCTGAGCCTTGAAATCAGGTCCTGAGCACTGTCCTTGGGCTTTCTCAAGGCTAGAGCTCTACCACTTGAGCCACGGCACCACTTCTGGCTTTTTTCTATATGGTACTGAGGAATCGAACGCAGGTCTTCGTGCATACTAAGTAAGCCCTCTACCACTAGGCCAAACTCCTGGCCCAATAGTAAATTTTATCTAAGCCAGGCATGGAGACTCATTCTGGCTGAGACAGAAATTTGAAGTTTGAATCTAGCCTAGGTAAAGTTATAAAAATAGAAAACAAAGTGCTGGGAGGGTGGATCAAGTGGTAGACTGCTTTCTAACTATGTAAGAGGCTCTGAATCAATCCCTAGTATCATTTAAAAAATTTCAAGGCTGCAAGCATGGCTTACTAGTAGAGTGCCAGTGGCTGATGCCTGTAATCCTAGATCCTTCAGATCTCAGAAGGCTGAGATCTGAAGATGACAATTCAAAGCCAGTCCAGGAGACTCCAGTTAACTCCAGAAAACCAGAATTGCACAGGGACAACACCCAGGCCCAGAATTTAAGCCCCCTGATCAACAACAACAACAAAAGAAAGTAATACTACTAGGGAAAAAAAAAAAAACCCTGTAATAAACTTTGGAATTATAAAGAAAATTAACTATTTGAAAAAAAAATTAAATTAAAAAACATAGAGTGAAGAGGACCTCAATTGGGAGCTAGTTCAGGCAAGAAACACTGAGATTCTTATATTCAATTAAGTACCAAAAAATCTGTAAATGGATCTATGGCTCAAGTTACAGAAAAACAGCCTTGAGAAAGAAAGCTCTAAGACAGTGCCCAAGCCTTGAGTTCAAGCTCCAGAACTATCATACACATAAGAATTAAAATAAATACATAAATAGAAGTCTTCTAAAACTCAATTATAATTCATTCCTTAGCAAACACACTTTAAATTATAACTAGACTTAGTAACTAAAATTTTTATGATTATAATGTGTAATTGATTATAAAAATGCAAAACTTACCAGGGAAGGAGTACTGAAATTGATTTCTTCAAAACAACCATCAAACACTAAACTAAATGTTGGATCTAAAGATAAAAACATCAAACAGTAAGAGCAGTAAATAAATTTGTGCAATACTGAAAGTATAGTAATTAGTCTTAGGAGCAGATGACCTGTCCAGCAAAGTCGAGAGTTCAATTCCCAGTATCACCAAAGGAAAAATAACCCACTTGGGATAGAAACAAACAGGTGCAATGTCTATGTGCCTCTTTATATTTACATAAAATAATGTGTGTGTGTGTGTGTCTAAAGAGAGAGAGAGAGAGAGAGAGAGAGACAGACAGACAGACAGAGACAGAGAGAGACAGAGACACACAGAGAGAGGTGAAGTCCAAGATATGGGTGAAAATTAAAAAAAAAAAACCCAGTCTCCCCTGATCTGAGGTTTAGCTTTCTGTTTTTGTGTTTGTTTGTTTGTTTTGGGGGTTTTTTTTTGGCCAGTCCTGGGCTTGAGCTCAGGGCCTGAGCCCTGTCCTTAGACTTTCTCAAGACTAGAGCTCTATCACTTGAGCCTCAGCACCATTTCTGGCTTTTTTCTGTGTATGTGGTACCGAGGAATAGAACCCAGGTTTTCGTGCATGCTAGGCAACCACTCTACCACTAGGCCAAACTCCTGGCCCTGCTTGCTTGCTTGCTTGCTTTTTTTTTGAACTCAAGGCTGATCCTGAGTTCTTTAGCTCAAAGCTAGTGCTCTACCACTCAATCTACAGCTCCACTTTGGATTTTGGGTGGTGGTTAGTTGGAGGTAAGAGTCTCCTGGACTTTCTTGCCCTGGTGGCTTTGAACTTTGACCCTTTGATTTCAGTCTCCTGAGTAGTGAGGATTACTGGTGTGAGCACTAGCACCTGGCTAAAGATTCCTGTAATCAATCATGGTTCAACAATTGTGTGTGTGTGTGTATGTGTGTGCTGATCCTGAGGCTTGAACTCAGAGCCTAGATGCTATCACAGAGAGAGCATTTGTGCTCAAGGAGAAGGCTCCACTACTTGAGCCACATCTCCATTTGTGGCTTTTTGGGGATTAAGTGGAGTTAAGAGTCTCATGAACTTTCCTAAAGCCTGGGTTGGCTTTCAGCCATGATCGTCAGATTTCATCCTCCTTAGTGCCTAAGATTTTAGGCAGTGGGCTACCAGCACCAGGCTGGTTCATCGATTTTAAGTGGAAAATTGCAGAACTAAATGATACTTAACACATAGGCTTTGAATTCAATCCCAGTACTGCTAAAACAGTAACAACAAATCAATACTTAAATTTTAATTGCATACCAGTCTTAGTATCATAATGAAATTTGGAGGTATGCTGCCCTGCCATGCACTGGACCCAAATTATTCATTTTTCTAGTGTATCCATGCTGCCTAAGTTTTCTATCCACTGGTCACTTAGCCTCCATGGATATCAGTTTGACTTTCATGATATTAATTACAATGTTCAAGTAACCTTTATTTTACTTAAAAGTAGCCTCAAAGCAAGTGCTTTATATTTTTCTTTTTTTGGTCCTTAGAACCAGCAGGGCACTGTTTGGGCACTGTCTCCAAGCTTCTTTTGCTCAAGGCTAACACACTCTGCCATTTAAGCCATAGCTCCACTTTTTTTTTTTTTTTTAAGTTTGGATAAGAGTACAGGATTATTAGGAATATGTTACTACACCCAGATAAGCTTACATTTGGGGGGCAGTAATGCAATTTGAACTCAGGGCCTTGCGCTTATTGGAATACCTACTCGAGCACTCTAGAACCTGTCTAGTATTAGTGCTCATGTTGGCTAAGAAGGTTCTCTGCCCCTGAATCTGAGCCATGCTTCTTTCAACTGACTTTTCATTTTACTTTTGCCAGTTCTGGGGCTTCAACTCAAGGCCTGGATGCTGTCCCTGAGCTTCTTTGTGGTCAAGACTAGACCACTTGAACCACAGTGCCACCTCCAGCCTTTTCAGAGTAACTAACTGCATAAAAGAGTCTCACAGACTTTTCAAACTGTGATCCTCAAATCTCAGCCTCCTGAGTAGCTAGGATTATAGACATGAGCCACCAGAGCCCAATTCAATGAACTTTTCAAGAAACATTTCTAACTAAAATTAGGTTTTCCAAAACACTTGAAGAAAAATGTCAATTGTACTGAAACCATTGTTGCCTACCACTTGTAGTAAGGATTACAGGACGTTTAGTGGTTGCCATGAATGTTTTGATTGCATTCAAAAATCCAGCATCTTCATCAAAAATGATGTCAACCTACAAAATATTATTAGAATATTAATGAATTGAGAAATACCACTCATTGGAATCAGTTATGTATACACAGTAAATATAATATATATCTGCAATGCAAAACTTTAATATGTGTGTGTGTGTGTGTGTGTGTAGATTTTTTTTTTTTGCCAGTTCTAGGGCTTGAACTTAGGGCTTGTGCACTGTGCCTTGGGCTTTCTCAAGGCTAATGTTCTACCACTTTAGTTACAGCACCACTTGTGGCTTTTTTTCCTGTGTATGTGGTACTAAGGAATCAAACCCATAGCTTTGTGCATGCCAGGCAAGCATTCTTTTCTTTTTTTGTGGGTCATGGGGCTTGAACTTGTCTGGGTGCTGTCTCTGAGCTGTTTAGCTCAAGACTACCATGCTACCCCTGGGCCTTTGCATAGTTCCTAAGCTCTACAGCTCAAGACTACCACCCTACCCTTAATCGAATCCCCACTTCCCATTTTCTAGAGGTTAATTGGAGATAAGAGTCTCAGGTCCTTTTGTGCCCAGGCTGGCTTTGAACCTTGATCTTCAGATCTCAGCCTCCTGAGTAGCTAGGATTACGCATGAGCCACCACACCCGGCTGCTAGGCAAGCATTCTACCACTAAAATAGGACCATAGAAAGACCATTAGAAAGTTAAATTTGGGGCCAGGAGTTTGGCCTAGTGGCAGGATGCTTGCCTAGCATGCACAAAGAGCTGGGTTCAATTCCTTAGTACTACATACATAGAAAAAAGCCGGAAGTGGTGCTGAGGCTCAAATGGTAGAGCTCTAGCCTTGAGAAAGTCCAAGGACAGGGCTCATGCCCTGAGTTCAAGCCCAGGACTGGAAAAAAAAAAAAGAAAGTTAAATTAATAATACCATACTGATAATTTATATATCATAAAATCATTTTTGAAAATAATCAAAATATTCCACAATGACATTAAAAAATCCAGAGTAGCTAGATGCTAATGGTTCATGCCTGGATTCCTAGCTATTCAGGAGACAGAGCTGGAGTTCAAGTAATGGAGTGCTAGCCTTGAGCAAAAAGCTCAGGGATAAGGTCCAGTAATTGCATTAATCAATTGGATTAAACATCTTTCTGAGAATTATTTGAGAGTTGATGAAATTATGTGCTTTAATTACAAACAAAATATTTCTGTCTTTTGAGCTGGGATGTAACTCAGTGGCAATGCACTTGCCTAGCAAGTACGAAGTCCTGGGTTGGATCACCAGTACCAAAAAAGAAAAGACCAAAAAAAAAAAAAAAAGAAGAAGAATATTTCTGACTTTTTTGGAATATATATTACATACCCACAAATCCAAACACACTTTTCTGGAACTAAGGATTTAAATCAGAGCCTCTCACTTGCTTGGCAGGTGGTCTACCACTTGAACCCCTTCTGTTTTATGTTGAGGTAGATTATCACTAACTGCCTGGGATTTCTCCCAACTTACAGTTGAAATTACATTTGTAGGTATAGTGTGTAGCTGAGATTACAACTGTGTGCCTTTAAATAAGGCTTAGAATTCACCATAAGAAAATATATAGTCAACATTAAAATAAATTTTTACTAAGATATAAGATGAACATATACCTCTGTAAGCCTACCTCCTCAAAAAGAATGAGAGATGTTGCATTTTTTCTGTTGAGTTCTTCAGCTCCAAATTCTTTGATATCTGAATTAGCTTCATTGGTAGATTTGGTCTGATTAATTTGCTTTTGTTCCAAAGAAGAATTTTTCATTCCTGCACAGATAAAATGCTAATGTTTTAAGAAAAATCTTTTTTTTTTTTTTTTTTTTTTTTTTTTGCCAGTCCTGGGTTTGAACTCAGGGCCTGAGCACTGTCCTTGGACTTTCTCAAGGCTAGAGCTCTACCACTTGAGCCTCAGCACCATTTTTGGCTTTTTTCTATGTATGTGGTACCGAGGAATCGTACCCGGGTCTTCGTGCATGCTAGGCAAGCACGCTACCACCAGGCCAAACTCCCGGCCCAGGAAAAATCATTTTTATAGAACACTGGATATTTCCATTGAATAAGGTCAAAGTGAATCCCCACCTAAGGAAAACGAAACAGAACAATAAAACTCCTATATATAGCACCTTCAGTGTAACTGAGCTTTAATAAACAGCAATAAGAACCTATGAAATAGGTTCATATTTTTATGTGTCAATGTCATTAATAATTTTTATTTTGTGAACTTTATGCTTTACCTTTCTTACTTTCCACAGATGTTCCTGCTTCTTCAGTGCATTTGGGTTTGGAAGAGATCTTAAAATAATTGGCCAAAGTTCTAGGAGGAAGTGATCGTTTTTGCCCACTATTTTTGGGTGATGATGGTGGATGCTTTCTTGGTGATGATACAACTCTCTTAGGGGAGTTTAATTTTTCTGTTAAAAACAAATTGAAAGCAAATGAGAATCTGTAGAAGAAAAATTCTCTGGCTTAAATAAATAGTACTAATTACTCAAACAAATACAAAGAGGAAGAGGAAGGCTGAAAAACTAGGCAAAGCACCAGGAAACTTAGGGAACTTCAAGTTAAAATATCAGAAATTTGGGATTGCCAAGAATATGAAAAGGGAAGGAAAATAAAAGTTGGGGACTAGGAGTTTGGCCTAGTGGTAGAGTGCTTGCCAAGCATGCACAAAGATCCAGGTTCAATTCCTTGATACTACATATATAGAAAAAAGCTGGAAGTGGTGCTATGGCTCAAGTGGTAGGTTCTAACCTTGAAAAAAACTCAAGGACAGTGCTAAGGCCTTGAGCTCAAGCCCAGGACTGGCAAAAAAAAAAAAAAAGAAAGAAAAGAAAAGAAAAGAAAAAAGAAAAGTTGGCTGACAGCTAGTGGATCATTCCTGCAATCTTTGCTACACAGGAGGCTGAGATGGAATCATGATTTGAAGCCAGCTAGTGTAAGGTCCATGAGATTCTTATCTCCAATTAAACCAGAAAAAAACTGGAAGTGGAGATGTGGATCAAGTGATAAAATGAAAGCCTTTGGTGAAATAAAACTAAGAAAAGTGTAAATCCTTGAGTATAAACACAAGCACTGGCACAGAAAAACAAGAAAAAGAAAGGCTGAAATTTCTCAGTGCAATGAAAATGATAACCCATTTGGGGCCGGGAGTTTGGCCTAGTGGTAGAGTGCTTGCCTAGTGTGCACGAAGATCCGGGTTCAATTCCTTGGTACCACATACATAGAAAAAAGCCAGAAATGGTGCTGAGGCTCAAGTGGTAGAGCTCTAGCCTTGAGAAAGTCCAAGGACAGTGCTCAGGCCCTGAGCTAAAGCCCATGACTGGCAAAAAAAAAAAAAAGAAGAAGAAAATGATAACCCATGCACTGAAGAATTACAACAAATGCAAATTAGAAAATACCTACATGAAGACATTTCATAATCAAATTGTTTAAAATCAGTGATAAAAAAAAAAAATTAAGGGCTGGGAGTCTGGCCTAGGGGTAGAGGGGGTAGAGTGCTTGCCTAGCATGTACAAAGGCCGGGGTGATTCCTCAGTACCACATACACAGAAAAAGCTGGAAGTGATGCTGTGGCTCAAGTGGTAGAGCTCTAGCCTTGAGAAAGCCCAAGGACAGTGCTCAGGCCCTGAGTTCAAGCCCCAGGACTGGAGGGAAAAATTAAAGCAAGCTGATGCCAGTGGTTCTTGCCTACAATCCTAGCTACTCAGGAGGTTGAGACCTGGAGAACTGCAGTTTAGTGCAAGGAAAAAAGAGTGCAAAGTTCCATCTCCAATTGGCCAGCAAAAGGCTGGGCTGGAAACCCTGAGCAAAAGCGTAACAAAGAATAAACATAAACTATTAAAATACATGAAATAAATATAAATCCATGAGCTTATAACACTAAGAATACAAACCTAGCTACAAACCTACAAACCAAAAAACTCATTGGTCAACATGAGAGGCTGCTAGGACACCTTTGGGCGCTGGTGGCTCACCTGTAATCAGGAGGCTCAGATCCGAAAATCACATTCAAAGCCAGGAAGTAAAGTCCACAAGATTCTTATTTCCAATTAACCTCTCAAAACCAGAAGTGAAAAACAACAACAACAAAAACCAGGCATGGCACAGTCACTCAAAGTGGTAGAGTGCTTGCCTTGAGCAAAAGAGCTAAAGGACAATACCCAGGCCCTGAGTTCAAGCCCATAGCTGACGCCATCCCGCCCAACCAAAAAAAAAAATCCCTAATGAGTCCATTAGACAAAGATCACTGTTGGTTGTGAAGTATCATTCATAATACAGTGACCTAGCAGGATGCACTGGCTCACACCTGTAATCCTAGCTACTCAGGAGGCAGAGAATCACAGTTCAAAGCCAGCCTGGGCAGTAAAGTCCATGAGACTCATCTCCAATTAACCACTAAATAACCAGAAGTGCTGTGGCTCAAGGGGTAGTATGGTAACCTTGACCTGAAGAGCTCAGGGACAGGGCCCAGGCCCAGAGTTCAAGCCCCACAACCAAAACAAAAACAAAACAGTGACTGGGGAGACTTTATAAGCAATGGCTTGGGCTAGTGGACAAGAGAATGGTCCAAGCGGTATGGTAGTGCCCTGAGTGTGTGGCTCAGAATTCAATGTCCAGTACTTACTTGGTGACTTGCCAGTATGGTAGCTATTAAAAAAACAGGGCTTCTGTGAATTTACACCTTGCTTGTCTACTTGATGGGACTGAGTAGCTTCTTTCAACTGAGACAGAATTTGTCTACCACTGCGCTGCGAGGAGGCATTCACTTCAAATATCTAAAGAAGAATAGAGGCAAAATAGTCAGGATGGCTTATGGTTCCCTTTTTTTTTCTCAGACAAGAGTTTTGCCGTGTAGCACAGGCTCACCTCAAACATGAGATCTCCTACCTCAAATTCTTGAGTGCTGAGATTTTAACCATGTTCTACTACAAATACTGAGCTTACGTTCAAGAGTAATCATCAACGAGAACGCCAGTAGGGATGACATTGATCAAGATGCATTATACTCATCATCTGACTTGTTTAATTGAAACCCCTTGGTGCAACTATGGTGCAACTACATAAAACTTTAACAGAAGAGTAATATTACATTAGCATTTTTCCATTGTGGCTTTACTAACCTTAAATCCAAGTTCCTGAGCACAAGCATACACTGCAGCAGTTTTCCCCACACCTGTTGGTCCTGTTATAAGAACAGTATTGCAAAGATGGCTCTCTTCGTCATCTGAACTGCTGTCAAAATCTATCCTATCCGAAAAATCTGAAAAATTGATCAAATGCATAGAAAATGATTAGTTGCTTAGGGAAGTCATTCTACCTCATAAAACTCAGGTATCAAATCTCACAATTTATTTTTATTTTTCCAAAGAATGATAAGAAACTAATTTACAAAAAGTAGAAAATCAAGGATAAAATGCCAACCTAGAAATTTTAGAAAAATCTGACCTAATGTGACTCTATAAAAGTTCAGTGAAATGTATAAAGATGACTCATGATACCTTCCAGCTTCTCTTCTCGGTTTCCCTTCAAATTCTGTCTTTCTTCCAATTCGGCTCTCCTTTTCCAGTCCTTCAACCAACTGCCATACAGACATCATTTATTTTATGTTAAAAGGATTGCTGAGGAAGTTATGTCCTATTACTCCATAATGCTTATAAATCAACTAAACAGTAAAATATTTTTACATGGACATGAATGTTTTAAAATGAACTACTTTTAAATAGACAAGACTATAAACTATTCAGTATATCATTGGATATATTATGCTCTATAAGAAAAAGTTGGGAAGGGGTGGGAAGAGGGAAATGGAGACAAAAACATGAGAAGGGGTATCAATGTGTGAGAAGTAATGCACCTACTATCTGGTGAATATAACTATACATTACAATTAAAAAAAAAAAAAGCTGGGAGCCAGTGTTCACTCCCATCTACTCAGGAAGCTGAGATCTGAGGACCAAGATTCCAAAGCCAGCCTAGGTAGGAAAGTCAGTGAAAAGCCAGGTATGGCGCACATCTGTAACCCTAGGTGAGATCTGAGGATGGTGGTTCAAAGCCAGCCCAAGCACTAAAGACCGTGAGATTCTTATCCCCAATTAATCACTAGAATGGTAGCCTTAAGCTGAAGAGCTCAGGGACAACGCCCAGGCCCAGATTTCAAGCCCCATGACCCACACACAAAAAAAAAAGTCAGTGAAAGACTTATCTTTACCACCAGCCAAATGGAGCTGTGGTAGAGCACCAGCTGAGAGAAAAAAAACTAAGGAACAGTACCTAGGCTCTGAATTCAAGCCACAGTACTGACAGCAAAAAGAAAAGAGGGCCCAGGAATGTGACCTAGTGGTAGACTGCTAGCCTTCAAGTACAGAACCCAGACCCTGAGCTCAGTCCCCAGAACTGGCAAAAACAGATCAAAACAAACAGACAGAAGAAGAGGAGGAGGAGGAGGAGGACGAGGACGAGGATGAGGAGGAGCAGGAGGAGGAGGAGGAAAAAAAAGCCAGGCGCCAGTGCCTCACATCTGTAATCCTAGCTTTGCAGGAAGCTGAGATCTGAGGATTGAGGTTCAAAGCCACCAAGGGCAGGAAAGTCTGTGGAATTCATATCCAACTAACCACCAGAAAACCAGAAGTGGCTCAAGTAGTAGAGCACTAGCCTTGAGCTAAAGAGCTCAGAGATAGGGTCCAGGCCCAGAGTTCAACCCCAGAACTGGCAAAAAAAAAAGAAAAAGAAAAAGCATATACAGACAATTTTTCTTGGAAAGGTATATAAATCTCAACTGAACCTCTAGAGAGTAGAAATGTAGGAAAAGAGAGAGACTAATAGAGGGCTGAGTCTAATCAAGATACACTGCATGTATATATGGACATGTCCGAATTAAACTCTCATTAATACCAATTCAAAAGTGGGGAGGGGAAAAGCCAAGAAAGTGGTCTAGCAGTAGAGGGTTCGCCTAGCATGAAGGAAACCCTGGTTTCGATTCCTCCATACCACGTATACAGAAAATGCTGGAAGTGGTGCTGTGGCTCAAGTGGCAGAGTGCTAGCCTTGAGAAGCCCAATGACAGTGCTCAGGCCCAGAGTTCAAAACCCAGGACTGGCAAAAAAAAAAAAAAAATGGATAGCGGAAAAGAATGGAAATATAATGTCATTCAACAACAAAAGAAATACGTTAAAATTACATTTACAGATTTTCCCATGAAGAATATCATTTTATAATTAACAAATTCTAAATTTATTTCCTAAATTTTACTAACCTATGTAATTTTTTTATAGCTAAGTCATTGCCTATGAGTTCATTGGCATTCTGAGGTTGATATTTTTCTGTCCAGAGCATATCTTCAGTTCCAGAATCTAAAGAAAAAAAAAAAAAGTAAAAAATTAAGATACTTTTCTTTCTTGAAGTATGTTTGTAAATTATACTAACCATTGAAACAGTAAGTATTTGTAGAATTATTTGTTTATAAAAGGCTGTTTTGCTTTTTTTTTTTTTTTTTTGCCAGTCCTGGGCTTCAGCTCAGGGCCTGAGCACTGTCCTTGGACGTTCTCAAGGCTAGAGCTCTACCACTTGAGGCTCAGCACCACTTCCGGCTTTTTTTTTTTCTATGTATGTGGTACCAAGGAATCGAACCCGGGTCTTCATGCATGCTAGGCAAGCACTTTAACCACTAGGCCAAACTCCCGGCCCTGTTTTCCTTTTTATATATTGGGAGCTCATGCTTCTAATCCTAACTACTCAGGAGTAGCAAAATCACAGTATGAACAAAAAGTCTCTGAGACTGCATCTCATATAAACCAGCAAAAAGGCAGTCTGGAAGTGGAGAAACGGAGAAAACAAGAGTTCAAGTACAAGAGTTTTGAAACCCGAGTTTACCAGAATGGAGGATGTTTCTGCTGTAGGCCTGCTATCACCAATTATTAGAGCATCATTATCTCCTACTTCTTTTGCCTTCACTTTACATATGCTCAAGGCAGTTTGTTTTCTTTTGCAATGTTTTAGAAAATATACCTTTAGAAGAATTTGGCTTTATCTCAGAAACGATGTTTCTTTTGTCCAGTTCTTCTGACTTCACATTTATCTTTTCTGGACCTACTGAATACTCATTTGGTTTTTTCCTTTTTGACTTCTGATTTCCTGTTTCCACTCGTTTCCTTTTGGTTTCTTTTTGACTGACATCAGGCTTAAATTGTGGACTTTCTATTTGGAAGTTATAGAAATACATACGCTTACTAATTTATCAAAGCAATCTTTCATATTCAGTAATCTTTACATTACTTCCAAAAATTCCAGTCTCAAGACATTAAGATAAAAAGAATAAAATACAACATACTGAAAGTAAGCTGGAGGTCTTATTACTTAGAATACCTTTTATATAAGCTATGTAAGTAAAAATTGCCTCGTCTAAGGCTTTCCTTAAGTGATACATATTTCACAGTAACTGAGGCTATCTTTGGATTGACCCTTCTTGAAGGTGACAGTGCTGACATTCCATTATTTTTTTTCCCCCAGTCTTGGGCTTGAGCTCAGGGCCTGAGCACTATCCTTGGACTTTCTCAAGGCTAGAGATCTACCACTTGAGCCTCAGCATCACTTCCAGCTTTTTTCTATGTATGTGGCTCTGAGGAATTGAATCTGGGTCTTTGTGCATGCTAGGCAAGTACTCTACCACTAGGCCAAACTCCTGGCCCTGACATTTCATTATAAGAGACACTTTCCTTCAGTTAAATAATATCAAATGTAAGTAAAATTTTATCTATGTAGATCACTTTTATATGTATGCCAGTATTGGGGTTGAACTCAGAGCCTTGCGCTTCTGCTTAGCTTTTTCACTTAAAACTGTCACTCTACCTCTTGAGCTCTATCTCCACTTTTGGACTTTTTTGGTTAATTTGAGGTAATTCTCTTGATTGGCTTGCCTGGGCAATGTTTCAGACCTTAGTCCTCAGATCTCAGTCTCCTCAATAGCTAGGATTACAGGTATAAGTCACCTATGTCTGGCTATCTGTGGACTACTTCTGAGTGAAAGGATAAGACAAAGGCTTCCTGTTTGTTTTCAGAGCTAAAGCATTTCCAGGCACCAGTGGCTCACACCTGTACTTAGGAGGCTGAGATCAGAAGATCACAGTTCAAAGCCAGCTCCACACACGCACGAAAGTCTATGAGACTCTTTTTTTATTTTTTTCCATGGGTCATGGGGCTTGAACTCTGGGCCTGGCACTGTCCCTGAGCATTTTGGCTCAAGGCTATGGCCCAACCCTTGAGCCACAGCCCCACTTCCAGTTTTCTGGTGGTTAATTCGAGATAAGAGTCTCATGGACTTTAGTGCCTGGGCTGGCTTTGCATTGGGATCCTCAGATCTCAGCCTCCTGAGTAGCTAGGATTACAGGCGTAAGCCACCGTGCGGCTCCATAAGACTCTTTATCTCTAATTAACCTCCAGAAAACTGGAAGTGGTGCTTGGGATCATCGTGGTAGAATATTAGCCTTGAGCTGAAGAGCTCAGCGGGACAGGGTCCAGGCCCCAGAGTTAAGCCCCATGACCAAAAAAAAAACCAAACCCTGAAGTATTAACATAGATGGTAAAGATGATCACTAACCTTGATTGCCAGGGCCTTCAGAGAGCACCTGGTGCTCAATTTGTTTTTGTAGAAGCATGGGAAAATATTTTCCCAAAGCAAAGTTAGGATTGGACCACCTAATTTCCTCCAGCAAAAGATCTCTTACATCTTTAGTAAAATCCTTCCTTGTCCTTGTAACCTGTAATGAAGAATAAGATGAACAATAACAGATCTATCCATCTATTTAATAGTCACAAACCTGCCAATCACTCTGTCTACAAGATTCATTATCATTGCAAGATTAGTTGTAGTCACTAAACACAACACTGCACTGACACAGCACTTGAAGAACTTATTTATATTTTACTTTCTCTCTTGAATTACACTTTATACCTTTATTAAACTATAATGCTGATTTACAAAGTATCCAGTGTGCTATATAATATCTAATATTTTTCTCAAGACTGGTAATAAGGTTTTTTGTTTTTTGTTGTTGTTATGTTGCTATGTAGTTCAGAGGCTGGCTTTTCCTGTGTTGGCCAGTCAAATGCTGGGAAGCACGCACAATAACATCTAGCTCTATAATTCATTTTTCTATTTTTTACTTTCTGTGCTAGTCCTGGGGCTTGAACTCAGAGCCTGGACACTGTCCCTGAGCTTTTTTTGCTAAAGGTTAGCACTCTACTACTTGAGCCACACCTCCACTTCTAGCTTTTCTGGCAGTTAATTGGAGGTAAAAGCCTGCCAGGGCTGGCTTTGAATCATGATCCTCAGATCTCAGCCTCCTGAGTGCGTAGGATCACAGGCATAAACCACCAAGGCTTGGCTCTATTATTAATTTTTTAAACTCTGTTGACTATTTAAAAGATGTGTACTGTATTTGTGCTACTCTCACCAAAGGACAGGTCAACTCAACAAAAGTTAAGCAAAGACATGGGGCCGGGAGTCTGGCCTAGTGGTTAAAGTGCTTGCCTAGCATGCGTGAAGACCCAGGTTCAATTCCTTGGTATCACATACATAGAAAAAAGCCAGAAGTGGTGCTGAGGCTCAAGTGGTAGAGCTCTAGTCCAAGGACAGTGCTCAGGCCCTGAGCTCAAGCCCAGGACTGGCAAAAAAAAAAAAAAAAAATTAAGCAAAGACACCATTGACTTAAATGACACCGTAGCCCAGCTGGGCTTAACAGATATACACAGAGTCTTCCATCCAATGGCAAAACTTTTTACATTTTTCTGAGCAGCACATGGAACACACTCCAAAATAGATCATATAATAGTTCATACAGAAAACTTAAGCAGATACAAGAGGACTGATATAATCCCATGCATTCTATCTGATCACAGTAGAGTCAAACTAGTTCTGAACAATGCAGTAAAAGTTAAAAAACATTCAAACACTTGGAAGCTGAACAACACGATTCTGAATAACTCATAGGTGACAGATCAGATCAAAGAAGAAATTCAAAACTTTCTCGAATGTAATGACAATCAAGAGACATCACAAAGGAACTTATGGGACACAGCAAAGGCAGTTTTAAGGGGCAAATTGATCGCACTAGGAGTGCATATTAACAAGACAGAAGAGCATGTAAATAACCTAAAAAAGAAATTGAAACACCTAGAGGAGCAAGAAAAAGTTAATTCTAAAACAACTAGAAGGACAGAAATAACAAAAATAAAATCAGAAATATCATAGATTAAAATAAGATCCACTATACACAAAATTAATAAATTAAAAAGTTGGTTCTTTGAAACAGTCAACAAAATAGACCCTTGGCAAGATTAATCAAAAAAAGAGAGGGGAGACTCAAATAAACAAGATTAGAGACCCTATGGGAACAATCACAACTGATATCCAAGAAATTCAGTTCATTATGAATAAGTACTACCAGGGCCTATATTCAAAGAAACAGGAAAATCTAATAGAAATGGATGATTTCTTAAATAAATATAGGTTGCCCACATTGAATCATGTTGAGTGAGACAAGTCAAGACCAAAGGAACAAAAGGCGCATGGTATCCTTAATATGTGGCTATCAGATCCAAACAGTGCAAGAGCGAGGACTCAATATTTGCATACCCAATGATATAGACGTGGTACGGGAAATATAAACACAACTACATAGACATAAAAACTTATGACTCTGTAGACATGTTTTATTACATAGATCATTATGTATCTATGCTATACAACCCTTAGCCTAATTTTGATTATGTTCTAAAAACTAAGTGCCTGTGATTGTATATATAGATTCCCTTCTTGAATACTTGTTTGTTAAATATGTCATTTGAAATATGATGCAAAAATCAATGTTAATAAATTCTTTAATAAAAAATATATAAAAACATGATTAAAAGCTTCCCCTCTCCTTTTTGGGGGGCATGAAGACTAAGATTATTTTCCTAAAAAAAGATGTGTGAATCTGAACTAAAGGGAAAAAATTATCTCAATGGGACTTGAGGTATGTGAGTTTTGAGACAGGATCTCACTATGTAAACAAGGCTAGCCTCGTACTGGAGGTTCTCCAGCCTTAGCCTTCATGAGTGCTGGGACTACAGGTGTACACCACCATCCTCAGCAGGGTGAACTGAATTTTAATAACTTTTTTTTTATTGTTGTTGTTCGTGGAGCTTGAACTCTGGGCTTGGGGGCTGTCGCAGAGCTCTTCAGTTCCAGGCTTCCGCCCTACCCCTGGAGCCACAGCACTACTTCTGCTTTTCTGGTGGTTAATTGGAGATAAGTCTCTTAGACTTTCATGTCCAGGCTGGCTTTGAACTGTGATCCTCAGATCTCAGCCTCCTGAGTAGCTAAGATTACAGGCATGAGCCACTGCGCTGGCTAATGATAACTTTTTGAAACAGATAAGTAAATTTTCCCATTGTGTGATGCTTTTTGAAAAAGTGTTTACTTTAGAGAATAAAAGTATGTCTAGAGAAAATATGCCCTTTACCCCCATTTTATTTTCCTAATAGTCATGGGACTTAAACTTGGGCATACTTATAATTCCTGAGCTTTTTTGCTCAAGACTAGAGCTCTACTTTTTGAGCCATAGGTCCACCTTTTTGATAAGATAAGATTCTCTTGGACTTTCCCACCTGGGCTGGCCTTCAATAGAGATCCTGAGATCTCAGCCTCCTGGATTACTAAGAATACAAGGATGAACAACCAATGCCCAGCTCTCAACTTATTTTTAAGGTTGATTGTCTTCACAGTTAATATTTCTCACATTTGATGTTTTCCGGTTTGAATTACATTATCTGTGTTACTGCTTTTTAATAACTTCAGAAGAGACTTTGTTTCTAATGTGTCAAATTAAGTGATGGAATGTTTTGTATGATTTGACCTTACTGACCATGTTTCATTTTAGCTATGTATCATGTCAACAGTGACACCATGTATTTATGACTTTTGAGCATCTTTGATGTGGTATTTTAAGTCTTTGTAGATCTATTGATGAATAAGATCTATATTCAAAATCCACACAGTGGAGCTGCAATAGGGGCCAAATGGATGGGCAAAGAATAGTAAGAATGGTTTTATTTAGCATGTTAGGTCCTAATTCTTGCTTTTTGTTTGTTTGTTTTGTTTTTGGCTAAAAGCCATATATGATATAACTTCTATACCAAAGAGATGTTTACTTCAGTATAAGACAAATATTTTTCTTGTATATTCTGAAAACTGTGATTTTTAAAAATGTATAAAAATAATTATCAAAAGCAAAAAAAAAAAAGATGTGTACTGTATTTGGATTTCTAAATATTAGACTCCAGGATTATAAGAGACAAAAGCAGACATCCAACATTTGCTCCTCCAAAAGATGTAAAAGAAACACCCTTCAATCAGAGCTTTCTAATACTTACCAAGACAGCAGAATTACTGTTCAGATTTGAATTCAATGTTGAAAATTCACCCAGAGCAATGACACATTTTGAAAGATCTATTACTTTAGTACTCAGTTCTCTAAATTGGGTTAATAGAGGACAAGAAGGTGTTTTCAAATGCCATAACCAATAACCTAAAGAAAAAAGAAAAGTATCATAATTATGAATATTTATGAGTACATAAATACATTAACTCAACAACAAGCAGGCAAACATAAAAACATTTGACAAGTGGCTGGGAATTTGGTAAACAATTTG
This sequence comes from Megascapheus bottae, assembly GCF_031878675.1. Taxonomy (NCBI): domain Eukaryota; kingdom Metazoa; phylum Chordata; class Mammalia; order Rodentia; family Geomyidae; genus Megascapheus; species Megascapheus bottae. The sequence continues at coordinate 31,313,290 of NC_143525.1, read as the reverse complement.
AACAATTCAATTTCATACAATGAAATTGTGGAAGCAATCAGGGAAATGCCAACCAAAAAGAGCTCAGGTCCAGACGGTTTCACTGCGGAATTCTACAAGACGTTTAAAGATGAGGTAACACCTATACTCTTGAAACTCTTCCGAGAAATAAGAAGCAGAAGGAGCAATACCAAACTCATTTTATGAAGCTAATATTACTCTCATCCCCAAACCAGGGAAAGACCCAACAAAAAAAGAAAACTACAGACCTATCTCTCTAATGAACACAGATGCAAAACTCCTCAATAAAATACTAGCCAACAGAATCCAGAAACAAATTGTGGTTTATTGGTAGAGTATTTGCCTAGTATACATGAAGCCCTGGGTTCCATTCCTAAGTATCACATAAACAGAAAAAGCCAAAAGTGGTGCAGTGGCTCAAGTGGTAGAGTGCTAACCTTGAGCAAAAGAAGCTCAGGGACAGTGCCCAGGCCTGAGTTCAAGCCCCAAGACCGGCAAAACAAAAACAAAAACATTTGACAAACGGGAGCATGTATGTGAGCCTGTGGCCCTGGGTTTGATCTATAATACAATAAAAGGGGTTGAAGGAGCTGGGCACTGGTGGCTCATGCCTGTAATCCTAGCTACTTTCAGAGGGATCAGATCCAGCTGGGCACAGTGGCACACACTTGTAATCCTAGCTACTCAGGAGGTTGAGATCTGAGGATCACGGTTCAAAGCCAGCCTAGCACTAAAGAACTCGAGACTTTTCTTTTTTGTGGGTTGTGGCGCTGTCCCCCAGGGCTACCATATATACATACATATATATATATATATATATATATATATATATATATATGTAGTTCAGCAGATTTTCTGAAAATAGCAAGTACTCAATGTAAATGAGAATGGAAGAAAGGCAAAATAAGAGAGAGAACGGAAAGGAAGAACAAAGGCAGGAAGGAAAGAAGAAAATGCTATCTGAAACTGTACAGGTAAAATAACAAAATGTCTCATCAACTTAATAGTACCAGAAACAGGAATTATACCTTCAGCTACCAACAAAAAGCCAGATGTGGCTGGTGTTTGACACTCTAGGCGTGGGTGCTATCCCTGAGCTCTTCAGCTCAAGGCTAGTGGTTAATTGGAGATGAGGTTTTATTTGTTTTTTCTTTTTGCCAGTTCTGGGGCTTGATCTCAGGGTTTGAGCACTGTCCTTGGACTTTCTCAAGGCTAGAGCTCTACCACTTGAGCCTCAGCACCACATCCAGCTTTTTCTATGTATGTAGTTCTGAGGAATTGTTCCCAGGTCTTCACGCATGCTAGACAAGCACTCTACCACTAGGCCAAACTCCCAGCCCCAAGAGGCTCATGTTTTTTCATGCCCAGGCTGGCTTTGAACCGTGATCCTCAGATCTCAGCCTCCTGAGTAGCTAGGATTACAGGGGTGAGCCACCACGCCAGGCTTAACTTCCAGCTTTTTCTATGTATGTGGTACCGAGGAATCAGACCCAGGTCTTCGTGTATGCTAGGCAAGCACTTTACCACTCCTGGCCACACTCCCGGCCCCTCAAATTTTTTTGTCCTGAAACCATAATCTTACCAATTGGTCTTCAAGGTAACTAAAATGTCAAGCACAATCTACCCAAATCATCACAAGTCAAGATATAATAAGGACACATTCAGGTTCATTGTCGTATTGTTCATAATAGCTAAGATATGGAAACAGCCCTAATGCCCCACAATAGATTAATCGATCCCCCCCCCCCAAAAAAAAAACGGTAAGCTATATTCAATGGAATTTTACACAGCCATTAAAAATAATAAAAATAATGTCGTCTACAGGAAAATGGATAGAACTAGAACAAATCATGTTAAGTGAAGTAAGATAAGCTCAGAAAGACAAACAGCACATGTTTTCCCTTATATGCAGATATTAGATCTAAAATGCACTGAGATATGATACATTATACAGGATTCTAAATACACACAGTGAGACCAAAAGAGGATACTCTTAGGAGAGTATCATACACATAAAAAGCCAGAAGTGGGGCTGAGGCTCAAGGTAGGTTGAGATAGAGCTCTACCCTTTAGAAAGCTCAAGAACAGATCCCAGGCCCTGAGTTCAAGCCCCAGGACTGGCAAGAGAGAAAGGAAGGAAGGAAGGAAGGAAGGAAGGAAGGAAGGAAGGAAGGAAGGAAGGAAGGAAGGAAGGAAGGAAGGGGAAAGGAAAAAAGAAAAGAAAAAAAGAATTCTATGCAATTCAAGCTGCATTTTCTCTTCTGGAATGGGTCTCACTATTCACCCTGCTTAACCTTGAACAACAGAGCCTCCTTCCACCTTCCCAAGTGCTGGGGTTAGAGGTGTGCATCACTCTCAGTGGCCCTGGGTCTCATTCCCCCCACAAACCTCCATCATCTCTTTTTTTTTAACAGTCACATTTATGGTTTTTAACAACTGAAGTATTTGATCTTAATCAACTTACCATCATCTTTTTGCTGAACATGAACAACTTTCTGGAAACTGGCACTTGCTGCATTGTACACATCCAGGGCAGCAGCTTTCTTTGCAATTTGTCGTTTCAAAGAGTCTGGCAAACCACTCATGAGAAATTCACGCTTTGCTTTAAACTGTGTATCACAGTTCTGTGATTTTTCAGATGGATCTTGACTTTTAAGAAAATAATTTTTAAAAGAAAAACTAAGATTAATTCAACACTTAAAAAAATAAAGTATCTAGAAAATAAACTTTTATATTGAATTTAAAAATTAACCTAAGCTGTTAGCTGATGAAATTCTTTTTTACTTATCACAAAAGCAAAGGTATGGGCCGGGAGCCTGGCCTAGTAGTAGAGTGTTTCCCCAGCATGGATGAGGTCCTGGGTTTGATTCCTCGGTGCCACATACAAAGAGAAAGCTGGAAGTGGTACTATGGCTCAAGTGGTAGAGCACTAGCCTTGAAAAAAAGCCCAAAGAGAGTGCTCAGGCCCTGAGTTCAGGCCTACGACTAGCAAAAACAAAATAGAAACAAAACAAAACAAAACCATCTAAACCAGGCATGGTAGCTTAGGCCTATAATCCTAGTTTCTCAGGAGGCTGAGATCTAAGGATTGTGGTTCAAAGCCAGCTTCAAGCCCTAGGATGAGCAAAAACAACAACAACAAAAAAAAAGATAGAACTTGTCTAGATTAATCTATAAGCTTAATCTCTAATGCCACAAAAGTTAAGCCAATAACTCACAATGTAATACCACTATAAAACCATGACAATGTACAAAATTTAAGATTGTGACAATGTTAAGTGCTGGTACATGCAATGTATTCCCATATATTGCTAGTAGAAATGCAAAATGAAACAATCACTTCACAAGACAGTGTGACAACTTAAAATGCAAATCTGCACCTCTCAATGACAGAGCAGTCCCACTTCCAAGTATTTACCCCAAGAGAGATCAGACTTATATAGGGAGTGACAGATTGTCCAGGACTGACATGTTAAGGCCCTGAGTTCAAGCCAATATCACATACACACACAAAAAAACTTTGTTCATCTGTGTACAAGAATGTTCCTAATGGGCTGGGAGCATAGCCTAGTGGTACAATGCTCATCTAGCATATACAAAGCCCTGGGTTGGATTCCTCAATACCACATACACAGAAAAGGCTGGAAGTGGTGATGTGGTGCAAATGGTAAAGTGCTAGTCTTGAGCACAGCGAGACTCGGGACAGGGCCCAGGCCCTAAATTCAAGCCCCAGTACTGGAATTAAAAAAGAGCCTGAAGACTGGGAGGTTAGCCTAGTGGTAGAGTGTTCGCCTAGCATGCACAAAGACCCAGGTTTGATTTCTTGGTACCACATACATAGAAAAAGTTGGAAATGGTGCTGTGGCTCAAGTGGTAGAGCTTTAGCCTTGAGGAAAGCCCAAGGACAGTGCTCAGGCCCTGAGTTCAAGCCCCAAAACTGGACAACATATATATATTCAAAGAGCCTGAGCTGGGCACAGTGGCTGACACCTGTAATCCTAACTACTCAGGAGGCTGAGATGTGAGGCACTAAAGTCCATGAGACTCTTATCTCCAATTAACCATCAGAAAACCAGAAGTGGTGCTGTGGCTCAAGGGGCAGGGCAGTAACCTTGAGCTGAAGAGCTCAGGGACAGCACCCAGGCCCAGAGTTCAAGCCCCTATGACCAACCCCCGCCCCCCCCAAAAAAAAAGTCTGGCAAGGTGGTTCACATCTGTAATTCTAGCTACTGAGGAGGCTGAGATCTGAGAATCATGGTTCAAAGCTAGCCGGGGCACTAAAAAAGTCCGTGAGACTCTTAAGACTAACCACCAGAAAACAGGAAGTGGCACTGTGATCCAAGGGGTACGGCGGTAGCCTTGAGTTGAAGAGCTCAGGGACAGCATCCAGGCCCAGAGTTCAAGTCCCATGACCAACAAAAAACAAAAAGGTGTTGATAAGCCAGGCAAGAGGCAACAATGGTTCCTGCCTATAATCTTAAGTTACTTACAATGCTGAGATCTGAGGGTTGCAGGTCAAAGCCAGCCTAGGCAGAAAAGTCTATGAGACTCTTATCTCCAATAAACTACTCAGAAATAGTGAGAAGTGGATATGGCTCAAGTGGTAGAGTACTAGCCTTGAGTATAAAGAAGGTCCAGACAGTGCGTAAGCCCTGAGTTCAAGCCAAGGACCAGCAAAAAAAAAAAAAAAAAAAAAAAAAAGAAGAATGTTCATAGTGATCTTTTCACTTATTTTTGCTTTTTAATTTTTGTCTTTTTTTTTTTTTTTGCCAGTCCTGTGGTTGGAACTCAGGATTTGGGCATTTTATGTAAACTCTAATAGAACTGTGTACCTGATCTGGCAAATATCATGTAACCCTTCTACTAATTACAATAAAAAAAAAATAAATTTAAAAAAAAAAAGAACTGTGTACCTGTCCTTAGCACAAAACCAATTTTTCATTTGTTGCCCTAATTACTGTTTAATTATAGACTTTCTGCCCTTGAGATGATAAGCATTGTAATGACAGGGAATGTGAGATAATATTATATCTTTGGTAACAAAACAAATACCTTGTATACAGTGGGTATATAAATACTTAATGGATGAGATTGGTAAATGAAGTTTTTTAATGTTGTTGCTTGTTTTGTTTTGTTTTGTTTCCTGTCCTGGGCTTGGGCTCAGGACCTGAGCACTGTTCTTGGGTTTTCTCAAAGCTAGTGTTCTACCACTTGAGCCACAGCACCACTTCTGGCTTTTTTCTATGTATGTGGTACCAAGGAATCAAACCCGGGTCTTCGTGCGTGCTAGGCAAGTACTCTACCACTAGGTCAAACTCTTGGCTCTTGGTAAATGAAGTTTTATATTTTTCATTTGGTTTTTCATTATTCTGTTATTTTAGGTAGAGATGACCCCAATGTAGTTACAAAAAAAGTCAAGACCTTCAGTAGCACTATCAAATTCTATTTCTGAAAATCAACTTGTTAAACCTTCAAATGCATTTCATATGCGTTCTTATCAGACCAAACAGATAAAGATGCCCCCCATATTATATATATATATACACGTATATACACACATACATACGTGTTTATATATAGATAAAAATGTATATTTATATAAATATGCATATATATGTGTATATATACACTTTTTCTTTTTTTGGCTAGTCCCGGGGCTTGGATTCGGGATCTGAACACTGTCCTTGGGCTTTCCTTAAGTCTAGCGCTGTACCACTTGATCCATAGCACCATTTCCAGATTTCTCTCTATATATAGTACCAAGAAATCGAACCCAGGGCTTCATGCATGCTAGGCAAGCACTCTATCACTAGGTCACACTCCTGGCCCATATTCCATGAGATATTTTGACACTTAAAATTTTATATTGGGGGATTGGAGTTTGGCCTAGTGGTAGAGTGCTTGCCTAGCATACACTAAGACCTGGGTTTGATTCCTTGGTACCACATATACAGAAAAGGCTGGAAATGGTGTTATGGCTCAAGTGGTAGAGCTCTAGCCTTGAGAAAGTCCAAGGACAGTGCTCAGGCCCTGAGTTCAAGCCCCAGGAGTAGCAAAAAAAAAAAAAAATTGTATTGGACCTACCTGTTCTCAACAAAATCAAGTACAGGATTGGCTGGTTTTTGAGGCTTTCTGGCAAGAAATAAAGGAGCAATTTTCATTTTTCCTTAGGGAAAAAAAAGCAATCAGGTTAGTATTAATTATCTTATATTTCATCTACTCTCAAAATTATGTCTTCTAAACTTTTTTTGTATATGCCAATCCTAAGATTTCAATTCAGAGCCTAGGAACTGTCCCTGAGCTTTTTTGGAAAGGTTAGTGTTTACTACTTGAGCCACAATTCTACTTCTGGCTCTTTTGATGACTAATTGGAGATATAGATTTTCACAAACTTTCCTGCCCAGGGTGGCTTCGAACATGGACCACCAGCACCCAGCTTCTTTTAGGACAAACTCTCGGCCCTTAGAAATTCATTTTTTAAACAAATCAGGAGGCTGAGATCTTAGGATTGTGGTTCAAAGCCAGACCAGGCACTAAAGTCTGTGAGACTCATCTCCAATTAATCACTAGAAAACTGGAAGTGGTGCTGTGGCTCAAGAGGTAGAGCAGTAACCTTGAGTGTGCCCAGGCCCGGAGTTCAAGCAAGCTGGAAGTGGTGCTGTGGCTCAAGCAGTGGAGTCCTATCCTTGAGAAAGCCTAAGGACAGTGTTCAGGTCCTGAGTTCAAAGACCCAGGAATGGCAAAAAAATAAATAAAATAAATTATAAAAAATACTCAGTTCATCAAAACTTTAGTCATTAAAGTGGAAATAATAAGCCAGATGTGGTGGCTCATGCCTATAATCCTAGCTACACAGGAGGCTGAGATCTGAGGATGGAAGTTCAAAGCCACCCTGGGCACTAAGTCCATCAGACTCTTATCTCCCTCCAATTAACCACTAGAAAACCGTTAAGTGGTGCTGTGGCTCAAGAGGGGTGGTAGCCTTGAGCTGAAGAATTCAGGGACAGAGCCTAGGCTCCAGAATTCATGCCCCACAACCAACAACGATAACAAAAATAATAATAATGGAAAAAAATAATAATGGAAATAATACAACCAAAATGTCATAAGACAAGAAATTAAATATCCATTTTGAGTGCACTCAGAATAATTTCCCCAAAACATTCTTGTATAAACAGTATTAAGTTTGATTACCAGGTATGTTTTTGGAAGGCTTTTTTCCTAGCACATCATTCAAACATTGTAGTTTCTTCAGATTTTTCTCTGGCTTTTTTAAACAAGTAGGACTTGAATCTATTAGTATTAGAGAGTCCTAAGACCAAAAAAAGAAAAAAAATTAATACAGAGATCCCGTTATCCAGAGAGGATATATTCCAGTAACCCCAACAAATGTCTCCCAGATAATTTCAAATACTGTATGTACTAGGCCTTTTCATATATATACTTACCTTACCACCCCTTATATCTGTAACTCTGCAGCTTGAGGTGTGACAGCAAAATTAGGATGAATATCTTTTTCCTTCTTACCATAATTCTTAGCAACTTCAACATATAACTTTTCTTCATTCCTTCCTAAGTCAGGAATTTTTGCTTTTTCATTGAAGTATTTACTTTATGAAAGTATTAACTTTATACATTCAAATAGTCAGCATTGCTCAGAGAAAAATAGAATAGCTAGTTCAGCTTATGAATACTCCTGAAGGGATTGAGAAAGGCTCAGACTATTCTGAGAGCAAAAGGGAGCCAAAAGCTTTTAAAACAAAACTGGAAGTAACATTTTCTTCCACCACCTGAAGGCTACCATACACTATGGCCTTGTAATTTTGTAATGGTTTCTTTTTCCCATCCCCCAAAACAAACCAGGAATTATTAATACTCACATCTGATTCTGGTGATTTCTCCTTTTGCAGATGTCGAGAGGAACGCCTTAAGGGTGTCACAATTTCTTCATTAGTCTTTGACCTACTGATATGTAAAGCTTTTGCCTTTTCAATCAATTGTTTTGCTTTTGATAAATTCGAAGTACTGCTTGCCTAGACAAAAATTTGAACTGTTAATCTAGTCTACAGCAAATATTTAATTATTATTATTATTATTTATTATTATTATTATTATTACTGGTTCTGGGGCATGAACTCTGGCCAGGGACCTATCCCTGAGTTCATTTTGCTCAAGGCTAGCACTCTACTATGTGAGCCATAGTACCACTACCACTGGCTTTTCCTGTGATTAACTGGAAATAAGATTCATAGACTTCTGCCTGGGCTGGTTTTGCACCAAGATCCTTGGACCTCAGCTTCCTGTGTAGCTAGAATTACAGGCATGAATCATCAGAACCCAGGTAATATTTCATATTTAATACAAAAATATAAAAATGGAAAAGGGCAGGGCCAGGAGTTTGGCTTAGGGGTAGAGTGCTTGTCTCGCATGCACAAAAACCCCGGGTTCGATTCCTCAGTACCACATACACAGAAAAAACTGGAAGTGGTGCTGAAGCTCAAGTGGTAGAGCTCTAGCCTTGAGAAAGTCCAAGGACAGTGCTCAGGCCCTGAGCTCAAGCCCAGGACTGGCAAAAAAAAAAAATAGAAAAGGGGCCAGGAATTCGGCCTAGTAGTAGAGAGTGCTTGCCTACCACGCACGAAGCACTGAGTTCAATTCCTTAGTACCACATACACATAAAAAGCCAGAAGTGGAACTGTGGCTCAAGTGGCAGAACAAAAGAAGCCTTGAGCAAAAGAAGCTCAGGGATAGTGCTAATGCCCTGAGTTCAAGTCCCAGGACTGGCAAACAATATATTTGCAGACACAACAAGAAATAATTATTATAATTATAATATTATTATTCTCTACTTGTTTTGTATTAGGTGAGGAAATAGAAAGATACCAGGCCACTGCAAATCAGGAAAATCAATTTTTTTTTGTCGGTTGTGGGACTTGAACTCTGGGCCTGGGTATTGTCCCTGAGCTCTTCAGCTCAAGGCTACCACCCGACCCTTTGAGCCACAGCGCTACTTCCAGGAAAATCAATTTTGCCAGATACCAAGCCTGCTGTCGTCACCTTGATCATGAATGGACTTTCACATCCAATGATCTGTGAGATCTGTGAGAAATAAACTTGTGATTTGAGCTACCTGGGCTGTAGTGATTTGGTGTAGCACCACAAACTCAGATAGGCAACCTTAAGAAAAAAGACTGTTAATGTAGTCATAAAAAAAAAAAACCTTCTCCAAGTAAATATCCTAATAGTTTACATCTCACAACAAAGTATCTTCATACCTTTATAAACTAGCTAGAAAAATGGGATGACAGTAAAAAATAGTACAGAGAAGTAGTTAACCAATTTATAAAATGTATATATATCTTTGACTTATTTTATAACAGGAGTTGGGTTGTTTAGGGAAACAAAGTATCATTCAGAGGATTCCAGCATTTTAATTACCTTTCTAGTCTGAGAAATAAAATCTTCATCAGTTGTTTCAAATTTCCTAGATTTTTTCTTAGATTTCCTGGGAGTACTAATTCTGATGAATTTCATTCTAAAAAAAGAGATGAGGTTACTTAGAAACATTTTCTTAATTGTAATGTTTTAGAATCTCAGACCGAAAAATGAACCAACTAAAAGGGCTGGGAATATGACTTAGTGGTAGAGTGCTTGCCTAGTATGCATGAAGCCTTGGTTCAATTCCCCAGTACCCCATAAGCAGAAAAAGATGGAAGTGGTGCTGTGGCTCAAGTGGTAGACTGCTAGCATTGAGCAAAAAGAAAAAAAAGGCTGTGACAGACAAAAAAAAAATTTATTTTATTTTTGCCAGTCCTAGGGCTTGAACTCAGGGCCTGGACTCTGTCCCTGAGCTTTTTCCTCAGGGCTGGTGCTCTACCACAGCACCCATAGTGCCACTTGCAGTTTTTTCTGAGATAAGAGTCTCATAGATGGGCCGGGAGTTTGGCCTAGTGGTTAAAGTGCTTGCCTAGCATGCATGAAGACCCGGGTTCGATTCCTCGGTACCACATATATAGAAAAAAGCCAGAAGTGGTGCTGAGGCTCAAGTGGTAGAGCTCTAGCCTTGAGAAAGTCCAAGGACAGTGCTCAGGCCCTGAGCTCAAGCCCAGGACTGGCAAAAAAAAAAAAGAGTCTCATAGACTTTCTTGCCTGGTCTGCCTTTGAACTGTGATCCTCAGATTTCAATCTCCTGAGTAGCTAGGATTACAAGACTACAGGCATGAGCCACCAGTGCCTGGCAACTTTCCTTAGAAATAATAAAACTTAGTTGGGTACTGGTAGCTCACACTTGTAATTCTAGCTACTGTCCTAGCCCAGATGGCTTTGAACCGTGATCTTCAGAACTCAGGCCACTGAATAGCTAGGATTATACGTATGAGCCAACAACACCTAACGAAATAAATCTTTCAATTAGTTTCCTAAAATATTTTTTGTTTAGTTTGGTATTGAAACTATAGGCGAACTCTGGCCTGAAAATCATTATCAGCCCTCAAATTCAAGATCCTCCTGTCCCAGTCTCCCGAGTGCTAAAATTACAGGTACAACCATATTGGGCCTTAGGATTATTCTTTTTTTTTTTTTTTTTTTTTTTTTTTTGCCAGTCCTGGGCTTGAGCTCAGGGCCTGAGCACCGTCCTTGGACTTTCTCAAGGCTAGAGCTCTACCACTTGAGCCTCAGCACCACTTCCGGCTTTTTTCTATGTATGTGGTACTGAGGAATCGAATCCGGGTCTTCATGCATGCTAGGCAAGCACTTTAACCACTAGGCCAAACTCTTGGCCCCATGGATTATTCTTATATTAGCCAGAATCACTATGTAAGTATACATTTCATCTTGTATTCAATTTACCCAAGAAATAACACTCTGATTTATTGACTATTTGTTAAATATGCAGAATTAATATTGGGTATTTCTTCAGGGATAACTGCGATAAATCAGAGTTTACAACTCATCTAAAATTTATCTAGAACTCTTTTGAAGTTATGACTGACTAAATTTACAAAACAAGAAGCAGTTTTAGGCCTGTGGATAACACCTATAACCCTAGCTAGTCAGGAGTCTGAGATCTGAGGATAGTGGTTCAAAGCCAGCCTGGGCAGGTAAGTCCCTATGAGACTCTTATCTCCAATTAACCAATTAAAAACCAGAAGTGGAGCTGTGTTAGAACATTAGCCTTGAACAAAAGTGGTCAAGGATAGTGCTCAGGTCCTGAATTTAGGCCCCACAGACCCACACACAAAAGAAGAAATTGTTGGGCCAGGAGTTTGGCCTAGTGGTAAAGTGCTTGTCTAGCATGCATGAAGACCTGGGTTCAATTTGTCAGTACCACATAAATAGAAAAAGCCAGGGGCCGGGAGTTTGGCCTAGTGGTAGAGTGCTCGCCTAGCATGCACAGAGGCCCGGGTTCGATTCCTTGGTACCATATACACAGAAAAAAGCCGGAAGTGGTGCTACAGCTCAAGTGGTAGAGCTCTATCCTTGAGAAAGTCCAAGGACAGTGCTCAGGCCCTGAGCTCAAGCCCAGGACCAGCAAAAAAAAAAAAAAATAGAAAAAGCCAGAAGTGGTGCTGTGGCTCAAGTGGTAGAGCACTAGCCTTGAGAAAACCCAAGGACAGTGATCAGGCCCTGAGTTCAAGCCCCAGGACTGGCAAAAGCGAAAGAAAGAAAGAAAGAAAGAAAGAAAGAAAGAAAGAAAGAAAGAAAGAAAGAAAGAAAGAAAGAAAGAAAGAAAGAAAGAAAGAAAAGAGGGAGGGAAGGAAGGAGGGAAGGAAGGAAGGAAAGAAGGAAGGAAGGGAAAGAAAGTTCTTGAAATCTTGTTCTTTTCCTTATTAAAATACCATTCCTTTTCTTATTAATCAGTTGTATTCTTGAAATCATATCCTTCAATGCTTGAAGTACTTTCTTTTCCAATTAGTAATGCTGTAGAATATCAGAACATTAGAACAAAAACAAAACCTTACCTGATAGGACTCTCTGAATCTGAGGATACTGTTAACAACTCCGCAGTGTATAGGCTATGCTTTTCTGATGGGCTGGATTTTTTTACTGGACTATTGTCTTGTATATCTTCGGAATCAGCCCTAAGGGTTACTGAAGTATGTACGTTTCTGCTTCTTAAAGATCTCCTGGTTGGTTTGTGTAGAGAAAGATTTGTCAGTCCATCTTCAGATTCAGCTTTAGAATGCATAACCTTGTCTTTAATTGGTGTGCTGGTTTTTCTTGGTGTTTGTTTACTCAGAGGAATCTTTAAAGGGTCATCACAAACAAGACTTTCACTATTAAAAAATGTACTGCTTTTGAAAACTTCTGATTTCTTTTGTCTTAAACTCATTTTATACTTATTTTGACTTTGTTTACTTTTTAAGGAAAAGGTTGTTTCTCTCACTTGAGTATTATGCTCTCGGTTTTCTGTAACACTGGTATCTAATGTTTTCTTACCCTTTTCCTTTAACTTTTTACTTTTCCCCTTAGAAAAATTTCCTTTCTTAATGTGTGACTGTGAACTATCATTATTTGAAGCCATTTGGCTACTAGAATTTTCCATGTTTGTTTTACTGTTCTCTCTTTCTTCCTCATTTGATTTTTCATTAAGGTCTTTCAGCTTATCAGAAGATTTTTTTATTCCATTTTTAAGTGTATCTGAGACTGGCTGCCTAAATGCTTTCATAAATTGCTGTCTCTCTTCCAGGCTGCACTTTGGTTTCACAGCTTCCAAACCTCCAGCCTCCAACACTGCTAACTCAAGTTCTTCCTCCTGTATCACGACATTAGATTTCCTTTTCTGAACTGTCTGTTCATTCTCAGGATCAGAAAAACTAGTCTCCATCTCAGACTGCTTTTGTTTCAAGAAGATTGCAGGTATCTTCCCTGTCTTTTTTGGGGGAGTGGGGTGAACCTGTGCAAGGACAGTAACTGTCTTAAAATGTACCTGCTGAGTTATTTCACAGTTTGCTAGTTCGCTTATATAATTATTTTTGGCCATTTCAACTGTGTCAGAAGAAACACAAATCGACATTGTAGAGTCTGGAATCTGTTGCCCTTGACTTTCCTTATGACTTTTTAAAAATTCCTCATATGAGACAGTTATTGTACTATCATTTAAATGGACCATTTCATGATCTCTAGCGTTAGCATAATTTGTAACGCTCTCAATTTCATGAGTTAGAGAAGGCATTATCTGTTTACCATCTTTACATTCTTTTAGTTCCTCTGCCAAGGGTAAGCTTTCAGATAGAACAATTACATCTCTGTGCTTCCTTTTTCTCAACCTTTTACAATCGTTTTTTGAGGTACTTTGTTTAGGATTTGCTTTCTTAAAACTCTTATTGGTGGTTATAGTATTTGATTGGTTTCTGCTATCTTGAATACTTTCTGCAACAATCTCTATCTGCTTCTTGTGAAGTGAAACAGAGGCATTTTTCTCCACAAAATCATTATTTAAACTATACTCATCCCTACTGTCATCACTACTAATTTCAACTGGAGATTCTGTTTCTGTTTTAATATTACTTAGTTGATGAGATAGATTAATCATCTTTCTTTTCTTTTTCAGCTCTGCATTTGAGAACATTTCCAAAGATGGCTTATAGTCATTGTTATTGTCAGTAGGCAATGGTGATGATGAGTTTATCTTGCAGTCATTTGCTGATTGTAACTTCTCATTCGTAGGTGAAGTCTTCCTAAAGTAATGCATAATATTACTGGATTTCGAAGGAGAGAAAACCTTGTCTCCAGTCTTTCCTACTGGTGATAAATATTTGGTAATCGTTTTGCAGGAAGATCTGTCATTGTCATCTTTCCTTCGCTTTTTGCAAGGCTAACAATTAAAAAAAACATTTATTTTAATAAATTAAATTATACACAAACATATATATAATATGAATCTAACATTTGGAATAAATAGAATTTTTTTTAAAAGCAAGAATACTATAGATAAAAAGCATGATATATCAGAAAGTGAACTTTCAGGCCAGGAGCATGGTCTAGTGCTAGCATGCTCCCCTAGCATTCACAAAGCTCTGGGTTCGAGTCCCCAAAACTACATACTCAGAAAAAGCCAGAAGTGGCACTGTGGCTCAAGTGGCAGAGTGCCGGCCTTGAGCAAAAAATGTCGACAGTCCCCAGGCCCCAAGTTCAAGCCCCAGGACAGAAAGAAAGAAAGAAAGTAAGCAAGCAAGCAACTCCCAAGTTACACATATATTCGACAAAATAAAAATGACTGACTTAATCTATTTTTAATTGCCTTTTAACTTTCATCTGTACAATACAGAAATTGTCTTATCACAAAGTTGATATAAAACAAAATAATCTGTAAAAGGCATTTAGCTTTACCATCCCACATAGAAACTATCATTATGAAATAGGCTCTCTCAAAAGTGTACCAATTAAGCTAAGCACAGTGGCTTACTCCTGTAATCCTAGCTACTCAGGAGGCTGAGACCTGAGGATGGAGGTTCAAAGACAGCCCAGGTACTCAAGAACATGTAACTCTTATCTTCAATTAATCACTAGAAAACAGGAAGTGGTGTTGTGGCTCAAGAGGTAGGGTGGGTAGCCTTGCTCTCAAGAGCTCAGGGCCAGCCCCCCAGGCCCAGAGTTCAAGCCCCATGTCTAGCATGCATGAAGGCCTGGGTTCGGTTCCTTGGTACCACATACATAGAACAAGCCAGAAGTGGCAATGTGGCTCAAGTGGTAGACTGCTAGCCTTGAGAAAGCTCAAGGACAGTGCCTAGGCCCTGAGTTCAAGCCCAGGACTGGCAAAAAAAAAAAAAAAGTGCACCAACCCACTATGCAGAACATGTGATATAATCCTAACCTTCAAAACTCTAATACATTGCTCAATTTCAGACCTAAGACAATTGGGGCTAATTGATACCTACATATATTTGGTATTATATGACCCAAAAAACATGCCAAATTATTTTCAATTCTTTTCATGCTATCATAACACTAATCTATGTATTCTTAGCATTTTTGTTCTGTCAATTTAACTAAATAATTTTGTTGTCAGTCCTGGGACTTAAACTCAGGGGTTGGGCATTGTTTCTGAGCTTCTTTTGCTCAAGCCTAACACTCTACCACTTGAGACACAGTGCCACTTCTGGCCTTTCTGTTTATATGGTACTGAAGAACTGAATCTAGGGTTTCATGCATGCATGCTAGGCAAGCACTGTACCACTACGCCACATTCCCAGTCCTCCTTGAGCTCTTTTGCTCAATCAAGGCTAACATTTGAGGCTCAGCTCCACTTCTGGGCACCCATCTTTTTTTTTTTTTTTTGCCAGTCTTGGGCTTGAGCTCAGGGCCTGAGCACTGTCCTTGGAGTTTCTCAAGGATAGAGCTCTACCACTTGAGCCTCAGCACCACTTCCAGCTTTTTTCTATGTATGTGGTACCGAGGAATCGAACCCGGGTCTTCATGCATGCTAGGCAAGCACTTTAACCATTAGGCCAAACTCCCGGCCATCTTTAAAAAAAACCCATCTTTAAAAAAAAACAACTGTATTTTTTGGGGAGAGGTACTAGGGATTGAGCCCAGGACATTGCACTTGCTAAGTAAGTGCTTTGCCACTGAGCTACATACCAGCTTTTTTTTGTTTTGCTAGATGATTTTTTTTAAGTATTCATGAAGCATGACTATGATATAGAACAATAGCCTAATATTTGAAGTCTTAACAACATATTTCCCATCTTAGCTGGGCCCCAGTGGCTCACCTTTGTAATCCTAGCTACTCAGGAAGCTGAGATCTGAAGATCACAGTTAAAAGCCAGCATGGGCAAAAAAGTCCCTGGAAGACTCTTTTCTCCAAAAAAAAAAAAAAAAAAAAAACAACGTTAAAAAAGCTGGAAGTGGGGGCCAAGAGTTTAGCCTAGTGGCAGAGTGCTCGCCTAGCATGCACAAAGACCCAGGTTCGATTCCTTGGTACCACATGCGTAGAAAAAGCCAGAAATGGTGCTGTGGCTCAAGTAGCAGAGTGCTAGCCTTGAGGAAAAAGCCCAAGGATAGTGCTTAGGCCCTAAGTTTAAGACTCAGGAGTGGCAAAAAAAAAAAAAAAAAAAAAAAAAAAAGCTGGAAGTGGCTCTGGGAAACAAGGGACAGAACACTAGTCTTGAACACAAAGAGGCTCAGGGACAATGCCCAAACCCTAGGAACATCAAAAATAAAGCAAAACAATCAAAAAACCCAACTTTTCATCCCATGGCTTATATGAGCATTTGATACAATATTAAGGGGAAAAAAGTGTACCAAAAGCAGAAACTGTAAACAAAAGACTAATACACTGACAAGAACAGAGCTGGTACCAGGCACCAGTGTCTCATACCTGGAATTCTAGCCACTCAGGACTCTGAGGATTGTGGTGCATAAACAGCATGGGCAGCAAAGTCCATGAGACCCTTAACCTTCAATTAATCACCAAAAAGCCCAAAGTGGAAATGCAGGTCAAGTGTTATAGCTCTAGCCTTAAGGATAAAAGTTGTGACAACCTCTAGTCCTTGAGTTCAAGTCCTAGGATAGTCACCAGAAAAAAAGAATACAGCTGGTATTGTGGCTTATGCCTGTAATCCCAGTACTTACATGATTGAAGCCGGGCCATAAGTTTAGTGACAACTGGGGTACCTAACAAGATCTGTCTCAAAAAAACAAAACAAAACAAAAAAACCAGCCTGATTATACTAAAATCAAGAACTGTGCAATTCAATCTAAGGACCCATGGCACCTACATGTAATCCTAGCTTCTCACGAGGCTGAAAATTGAAGATAGTGGTTGGAAGCCAGCCTGGGAAGGGATATTAGCAAAACTCCATCTTCAGTTACCAATAAGAAAAAAAAAATTACTGGGGCTGGGAGCTTGGCCTAGAGTTAGAGTGCTAGCCTAGCATGCAGGAAGACCTAGGTTGGATTCCTCAGTACTTCATACATAGAAAAAAGCCAGAAATGGTGCTGTGGCTCAAGTGGCAAAGTTCTAGCCTTGAGAAAGCCCAAGGACAGTGCTCAGGCCCAAGGCCCAGGACTGGCAAAAAAAAAAAAAAAAAAAAAAACAATAAACAAAAAACAAAAAAACCCGGTGCAGTGGCTTACGCCTGCAACCCTAGCTACTCAGGAGGCTGAGATCTGAGGATCAAGGTTCAAAAAGACCTGAGACTTATCTCCAATTAACTACTAGAAAATGAGAAGTGAGGCTTGGCTCAAGAGTAGGGCGGTAGCTTTGAGCTGAAGAGCTCAGGGAGAGCGCCGAGGCTGAGTTCAAGCCCCATGACCCACAAAAAAAAAAAAAAGAAAGAAAGAAAAGAAAAAAAAGAAAAGCCAAAAAGTGGTGCTGTGGCTCAAGTGGTAGAGTGCTAGCCTTGAGGAAAAAGCCCAAGGATAGTGTTCAGGCCCTGAGTTCAAGCCCCAGGACTGGCAGGAAAAAAAAAAGAAAAAAGAAAAAAAACCTGGCTTAAAGGTATAGCTCAAGTGGTAGAATATCAGCCAAACAAGCAAGCCAAGGACAGTGACTGTAGGAATTTAACCTCATTTCCTCAGTAAGGGATAAAAAAAAAATAGCATATAAAAAAAATCAAACAAAAACCCTATAATCCAAGTGCCAGAGAGTCCTTCACACCTGAGACAAGCTAAACAATTCATTTGGTTAGTAAACTATACTGGTAGAACAAGGAATTTCCGATAAACAAAACTTACTGGATTTGGGGCTGAGAGTGCGGCTTCGTGGTAGAATGCTTGCTTAGCATGCATGAAGCCCTAGGTTCCTTTCCTCAGTACCACATAAACAGAAAAAGCCGAATGTGGGGCTGTGACTCAAGTGGTAGAGTACTAGACTTGAGCAAAAGAAATTCGGGGACAGTGGCCAAGCCCCAGAACTAGAAAACAACAACAAAACTGGATTCTAAAAGCTAGGAGTCCCAGTTAAATGAGCATACATTTTAGCTTACTTCAAGAACACGGAGATACATCAGTTTGCATGTTAGTCTGAGAAGAAAAGATATAAAAACCTAGAGCTGTATACTCCCTCTTTATAAAAAACTGTTTAGTGTACTTCACTGAAACCTAAACACAGAACATCAGTATGCCATGCTGGAATTCCTCACTGCAGTATATTACGTTCTAGAGCTAGGAGAAACTGATCTCTCTATCAAGCACAATTACTGCTTAAAGTGACATTCTGAATGGAATTCCTAGAATAGGATGCCATGTGGGCTTGGCAGACAGATCTTTTTCAGCGCTAAAGTTCTATGGTTCCCTATGCGGAACCCAGAATCTGACACAAGTTATGGGATGCCCTATCACTTGTCACAAACACACACTGTTTTCCACCAACGTACTAAAACCTAGAACCTGGACGTGGCTCATCCCGGACTTAATGAGACACCGAAAGCTTCTCCCAGTCTCACGTTTGTCGGGATTTATCACCATTCCACTAAACGACACCTTGTGCCAACTGTCTTTCTTCAGCTGCCTCTCCCCTGCAGGAAGCAAAGTCAGGATCGCCTTCCACCTACCCCACCCCCACCCCCACCCCTCCGCCCCCATACCTCCACAGGCGAAGAAAGGAACTTGACAGAGACCAGATCTCACCTCAATCTCGTAGTCCTTCACCGGAGGGGGAGCCGCTGCAGCCGCCATGGCCAGGACCCCCACCATGCTCCCTGTCCCCCAGAATCCCGGCTCTTAGGACCTTGTGCCGACCGGCCTGGCCTGTCCGGAGGCCATGGAGGCGGCCAGCTCCTAGCCGAGGAATGACTGGGCCTTCGGATCCCTCTGGGGTCCGCCACAGCCCACCAACCCGGAGCGGAGGCTGGGCCCAGCTCCGCGGTCAAAGGCGGAAAAACAAAAACCAACAAGGCGGCGAGGAAAAGCGGGCTGCGAGGCCCCGGGGACGCGGCCTGCAAATGCAGGGTGCTTCCGAGATGGGCGATCCCAGCCGGGCGCTCGGGACTGGGACCCGGGCGAGCACGGACGGACGAACGCCGCTCCACCCCGGGGCTTCGGCGGGAGTTCTTGTCAATTGGGTTTTCGCGCCGTCCTGAGCTCAGGGGGCGGAGCTGACGGGCGCTTCTGGAGTCTGCGCGGACGGGGAGCCCAGGGGGCCAAAACAGGCACGGCGAAGCCGTTTTCGGGTGCACCAAGTCTTGTCGAAAATCCGCGGGGTTTTCGAGTTTACACCCAGTGTCACCATTTGAGGGGTGAATTGGCTAAAATTACACGGCAGAATTAAATCTTAAATTCTAAACTAGTATTTTTTTTAAAGTGGAAATTTGAATAGGAGAATCCAGTTAAACCGGATACCCTTGGCTCACGCCTGTAACCTTCAGCTACTCAGGAAACAGAACTGATGATCAGGGTTCCACATCAGCTCGGGCAGGAAAGTCGGTGAGACTCATCTCCCACGAAGCAGCAAAGAACCGAAAACGGAGCTATGGCTCAAGTGGGAGAGTGCTAGCCTTGAGCTAGAACCTGAGGTAGTGTTCAGCCAATCCAGTTATTTTATTTAAAAAATGGAAATGGCCGGGCGCTGGTGGCTCACATTTGTAAACCCGCCTATTCAGGAGTCTGAGATCTTAGTATCACGGTTAGAAGCTAGCCCAGGCAGGAAAGTCGATGAGACCTCTCTGTGTCTCTCTGTCTGTCTGTCTGTCTGTCTGTCTGTCTGTCTGTCTCTCTCTCTCTCTCTCTCTCTCTCTCTCTCTCTCTCTCTCTCTCTCTCTCTCTCTCTCTCTCTCTCTCTCTCTCTCTCTCTCTCTCTTTGAGCCTGGACACTGTCCCTAAACTCTTTCTTTCAAGACTAGCGCTGTACCACTTTGAGTCACAGATCCACTTCCTGTTTTCTGGTGGTTAATTGGACATAGGGGTCTTCTGAATTTCTGGCTTTCAACTGTTATCTACAGATGACCACTTCCTGAGTAGCTAGGATTACAGGCTTGAGCCACTGGCAGCGCTGGGCTGAATTGAAATTTTCACTGCAGAAATTGCCAGTAGCAACAGAAGGCCTTTTCTGTACGAATGTTGGATTTATTTTCCGATTTATTATTTTCTTTCTGGCTTTCCTTTTTGCTGGGACTGAACTCACATCCTTGCTCGCTAAGCAAGCACCCTATCACTTGAGCTATGCTTACATCCCTCTCATTGTTTTCCATGAATCCATCCATCTCATAAAATATTGTGTGCTTGTTATGTACGTGGTCAACAAAGAATCTGTGAAAAAGCAGAAATTTTCCTCTCTTCTTCAAATTTATTTTCAAGTTGGAAGATAAAAATAAGCTATTTAGAGCCAGAAGTTTGGCCTAGTGGTTAAAGTGCTTGCCTAGCATGCACGAAGACCCGGGTTCGATTCTTTGGTACCACATACATACAAAAAGCTGGAAGTGATACTGAGGCTCAAGTGGTAGAGCTCTAGCCTTGAGAAAGTCCAAGGGCAGTGCTCAAGCCCAGGACTGGCCAAAAAAAAAAAAAAAAAAGCTATTCAGGAAGCTGAGATGTGAGGATCGTAGTTCAAAGCCAGCCTGTCAAGGCAGTCTGTAAGGCTCTTGTTTCCCATTAACTACCAAAAGGCCAGAAGTAGAGCAGTGGCTCAAGTAGTGAAGCATCAGCCTTGAGTCCAATAAGCAGCAAGGGATTGTGCCCACGGCTCTAAGTTCAAGCCCCAGTACCAGCATGTACACATGCACATATTCACAAGATAAATAAGTTAAACATATGGAATGACATAATGCAGGAAGTAGGATAAGGAAGTTTTAAATATGGTTAAGGACATATCTGGGGCCTTCTAAACAGTTTCTCAGGTGTCTTCAGAAGGAGTTGGCCCAATTCTGAATGGTTCCTCTCTGAAGTTTAGAATGCAACTTCCTTTGGTTGACTTGAGCAATGCAACTTTTCTTTCCTTTTTTTTTTTTTTTAATTTCTTGTGTTGCTCCTCAGGCTTGACCTCTGACCTAAACACTGTCCCTAAGCTTGAGCCAAAAGCTCCACTTTTTGCCGATTAGAAATAAGAGACTTTCCTGTCCAGACTGGCTTTGAAGCTCAATCCTCAAATTTCAGCCTCCTGAGCAGGTAGGAGTACAGTGCCCAGTTGCCACTTTTATTTTTTCTTGTGCCTGTCTTGGGCTTGAACTCAGCCTGAGCACTGTTCCCCACTTTTTTCACTCAAGGTTCCGCTTCGAACCACAGTTTCATTTTCAGCTTTTGGTAGTCAACTAGAGATAAGAGTTTGATGGAACTTTTCTGCTTGGGTTGGCTTTGAATCATGATCTAATAGTATTTACTATTTGGACCTTAAGCTTTGGGCTCTTGCCAGGATTGCTGGCACTTGGATTATTTGCTTAGAACAAGAGCTTCTAGATGATGGCATGTGGGTCACAGGAACCATCAAATTCCTGCTGTGACTGAGAAAACTCATTGACTTAGAGAGGTAGAACATGACGACGCAAAGTCCAGGGTTTTAGCTTTAGTTCTGGGTTCAAATGTTGACCTAAGGAAAGTGGATTCCTTTCCACGCCTCGCTCCCTCTTCAGCACAGTAGAAATTAAAGTAGGGCTGTACATGTGATAAAATGGGGGAAGCACTTCGCCATGAGCTCGTACTGATCGCGCCATGAATTTCCTGAGGAAGTATGGAGCCGCTGCGGAGTCGGCCAGCCAAGAAGCCAGAGCAGCAGCTAGGCCCAGACGCTGACCGCCAGCATTCGAGACGCGGCTGCGGAGCCGTCAATCAAGCTGCGGTGGGGTGGGGCGGGGCGGGGCGTGCGGAGGGCGTGGCAAACGTGGCGGCTGTTGCGCGTGCGCAAGGCGGCACGGGGCTGATCCGCCGGGCTGTTCGCTGGCGCCGGGCTCTGGGGTGAACTCGAGTCCCGGTCGCCTGCCGTGCGGCCGGATGAGGGGCGTGATGGAGCCGGAGCCCGAGCTGTTGCTGCAAGAGGCTCGAGAGAACGTGGAGGCGGCGCAGAGCTACCGGCGGGAGCTGAGCCAGCGGCTTCAGGGGCTGCGGGAGGCGCAGAGGCAGGTCCGAGGGCCGCGCCCGGAGGGGCGCTGTGGGCCCGGGGCGGGGGGCGCGGGCTGAGACGGCTCCGGCGCGCGGGAACGAGGGGGAAACCTGTGGGAGCTAGAGGAAGGAGCTTCGGAAGGTGGACGGACCTGGCAGGATCTGCTAACCGGGAAGTAGTAGCCGGGGAGATCTGAAGGGGAAGACGAAATTTGGGGGGGGGGGTCGAGGGAAAGAGTGTTGGGGGAGCGTGCGGGACAGTCCTGGAAACTACATTTGAGCCCCCACGGAGCAGCATCTTGTGTTGGGGACGCGCCGAAGGTTGTGGCAACGGGAGAGGTTGCGGATGATCTGGGAAGACTTGTAATCGATTCATTTCAGGGATCCTGAGGAAGATGTGGGGCAGCGACCTGAGGGTGGGGGGATTAAAAGTGGAATATTTATTGTGGCGAGGCTTGGAGACGAAGGAGAGAAGAGGAGATAGGAGTTGGGAAGGATAGCCATCGTGTTAAATGAATGAGGTTAATGTTTGAATGCTGTGGTCCTGAGTGCTTTGAGTAAAAGTAATCTTGTTCCTGACGGTTTAGCATTTAAGATGAAGAATAAGGGAAAATGAGATGCTTAGGGAGGGTACGTACACAGGCCAAGGGAAATAGGAAAAGACACTGCGACCTGACTGCTGAAGGAAAAGCTAAATATATTTTCTTCAAGTGGTGCCGTTATCTCTTCCTTGGAGAAAAAGACTTATCAAAGGTAGAGGGAAAACACGTGGCGTTCTTGACACTCGCAGACATAAACAGAAGAAGATAGAACCCACTGCTGAGAACTCACTGCTGAGTGTGTTAGGAGATTAGTATCTTAGGCCACTACTAACCTGAGTGTCACTTAAACGTTTTTGGGGGGGATAAGTGGGATTCCATGTGAATTTCTCTGGGTCTCATTTAATATTCACATAATCTGTTGTGTTTGTACTAAGATGATAGTAGTGTCTTTGGATATTGTTATTGGTAAGAATATATGAAATGCTTTGGATTGTACATATCTTTAAATCTTTGTTATAGAGTTGATGTACAGCCAATATCATTCCTATGTTAATAGCCAAACTGGGAGTAGAATGTAGATATGATTGCCTTGATTTAGTGAATACTTTTCAAGGCTTTCCTGTGCCTTTGGTTTGCCTTTGGGGACGTCTGTGTTACTCTTGATATTTTGAAATAAAGGTTCTACATGGGGTACATTGTTTTTCAAAAAAAAGATTAAAACACTTCTTGGAGGCTTTGTTCTAGTGGCCCTACCTGTAATCCTAACTGCTCAAAAGTTTGAGATCTGAGGAAAGAAGATTGTAGCCCTCTCAGATTGAAAAAGCTGAAAGTAGAGCTGTGGCAAGCCGAGTGCTAGCCTTGAGTGAAAAAGCTAAGGGACAGCACACAGGCCCTGAGTTCAAGCACCAATAAACATGTGTGCAGACTCACACACACACACACACACACACACACACACACACACACATACACACATTTTTTCGGGCTGGGTGTGTGTAGCTTAAGTGGTAAAACACTTAACTAGCAAATGAAGTCCTGAGTCCAAATTCCAGTATTGTAAAAAATAAAATAAGTACCTCTTAATATATGACTAATGTTTCAACCAGTTGAAATGTCTGTTTAACTCTGTGTCAGCAATTAAGCAGTAGAGTAGTTGACACTGAAGGAATGAGGTTAGCACCTGGAAGTGGTGCTGAGGAATGTCTCATGACTGGATACTGATATATTAAAAAAAAAAAGTGTGATTTCCCATCATAAGTACTTTAGAGTTCAGTTTCCAAACCAAAGGTTGGGGTGTGCCTCAGTGCTTGGGTGCTTACTAAGCATATGTAAGAGGATTAAATTCCAAGCACTGCAGAAAACTACAGCAAAACAAATATATATTCTTTTATTATATTTTAAAAATCTGTAGCAGCTATGCTGTCAATACACTGTTTATCCATAGTCTGTTTTGTATCCAATAAATTAAATACAGAGCATTCTTTCCGGTGTGGTTTTAATGTGGGTGTTTTGTTTTGTTTTGGTTTTGAGGGCCATTGTCTTATGTTTGAGATAGACAAGATTAAAAGTACATCCATCAGTTAGATTTATGTTGACAGTGCTTATACTGGAAATAGTATAGCTCTCTTTTGTTACCTGGAATGTGTGAGTGTGCATGTTTGGATTTGTAGAATAAGATAGATCTCTGACAATTTCCTGTTTTCCTTTTAGTTTTTTAGAGACAGATTTTAGGTATGACCTTGATCTCATAATATCTGTCTATGTATGTACGTGTGTGTATATATGTATGTGTATATCTATCTTTTCTAATATTTCTTGCTGGAACCCAAGGTCTTTCAAATCTCTCTGTCGTGGAGTATCTCCAGTAGTTCAACTGGCATTTTAAGGAACATATATATTACAAAAATATAAAAATAAGTAGCTGTTTTTGTTTAGTGGTGTTTAGTGTATTTTTAGAATTCTAGTCATTTCATTTACTGCATAAAATACATGGATTTGTAGTTAAAATTTTGAATGGGAAAGAAGAGCAGAGAGAAAGAGATGCTCTTCTGTATGTATGTATATAACGTGTATATACATAATATGTGTTTATGCACATATGTATGTAATTTTATATTTGCCTGTACTAGGGCTTGAACACTAGACACTAGCTTTCTTTTTTTTTTTTTTTGTCAGTTGTGGGACTTGAACTCTGGGCCTGGGCATTGTCCCTGAGCTCTTCAGCTCAAGGCTACCACCCTACCCCCTGATCCACAGTGCCACTTCAGGTTTTCTGGTAGTTAATTGGAGAGTCTCATGGATTTTTGTGCCCAGGCTGGCTTTGAACTGAGGTCTTCAGATCTCAGCCTCCTGAATAGGTAGGATAACACGTGAGCCACCCTTCCTGGCTTGACACTAGCTTTCTTACTGTGGCACTCTATCACTTAAGTTTTATTTCTGGCTTTTTGGTGGTTAATTGGAAATAAGAGCCTCCAATTTAAAATATACAATTCAGCTTTTATTGGTTTATTTTTGTACTGGTCCTGGGGCTTAGAGTCAGGGCCTGTGACTGCCCCTGAGCTTTTGTGCTCCAGGCCAGTGTGTTTTACCATTTTGAACCATACTTCCATTTCTGGCTTTTTGGTAGGTTAGAGTTTTAGGGACTTTCCTGCCCGGGCTGGCATTGAACAATGATCCTCAGATCTCACCCTCTTTAGTAACTAGGATTGTAGGTATGAGTCACCGACATCCAGATGGGCATTGATCTATCTATCTATCTATCTATCTATCTATCTATCTATCTATCTATCTATCTATCTATCTAGTCCTGGGGTTTGAACTCAGGGCCTAGGCAATGTCCCTGAGCTTCTTTTGACATTTGACTTATGAATAATGCTGCTATAAACATCTGTATATAATTGAACATCTATATGCAACTGTTTGAGGGCATGTGCTTTCAAAAAAAAAAAAAACAATGTATCTACTAATTACTGGATCACCTAGTAACTTTTTTTTTTTTTTTTGCTAGTCCTTGGGCTTGAACTTAGGACCAGAGCACTGTCCTAGGGCTTTCTCAAGACTAGAGGTCTACCACTTGAGCCACAGCACCTTTTCTAGCTTTCTATATATGTGGTACCGAGGAATTGAACCCAGTCTTGGTGCATGCTAGGCAAGCAGTCTACCACTAGACCAAATTCCCGGACCTCACATAGTAATTTTTGTTTAAAGTTTTTCTACGTTTTTTCAGAAACTCGTCCCTTAGGAACTTCTGCCTATTTTTTAATCTTTGTTTTTGCTCCTTACCCTCAAGAATCTCATAAAGTTTCTATTTCAATAAGAAATTATGAATATTAAAGTATAGAAGGAAAGATACAAATCTATTCTGTCAAAAACAACTGCCACTGTGTAGTAGTTTCTCCTCCTCTGTGGTTTAGGCCCTACCCTGTGTTTTCAGAGAAAAGGAAGTTCTGTGTCAGAATAGAAGCATTGGCTCTGAATCTTAGTGTTTGAATAAGTTAAAGGCTAGATACATGTTTTGCTGTTTTCGGGATGTCTATAGCCACCCTGTCCCAATGCTAAAGTCATGAAGCACAGTTCTTTGTACTGGAAGTATGCCTCAAGTAGTTAAGTGCCAACCTTGAAAGAAAAGGCCCTGAATTGAAGCTCTCGTCCTGGCAAGGAAAAGAAAGGAGGGGGAAAAAAAGCAACAAATGAGAAAGAAAGAAAAGAAAAAAAGAATTCTCTGTAGCTCCCTGGACTACTTGGTACTTCCATGTAAATACCAAATAAATTAACTCCCACTCTCCTTAGAGCAAATGCTCATTATGCATCCGAGGTATTTCTAGGTCTTATATAATGAAGTTAAGAAACTAAGCCAGGAGCAGTGGCTCACACCTGTAATCCTAATTACTCAGGAAGCTGAGATCTAAGGATCATGGTTCAAAGCCAGCCAGGCCACTAAAGACCAAGAGACTCTTATCTCCAATTAACTACTAGAAAACCGTAAGTGGGGATGTGGCTGAAGGAGTAGGGCAGTAAGCCTTGAGGTGAAGAGCTCAGGGACAACGCCCAGCCCAGAGTTCAAGCCCTTTGACAAAAAAAAGGAAGAAAGAAAGAAAGAAAGAAAGAAAGAAAGAAAGAAAGAAAGGAAGGAAGGAAGAAAGAAAATAGACCACTGCCCTCATGAATTTACTCTTTACTCTTGGTTAATTAGGTTAACAATCTAAAAATGAAGCAAGTGGGCTGGGAGTTTGGCCTTGGGTAGAGTGCTTGCCTAGCATGCACAAAAAGACCTGGGTTCAATTCCTTGGTATTACATACATAGAAAAAGACTGAAGTAGTGATGTATCTCAATTGGTAGAGCTCTAGCCTTGAGAAAGCCCTAGAACAGTGTTCAGGCCCAGAGTCTAAGCCCCAGGCCTGACAAAAAAAAAAAAAAAGCAAGTAAAGAAAACCTAAGTTTGTGTACATTCATTTTTAGATTACATTTCAGTTGTATATTTAATCACTTGCCCTGTTCTTCAGCATAAGCTTTTCTGCTTCTTTTAAGTGTAATTAACAAATAGGGATGCCAGCTATTCACTCAGTCCTCATACATCTGAATTAACTTGAGGACATTGCTGACTGAGCTCTAGGCCTGCAATTAAACTCTATCTTTCTGCATTATCAAAGTGGGATTACTGTGAGGTATTAAAAGTGATAAATGCTAGTATTTTAGTCTTTGCAATTATAATTCATACTATACAGTGGTATTAGCCTTTGTTTGCCTTTTAGTATAGTGATTTTTTTATTTCTCCAGCCATAGATTAAAAGCATGTTGTTTAAGATGTTAGATAATAGTGCAAATATATGCAGATGAATAACTGATCTGAAGTCAGTGCTTATCTAGCATGTCTTTTTTTTTTCTTTTCTTTTCTTTTCTTTTTTTTTGTGCCTATTCTGAGGCCTGGCACTGTCCCTGAGCTTCTTTTGCTCAAGGCTAGCACTCTACCACTTAAGCTACATCACCACTTCCTGCGTTTTCTGTTTATGTGGTACTGAGGAATCCAACCCAGTGCTTCCCGCATGCTAAGCAAGCACTCTACCTCTACCACTAGGCCACATTTCCAGCCCCAGCCATCTAAAAAACTTTTCAGATAACCTTTTATAGATGTAGCCAGTATTATTAATTTATTATTATTATTATTCAATGTGTACTATCTGGGGCTTGAACTCAGGGCCTGGGCACTGTCCTTGGACACTTTTTGCTCAAGGCTAGCACTCTGCCACTTGAGCCACAATGCCACTTCCAGCTTTTTCTGAGTATGTGGAACTGAGGAATCAAACCCAGGGCTTCATGCACACTAGGCTATGCTCCTAGCCTACTACTAGATTTTCTTTTTTTCCTTTTCCCTTTTTCTTTCTTTCTTTCTTTCTTTCTTTCTTTCTTTTTTTTTTTTTTGCTAGTCTTGGCTTGAACTCAGGGCCTGAGCACCACTGTCCTTGGGCTTTCTCAAGGCTAGAGCTTTACCACTTGAGCCACAGCATCTCTTCTGGCTTTTTCTATGTATGTGGTACCAAGAAATGGAACCTGGGTCTTCGTGCATGCTAGGCTAGCACTCTACCAGTAGGCCAAACTCCTGGCCCCTACTACTAGTTTTGTTTGGTTGTTTTGTTTTGGTTGTGGGATTTGAACTCTGGGCCTGGGTGCTGTCCCTGAGCTCTTCAGGTCAAGGCTACCGCCCTACCCCTTGAGCCACAGCCCCACTTCCAGTTTTTTAGTGACTAATTGGAGATAAGAGTCTCAGGTTCTTTAGTGCCCTGGCTGTCTTTGAATTGTGATGCTCAGATCTCAGCCTCCTCAGTAGCTAGGATTACAGGTGAGCCATTTCACCCAGCTTGCTACTAGATTTCCTAGAGATCATTGTTCCCATGGGATTTGACAACACAGAATAATAAAGGTTAGGGCATAGAGTTCAAGTATAAAAAAGAAAGAATTGTTTCAGAAACCAAGATTGTAAGTCTTAGTACTCAGCAAGAAGACAAAGTTATTATTGCTCCTTTTATCTCTCACTTCCCCTTCTGTTACCCATTTTCAAAACAATGAAAAACCTGTTTAAATATAATCTGTTATTGGGCCAGGAGTTTGGCCTACTGGTTAAAGTGCTTGCCTCGCATGCATGAAGACCTGGGTGCGATTCCTCGGTACCACCTACATAGAAAAAAGCCAGAAGTGGTGCTGAGGCTCAAGTGATAGAGCTCTAGCCTTGAGAAAGTCCAAGGACAGTGCTCAGGCCCTGAGCTCAAGCTCAGGACTGGCAAAAAAAAAAAAAAAAAAAAAAAAAAAATATATATATATATATATATATATATATAATCTGTTACAACAATAGCACTCTGTTATAGTATCCTAAGAAAACTTTAATTTTACAGCTAGGGAAAACTCAGAACAAATGAAATCATTTCTAAGTAACCTATAATTGTGTTCTTGCAGACTGCTGCTGTTGACATTTTTCGTTGTTCTGGTAATAGGCCTTGAACTTACAGCCTTGGTCTCTCAGTTGGCCTTTCTTTCCTGGTTGGTACTCTACTACTTAACCACACTCCCAGTTCTGGTACATATTGTTCTACAGAGTTGAGAGAATATTGTATATGCAACTTTGTATCTATTTTTCTTTTGTTTTGCATTATAAGCACTTATCAAGACTATTTTCCCTTGCCCTGTACCTATAATCCTAGCTACTTAGGAGGCTCAAATCTGAGGATCATGTTTCAAAGCCAGC
This sequence comes from Megascapheus bottae, assembly GCF_031878675.1. Classification (NCBI taxonomy): domain Eukaryota; kingdom Metazoa; phylum Chordata; class Mammalia; order Rodentia; family Geomyidae; genus Megascapheus; species Megascapheus bottae. The sequence continues at coordinate 31,284,036 of NC_143525.1, read as the reverse complement.
CTGGGCAAAAAAGTTCCTTTAGTCTCTTTTGTCCAGTTAACCACCAGAAGTGGCACTGTGGCTCAAAGTGGCAGAGCTTTAAGCAGAAGAGTTCAGGAACAGCACCAAGACCCTGAGTTCAAGCCCCATAATGGAAAGGAAAGAAAGAAGAAAGGAAGGAAGGAAAAGCAAGCAGGCAGGGAGGGAAAGGAGGGGAGGGAAGAAGGAAGGGAGGGAGGGAGGGAAAGAAATAAAGGGGGCCCGGAAGGTGGCTCAGTGGTAGAATGCTTGCCTAGCAGGCATGAAACCCTGGGTTCTATTCCTCAATACCACATAAATAGAAAAAGGCAGAAATGGCTTTGTGGCTCACATGATAGAACACTAACCTTGAACAGATAGGCTCAGGGATAGTTCCTAGGCTTAATTCAAGTCCCAGGACTGGATATTTAAAAAAAAAAAAAAAAGTGTTTTCTAAGATATCTATCATATATGAAAACCCCAAGTCTTTATGCGTGCTAGCCAGTTATTCTACCACTGTCTCCAACCCTGTTTTTTACTGATTGATTGATTGATTGATTGATTTTTGTCAGTCATGGGGCTGGAACTTTGGGCCTGGCCACTGTCCCTGAGCTCTTCAGCTCAAGGCTAGTGATCTACCACTTGAGTCACAGCGCCACTTTTTGGTTTTCTGGTGGTTAATTGGAAGTAAGAGTCTCAAGACTTTTTGTACCTGAACTGTATTTGAACTGCAATCCCCAGATCTCAGCCTTCTGAGTAGCTAGGATTACATGCATGAGACCCCAGTGCCCAGCTTGATTATTTTTGATGCATCGTGCTTGGGAAGCAAGTTTGAGCCACCATCTGCCTGCCTACTTTAGTCTGGGTTCACACCAGCTGCATCTTGTTTCCCTCCATATAGATGGAGTCTCTCAGATTTTCCTCCCTGTTCTGGCCTGGAACCAAGATCCTCACAGTCTCAGCCACATAGAGTTTGAGATGTCAGGCACACGCCACTGGGCACAGCTATGAGTTAAGAAAGTGTCTCATGAACTTTTTCTGCCTAGGCTAAGCTCAAACCCAACTTCACCTTTTCTCCCAATAAGCTAGGATGATTATAGGCATAGGAGACAGTATAATTTTTAGTGTAGCAGTGAATAGAGTCTGTCATATACTTATAGAGCTTTTGTTGGTGATAGGGTGAAATATATTAACCTAGGTCCTGCAAATATATCAGAAGCAATGTTCTTTTTTTCCCCCCAGACCTGGAGCTTGAACTCAGGGCCTGTGCTCTGTCCCTGAGCCTCTTTGTGCTCAAGGTTAGCGTTCTACTACTTGAGCCACAATATGAGTTCCAGCTTTTTCTGTTTGTATGGTACTAAGGAATTGAATCCAGGGCTTCATGCATATTGGGCAAGCACTCTTCCACTAAGAAGCATTTCAAGCCCATTAGCAAAGTTCTGTAAGTACAAGTAAATTCATTGTGGGCATTGTCCCTGAGCTCTTCAGCTCAAGGCTACTACCATACACACCACAGCACCACTTCCAATTTTCTGGTGATTAATTGGAGATAAGAGTCTCACAGATTTTTAGTGCCTAGGCTGGCTTTGAACAAAGATCCTCAGATCTCAGCCTCCTGAGTAGCTAGAATTACAGGCATGAGCCACTATGCCTGGCTTCTAGCTTTTTCTATGTATGTGGAACTTAAGGCAAACCTGGGTCTTCTGTATGCTAGGGAAACACTCTATGACTTGGCCAAACTCCGGGTCCTATGTAGATTTTTTAATATATATTACAATGTATGTATAATTTTGATAGAGAAAATGGTTATTATTGTCATAAAAGTTGTAAAAACGGCTAATAGATTTTCTAGGAAGCCAAACAAATGTAGGGACAGCCTTTTATTGAGGTCAGTCAGTGAAACATTAACAGCCATGGTCACTTTTGTCTGTGTTAGCTATGGATCTAGAAAAATTTGTCATGATCACTTTTCTTATCTATAAAACAAGAACAATATTGCCCACTTGGCTAATATTGGAATTAAAATGAGGAACACATTTATTCAAAATTTAACACAATGCCTGGGACATGTGGCATTCTTGATCAATATGAGCCATGATAAGAAAGCCACAAAATAATTCTGTTATTTGTGATGAAATCTCCTAGTTTTTTTTTTTTTTTTTTGCCAGTCCTGGGCTTGAGCTCAGGGCCTGAGCACTGTCCTTGGACTTTCTCAAGGCTAGAGCTCTACCACTTGAGCCTCAGCACCACTTCCGGCTTTTTTTCTATGTATGTGGTACCGAGGAATCGAACCCGGGTCTTCATGCATGCTAGGCAAGCACTTTAACCACTAGGCCAAACTCCCGGCCCAATCTCCTAGTTTTGTAGCTGCCAACTTGTTCTTTTAATGTCTCCTACTTTTTTCCAGTAGGATGCTCTTTTTGAACTCTGGGGGTAGTTTGTGATTGTTACACTTCTGTGAGAACTTAATATTTTATCATAGTTGCTTTTACATGCAGTTGTCTGTTTTTTTTAATAGAATGAGAATTTGTGTGTGTGTGTGTGTGTGTGTGTGTGTGTGTGTGTGTGTGTGTGTGTGTATCTGTGTGTATTTTCCCTCTAGAGAGGATCTCACTGTGTAATCTAGATGGGCATTAGGCTTTTTGTTCTCCCACTGGAATTATGGGCATAAGCCACCACATATACCAGAATGATAGTTGTTGTGTTTTGTTTTTGTTTTTTTTTTAGATCAAGACTATACCTAGGGGCCGGGAGTTTGGCCTAGGGTTAAAGTGCTTGCCTAGCATGCATGAAGACCCGGGTTCGATTCCTCGGCACCACATACATAGATAAAAGCCAGAAGTGGTGCTGAAGCTCAAGTGGTAGAGCTCTAGCCTTGTGAAAGTCCAAGGACAGTGCTCAGGCCCTGAGCTCAAGCCCAGGACTGGCCAAAAAAAAAAAAAAAAGACTATACCTAATTCATCGTTGGGGGGGGGGGGCGCACGCACATGTGCCTGCATGCACACATGCATGTGTGCCCACACATGTGCCAGTCCTGGGGCTTCAACTCAGGACCTGGGCTTTTGTACTCAAGGCTAGTAATGCTCTACTATTTAGGCCATAATTTCACTTTAGCTTTTTGGTGGCTAATTGGAAATAAGAGTCTCACAAACTGTGAACTATGCTAGCTTCAAACTGTGACCCTCAGATCTCAGCCTCCTGAGTAGCTAGGATTACAGGCCTGAGCCACTGGTGCCTGGCTAAAAGTAATCATTTTATTTGCTTACACTTCTGGAGATTGATCATTGCTGAATTAGGCAGTTCTGGTTTTGCTTGGCAGCATTCTTTGTGGTTGCAGTCAGATGGCAGCTGAGGCTAGAATATCCAAGACAGTTTGCATTAACATGTTTGGAGCCTTAGTGTTAACAGGACTCAGAATGTTAGGCCTCCATACCAGTCTCCAACACTGTCTTCACTATCTCACTTTTACTCTTGCTCCTGTTGTTTCTCTTCACTTCAGCTTTTTTCCTCAAGGCTAGTGCTTTGACACTTAAGTCACAGCCTCACTTCTGGCTTTTTGGTAGTTAGAGATTAGAATCTCACTGACTTTCCTGCCTGGACTGGCTTTGAACCATGATCCTCAGATCTTAGTTCTCTAAATAGCTGGGATTATAGGCTTGAGCCACTAGCACCCAGCTATAACTGAACTTTATATTATAAACTCTTCCTGAGCAGTGTGTTGGTTGCTCACAACTGCAATTCTAGCTACTCTGCGGATCCAGGTTTGAAGCCAGTCTTGACAGAAAAGTCTGTAAGACTCATCTCTTATAAACTAACAGACAACAAAACAAAACAAACAAAAAAACCTGAAAGTGGATCTGTGCTTAAGGGGTAGAGTGCCAGCCTTGAGTAAAAAATGCTCAGGAATAGCACTCTGGCCCAGAGTTCAAGTCTTGAGGCCTGGCACCCACACAAAAAAAGCTATTTCTGGGAGAAGAAACTGATCCCAAGGAAATACCAAGTTTGAAGTGGCCGTGGTTGATATTCTGTCATCAAAAAGAGCCAGATTTATAGTGAAAACACAGGAGGTGGGTTTGAAAATGGATTCTCCCTTCTACACACAGCCCTCCCCTATTTTGTGTTTATATACTTCCTTTTTTTTCTGAGGTTCTGAAACAAAAATAAAACACAGTGAGGCTCTTCAATGGCTGAAGGAGCTTTTGAATTCTGAAGAGGAAATTGACTTTACCCAACCAGTGGCTTCCTGTGTATGTTGTATCCGGTGAAAGACTTTGGTGATGTACTGCTGTGCTCAACTGCAGAATTTCCTTTTGCTGGTGGTAGTTTGAAATATGCTACAATGCTTTGACATGTCTTCATGTAATCTTATGTATTCTGCTATCCTATTGAAAAATCACCTATAACAGGAAAATATGACTGATATAGTAATTCTGGATGTATCCTGTGATTTTTTTTTTCTAGTTATGGATTTGAACTCAGGGCCTGGGCTCCAGCCCTGAGTGTCTCTATTCTCAATCTCTAATATTGGGGAGGAAAAACATTAGTGTCTATACCAATATCCTTTTTGTTTTTAAGACATATGTGAGATGTAAAGGGTTTTTTGTTTTGTTTTGTTTTTTGTGGGTCATGGGTCTTGAACTCGGCCTGGGTGCTGTCCCTAATCTCTTCAGCTCAAGGCTACCGCCCTATCCCTTGAGCCTAACCCCACTCCCCATTTTCTAGAGGTTAACTGGAGATAAGAGTCTTAGGTCCTTTTGTGCCGGGGCTAGCTTTGAACCTTGATCCTCAGATCTCAGCCTCCTACATAGCTAGGATTACAGGCGTGAGCCACCGCGCCTGGCTAAGGTTTTTTGTTTTTGTTTTTTTCATATCTCCAGAACAGAGTTCTTTATTTGAAATTTGTAGCTTGATAGCTGTATGTCTCTTTAAGTGGCTATACAATTATAGATCACAGGTATAATTATGAAAAATGAGTCTATCCGTATAGTTTTCTTCCTGCCCTTTCTCTAAATTTCTGCTTCAGTCAATCTGAGATCTGAGTTACAACAGGCAGCCTACATGATTCTTTTCCAAGAAAGTTTTATGATTACTTCTGTAGGCAATCCATAGCTGGGATCTGAAGGAATTCGTAAACTTTTGAAATTGATTTTTTTTTTTTTTTGTCAGTCATGGGGTTTGAACTCAGGGCCTGGATGTTCTCTCTGAGCTCTTTTTCTCAAAGATATCACTTTGAGCCACAGTGCCACTTCTGTGTGTGTGTGTATGTAATTGGTGATAAGAGTCTCACAGACTTTCCTCTCAGGGATATTTTTTGCATTGTTTTGTTTTTGGTGGATCGTGGAGCTTGAACTCAAGCTCAAGACTACTGCCCTACCCTTGGACCTGGGCATTGTTGCTGAGCTCTTTAGCTCAAGGCTACCACCCTACCCTTGAGCCAGCACCACTTTCCTTTTCTAGAGGTTAATTGGAGGTAAGAGTCTCAGGCCCTTTTGTGGCCGGTCTGGCTTTGAACCTTGATCCTCAGAGCTCAGCCTCCTGAATAGCTGTGATTACAGGCATGAGCCTCCGCACCCAGCAAAAGGTGTAGTCTTTTTTTTTTTTTTTTTCTATGTATGTGGTACTGAGTAATTAAACCTGGTCTTCATACATGCTAGGCAAGCACTCTACTACTAGGCCAAACTCGCTGCTCGTAGTAATTATTTTTGTACCCAAACATTCTGCTGTTACGGACTACATTGTACAAGCAATAATAATTCATGCTTTTCTTTCCTTTTTCCTTTTAGTTTTTTAGACACAGGATCTTACCATGTAGTCTAGGCTAGCTTTGAACTTACTATCCTGTATCAGACTTCTAAGTACTGGCATTCCAGGTCTGTACAACCACACCTCGCAAAGTAATACTTTCTAACATTTATTTATTGGGAACGACAATGTGAAGTTAACTTTACCAAACATAGTACATAGGTTTTAATTACTCTTCACAGCCACTCCATGAAATTACTATTAATTATATTCAGTTGACACATAAACAAATTGAAGCCTGTGTTAACTAAATTAACATAGTTAGTGGAACCATGGAACTAGAACTAGGTCTTGAGTCCTTTCTGACATAGTGACCAATTCTGTGTAGTTCTATAGATAACAAATTCATCACATTTGGTTTGTCACTGATGGAAGATATGTGTGTAAACAATGGAATATTGTTCAACTGTAAAAAGGAAGGATAGGGCAGAGGACTGATGGTCACACCTATAATCCTAAATACTCAGAAGGCTGAGATATGAGTATCATACTTCAAATCATACTTCAAAGCCAGCCTAGGCAGGAAGAGTCCCTGAGACTCCTTATTGCCAATTAACAACCTAAAAAGATAGAAGTGGAGCTGTGACTCAAGTGGTAAAGAGTACCAGCCTTGAGTAAAAGCTCAGGGATGGCACCCAGGCCCTGACTTCAAGCCCCAGGACTAGCACAACAATAGCAAAACACTCCCTTCCCCCACAGTCCTGGGACTTGAAGTCAGGGCCTGGCCCCTGTCCTGTCCTTGAGCTTCTTTTGCTCAAGTTAGCACTTTACCACTTGAGCCATAATGCCACATCCAGCTTTTTCTGTATGGAGTACTGAGGAATTGAACCCAGGGCTCCATGAAAGTACTCTACCACTAAGCCACATTCCCAGCCCCAATACTTTTTTTTCTCCTGGATACGGTGGCTCATGCCTGTAATCCTAACTACTCAGGAGGCTGAGTCAGAAGATCTCTGATCAAAGTCAGCCTGGGCAATAAAAAGTCAGTGAGACTCTTATCTCCAGTTAATCACCAGAAAACCAGAAGTGCTTCTGTGGTTCAAGGGACAGAGCAGTAGCCTTGAGCTGAAGAGCTCAAGAACAACACGCAGGCCACGGAGTAGGCAGGCCAAGGAGTAGGACGGTAGCCTTGAGCTCTCGCTCTGCTCCTTGAGCTACAACATCACTTTTGTACACTTTCTTTTTTAATGAATGGAAGATAAAAGTTGTGCTGTTCCTTTAGATAATTATGGTGATACCTGTGATTTAACTTTTCCTAGATATTCTAAATTTGAGCTTTTTTTTATTATTTCTTTCTAGATCAAAGAAAGTGCATCACAGACAAGAGATGTGCTCAAACAGCACTTTAATGACTTAAAGGGAACCCTTGGGAAGCTCCTGGATGAGCGATTGGTGACTCTTTTGCAACAGGTGGACATCATTGAACAGGAGACCATTAAACCACTAGATGACTGCCAGAAGCTCATAGAGCATGGAGTTACCACTGCAGAGGACCTGGTCCGAGAAGGTGGGAGTCCAGGGAGCCTGTTAAATGTGTGGGCTGAGGCATGAGGATACCAGCAGGCTTCTTGACATCAGTGGGGCCCTGGGATGTTTTTCTCTTGAGAGAGTTTGTAATATAAGATGACAAATCCCAGGGTAAGTACAATTGAAGTACTGCTTAGAATCATTTTCAAAATAAGAAGTAAACAATTTGTCCCAAATGGTTCTGTTTTAAGATCATTTTGAATTTGTTCAGATATTTTTTCAATGTACATATTATATAGAACTTAAATCCCTGTCTCTTTAGGAATTTAAAATGATTGGTTTATTTATGAAACTTAGATTTTTGTTGTTGTTTTAGTTTTGGTACTTGACCTGGAGCTTGAACTCAGGGTCTGGGTACTGTCCCTGAACTTCATTTTGCTCAAGGCTTCAGACATGCCTCTACTTCTGACTTTATCAGCTTCCTGAATAATTAAGATTATTAGTGTGAGCCACTGTACCTGGTGAAATGTAGGTTCTTTTTTTCTTTTTTTTTTGGTAGCCCTGGAGCTTGAACTCAGGGCCTGACCTCTGTCTTTGGGCATTCTCAAGGCTAGCACTCTACCACTTGAGCTACACCAACACTTCTAGCTTTTTCTGTATATGTGATGCCAAGGAATTGAACCCAGGGCTTCGTGCATGCTAGGCAAGAACTCTTACCATTAGGCCACACTCCCCACCAAACGTAGGTTCTTATATTTCTATCTTGAACTAGACTTTTTTGTTAAATTATGCCCAAGTCTTTCCTTATTATCTCCACTGCTTCACATGGACCTTCCTAGCCTTCAGCATAGGTCTCTGTGTCTGACAAAAACACTAAATGAAATGGCAGCCATTCTGTACTTTGGAATGCATAGCCCAGTGAGAGAAAACAGACAAACCAAGTACGATCTGAGACCTCACAGAGTTCAAAGAAATGCCTCAGTCTGTCTAGAAAAGTACAGAGTCATTTTCTATAGGAATCCCACAGAGCTTAAAGAAATTCACCTAGACACTTAAAAGGACAAGTTAAATTGTTACCCCCTGGTACCACCTTTCTGAAATTCAGAAAACAATTATTAATAAAAGGAAAACTTCTGGGGCTATGACTCAAGTGATAAAAGAGTACCTGCTTAGCAAACACAAGATGCTGAGTTCAAACCCAGGCATAGTGGTTTATATTTGTTAATCTAGCACTCAAGAGGTAGATGTAGCAAGATTTCAAGTTTCAGGCTGGCCTGGATTTGAAGTTCTAGGCAAGCCTGAGTAACAGCAAGACCTTGTGTCAAATAAGAAAAGTATGTATGGAAACAGCCCAAAATATTAGCAGTAACTTACTCTGGCTGTGGGATTACAGAAATTTAGGTCTTTATTCTCTTCTATAATTTATAATAATTTATATAGTTTTATAATTTATTCAGTTCTATATAATTTTTTTATTTTTTTACCAGTCCTGGGGCTTGAACCCAAAGCCTGAGCACTGTCCTTGGGATTTCTTGAGGCTAGAGCTCTACCTGGGTCTTCGTGCATGCTAGGCAAGCACTCTACCAATAGGTCAAACTCTTGGCCTATTATGTCTCATATTAGGCACTTGTTACTTTTAAAGATAGGAAAATTATTTCCTTTTCTACCTATTTATGTAGTAATGTATGTTCACTGCGAAAAGTTAGAATTTAGGCTAGGAATGTGACTTAGTGGTAGAGTGCTTGCCTAGCATGTATGAAGCCATAGATTCAGTTCCTCAGTACCATATAAACAGAAAAGGCTGGATATGGCACCGTGGCTTAAGTGGTAGAGTGCTAGCCTTGAGCAAAAGAAGCTCAGGGATAAGCCAGGTGAGGTGGCTCACACCTGTAATCCTAACTACTCAGGAGGCTGAGATCTGAGGATCGCAGTTCAAAGCCAGCCTGGGCACTAAAGACTGAGAAACTTTTATCTTCAATTAACTATTAGAAAACCGAAAGTGGCACTGAGGCTCAAGGGGTAGGGCAGTAGCCTTGAGCTAAGAGCTCAGGGACCATGCCCAGGCCCAGAGTCCAAGCCCCACAATTGACCAAAAAAAAAAGAACAAAGAAGCTCAGGGATAGTGCCCAAACCCCGAGTTCAAGCCCTGTGAATGTGGGGGGGTGGGGGAGAGGAGTTAGAATTAAAATAAAAATCTTCAGGCTAGGATTGTGGCCTAGTGGTAGAGAGCTTGCTTAGCATGTACAAAGCCCCAGTTTTGAGTTTTGATTCCTTGGTACCACATACACAGAAAAAGTTGGAAATAGTCCTGGGGCTCAAGCTGTAAAGCATTAGCCTTGAGAAAGCTCAGGGACAGTGCCCAGGCCCTGAGTTCAAATCCCAGGACTGGCAAAAATGAATCACTAAATAAATAATAAAAATCTTCAGCATGTTGGGGGAAAATAAAAGGAAATTTATTAAGTATACCAAGGAAAAGAGTTGGCGATGATGCCAAGATGAAGTGACATCAGAAATGAGTGGCAGAATGGCAGATCTATAGAAGCCAGATGCTGGTGGCTTGCATCTGAAATCCTAGCTACTCAGGGTGCTGAGATCTGAGGGTTGCAATTCCAAGCTAACCCAGGCAGGAAAGTCTATGAGACTTTTTTTTTATTTTATTTTTTTTGCCATTTCTGGGGCTTGAACTCAGGCCCTGAGGATGTTCTTGAGCTTTCTCAAGGCTTTTCTCTACCATTTGAGCCACAGCACCACTTCCAGCTTTTTCTATGTATATGGTACCAAGGAATCAAATCCAGGTCTTCATGCATGCTAGGCAAGCATTCTTACCACTAGGCCAAACTCCTGGCCCTCTTTTTTTGTTTTTTCTCCCAGGCATACACTCTGCCACTAAGCCACACTCATGGTCCCTAAGAGACTCTTTTTTTTTTTTTTTTTGTAATTAGTAAAAGGGTTACATGATATTTGCCAGATAGAAGGTGCATTAATTCACATACATTGATACCCTTTCACATGTCTTGGTACCCATTACCCTCCCCCCCCACCCCCCACCCGTCTTGGTTTTCCCCCCTTCCCTATCAAATTTCAAATATCCAAATACAAATAAATTCAATATATCAGATAACAAAGTAAGATACTGTAACAATATGAGATAACCAAGAGACAGCAAAGGAGATAAGAGACAACATAGTACATTAAGGACAACAATCATTCATTAGACTTTTATCTGCAGTAAGCTACTCAGAAAAAGCCAGAAGTAACACTGTGGCTTAAATGGTAAAGCAGTAGCCTTGAGCAAAAGAAGCTAAGGGACAGAGCTGAGGCCCAGAGTACAAGCCCCAGGATTGGCAAAAAAAATGCTTTTTTTAGAGGTAAAATTATTGATTAGTTAAGGATGATTATATGGCTATAAAATAAAGTGGGAGGACCAGGAGCGTGCTCTAGTGGTAGCATGCTCACCTAGCATGCACGAAGCCCTGGGTTTCATTCCCCGGAATATACACAGAAAAAGCTATATACACAGAAAAAGCTGGAAGTGGTACTGTGGCTCAAGTGGCAGAGTGCTCAAGCCTTGAGCAAAAACGTGTCCAAGGACATTGCCCTATCTCTGAGTTCAAGCCCCAAGACTGGCAAAATACTACTACTACTATTGCTAATACTACTACTAATAATATAAATAAAACAAAGGGGGAAAGGAAGGTTTTGAGATGATAAAAACCAGCCTGGTTTTGGATGATCAGGTCAATGTTGGTACCATTTGTTTGTTTGTTTGTTTGTTTGTTGTGTAGGTCATGGGGCTTGAACTCAGCCTGGGCACTGTCCCTGAGCTCTTCAGCTCAAGGCTACTGCTCTACCTTTCAGCCAAGCCCCACTTCCCGTTTTCTAGATGTTAATTGGAGATGTCTGAGGTCCATTTGTGCCTGGGCTGGCTTTGAACCTTAATCCTCAGATCTCAGCCTCCTGAATAGTTAGGATTATAGGTGTTAGCCACCACGCCCTGCTGGTGCCATTTATTGACACAGGAGGTGAAGGAGGAACAGCAGTTTTAACACTTGGGCATGTTATTATGGGTCCTGAAGGTATCAGAGTCACAATGGTGTGAGTATTTAATACAAATCCATAGAATAAGTAAAATCTTCAACAGCTACTATATATAATACTGGAAAAACGTGGCAGAGAGCAGAACACTGAGGGACGCCAATATTTACCCAGTACTTGAAGGTAAAAGAAATTCAAGACAGAGACTAAATTTTATCCATCCCACAGAATGAGCACGGGGGTGGCATAGGATAAAGTATATGGATAGCTCATAAGTCTGTCATTCCAGCTGCAAGTTAAATGCCTTTTGATTTCCTTTGAGTATGGTGCTAGTGTTAACTTCACATGCTAATTATAATTGTCAATGAGAAGTTTTTGTTTTTCACTGACCATAATAGTGCCTTTGAGAAAATTCTTTTTAGCAAAACCACAGGATATCTTTCTCTGGAGGCTTTGGATTTGGAAACAAACTCAGAAACAGGTCAGCAAAGGTCAGGAGTGTTCACTCATCATCCCAAGGACTGTTTTCATTTTAGAAAATAAATCCTTTGGGGAAAATACGTATTTGTTATAGCACTTGGTGCCTGAATATTTTTTTGTACTGCCAAAATATTTTTAATTTCTAACTCTTCCTCCCAAGGGAAAAAATTTATTTATGGAATTTTGAGCGTTTTGAGGCAATGTTCAATATGTTTTTGCTGTTGTTGTGGTGGTGGTGGTAGTGGTTGTTTTTGCCAGTCCTGGGGCTTGAACTCAGGGCCTGAACACTGTTCTTGGGCTTTCTCAAGGCTAGAGCTCTACCACTTGAGCCACAGCACCACTTCCAGATTTTTCTATGTATGTGGTATCAAGGAATGCAACCCAGGTCTTTGGGGATACTAGGTAGGCACTCTATCACTAGGCCAAACTCCCAGCTCAATATGTTTGTTTTTCTGGGTAGATTTTTTTTTTTCTTTCCGGTGAATACTAGAGTTTAAGCTCAGGGACTCGCACTGGCTCCCCTTGCTTGCTTACCTGGTAGTCTTCCATTGGAGCCACACCTCCAGCTCTGCTTGTTGCTTGTTATTTTGGAGATGGAGTCTATTGGATATATCTGCCCCTAGCTGGCTTCAATGTATGATCCTGTGGATCTCAGCCTACAGATTAGGTCTGTAGATGGGATTGCAGGCTGCTGGTGCCAGGCTCCATTTTTTCTTTGAGTGAGGAGACTCATAGGCTGTAACTGCAATAACTCCAGGGTACATTGAGGTGGCAGTGTTTTGGCAGTGTTTTTCAGTGCTGTGGAAGACTTAGAAGTTGTTCATTTTTATTACCAGTTGCAGTGGCTTACATCTGTAATCCCAGCTACTCAAGAGGCTGAGATCTGAGGATGGCCATTCAAAGCCAACCTAGGCACTAAAGACCATTAGACTCTTATCTCCAGTTAACCATCAGAAAACCGGAAGTGGTGCTATGGCTCAAGGGGTAGGGGGTGGCCTTGAGCTAAAGAACTCAAGGACAGCACCAAGGCTCAGAGTTCAAGTCCCACAACCAAAAAAATTTTAAAAAGTTCATTTTCATACCCATTGTACTGCATTTCCTTTTTTATTTTTCTGAGTAATTTCTTTCTTTTTGCCGGTCCTGAGCTTGAATCAAGGCCTGAGCATTGTCCTTGGACTTTCTCAAGGCTAGAGCTTACCACTTGAACCACAGCACCACTTCAGGCTTTTTCTATGTATGTGGTACTGAGGAATCAAACCCGAGTCTTTGTGCATGCTAGGCAAGCACTCTACCACTAGGCCAAACTCTTGGCCCTGTTGAATAATTTCTGACCTGATGTACAATGTTTTCTCTTTAACATCTGATAGCATCATTTGGCTTTTTCTTTTCTTTTTTTTTGGTCCTAGGGCTTGAACTCAGGGCATGAGTGCTGTCCCTCAACTTTTTTTTTTCATGGACTGTACTACTTGGGCTGACTTTGAATCCTCATCCTTAAATCTTAGCCTCCTGAGTAGCTAGGATTTCAGGCATGAGCTACCAGCGCCTACTTATTCCAGGCTGAGATCTGAGGATCACAGTTCGAAGCCATCCCAGGCAGGAAAGCCTGTGAGATTCTTATCTCCAATTAACCACCAAAAAAAAACAGAGGTAGAGCTGTGACTCAAGTGGTACAGTACCGCCTTGAGCACAACAGCTCAAGCACAGTCCTTAGGTCCTAAGTTCAAGCCCCCAGTATTGGTACCAATAAATAATAATAATAATATAATAATAATAATAATAATAATAATATTTTCATGGTCTTTCCCTGCCCAGGCTGGCTTGAGATCCTTGGCCTAAGTAATAAGAATTAGAGGCATGAACCACTGATGTCCTGCTGATAGTTTTTCTGTGTTTATACTTATTGCTTTCAGCTGGTTCTCTGCCACTTATGCCATGCCTTCAGTTCAGCATTTTAGTAATTAAATATATATGAATCTTATGGACTTTTCTGGCTGACTTCACACTCAATCCTCCACGTCTTAGCCTCTGAGTAACTAGGACTAAAGCTATCAGCCACTAGTGTACAAGTAAAATAGTCTCCTACTTTTTGCCTTTGCAAGTTTGACTGGCATGACTTCTTTTTCTAAAATTGTTATAATTAAGGTAAAATACAAAGGGGTTACAGTTACATAAATAAGATTATAAATACATTTCTTTATTTTTTTGCCAGTCCTGGGCTTGAGCTCAGGGCCTGAGCACTATCCTTGGACTTTCTCAAGGCTAGAACTCTACCACTTGAGCCTCAGCACCACTTCCAGCTTTTTCTATATATGTGGTACCAAGGAATCGAACCCGGGTCTTCGTGCTTGCTAGGCAAGCACTTTAACCACCTGGCCAAGTTCCTGGCCCAAGTACATTTCTTTTTGCCCCTTCCCTTCCTCTCTCCCAGTTTTTACCTCCTGCAGCATGACTTCTAGCAGGAATTATTTGCGAGAGAACTAGAGACCCATATAGACACAAATTGTATTGGTTGCTTTCTAGTACGGCCATTATTTACTATGCTGATTTTCTTACACTTGTTTGTAGGTGAGATTGCCATTCTTGGTGGGATAGAAGAACAGAATGAAAAACTGTGGAACTTTGCCAAAAAGGCTTCCCACATCCAGCTGGACAGGTAAAAGAGTTTTTCCTTTGGACTTAGGTTTAAGTGTTTAAACATTGTCTTCTATTTTCCCTTCTTAAAAAAGTAAAATGAAAGGAATATACCTTTTTTCAAATTTTCACTCTTCAGTGTCACTGAAATAGTTGGCAGTGTTACTATAGATCTTTTTCAGTTTCAGTGTATAAGAAGATTTTTATTCTTCATTGTAGTAACACACATATGCTACAGAAAAGATTGTGACATAGCCTTTGCAGAATTAAAAACAAAACAGGGCTGAAAGATGGCTTAGTGGTAGAGCGCTTGCCTAGCATGCATGAAACCCTGGGTTCATTTCCTCAGTACCACATAAATAGAAAAGGCCAGAAGTAGCACTGTGGTTCAAGTGGTAGAGTGCTAGCCTTGAACGAAAGAAGCTCTAGGACAGGGAATTGAACCTGGTCTTCAGGCATCCTAGGTAAGCCTCAGGACTGAAAAAAATAAGAAAGAAACCCCACAAATTTCATATGTATCATTTCAGTAAACTGAAATATAATTGGTATAAACTTGCAACTTTGCACTAAAGACCTTTTTTTGTTTGTTGGTTTGGAGACAGGATCTTTTCATATAGTACAAGGATCTAGGCTGGCCTTGAGCTTGTAATCTTCCTGTGTGAACTTCAGGAGTGCTAGGATTGTAGGTGTGTGCTAGGATTATAGGTGTGGACTATTACTTCTAAATTCCAATTTTCTATTTGCTTATTTACTTGGGAAGAAAATCTTTTTCTTTCTTTTTTTTTTTTTTTTTCCAGTCCTGGGGCTTGAACTGAGGGTTTGGTCCCTGTCCTTGAGCTTCTTTTGCTCAAGGCTAGCACTCTACTAGTGAGCCATAATGCCACTTCTAGCTTTTTCTGTTTATGTGGTACTGAGGAATTGAACCCATGGTTTCATACATGCTAAATAAGCACTCTATTACTAAGCCGCATTCCCAGCCCCAGGAAGATAATCTTTATGTAACATAAAGGTTGAGATCATTTTTTGGGGAGTGGGGGAGGATTATGGGCCTTGAACTCTATTACTTGAGCCACAGCACTATTTTTTCTGATGGCTAATTGGACATAAGAGTCTCACAAGAAACTTCTGTACCCGAGCGGGACCTGTTGGCTTTGGAACCAGGCTGTTTTCTTGTTTTGTTTTTGCCAGTCCTGGGGCTTGAACTCAGGGCCTGATTACTATCCATGGGCTTTTTCCTCAAAGCTAGCACTCTGCCACTTGAGCCACAGCACCACTTCTGGCTTTTTTCTATGTTTGCGGTACCAAGGAATCAAACCCCAGTCTTTGTGCATGCTAAGCAAGCACTCTACCACTAGGCTAAACTCCTGGTCCCCAGGCTGGTTTTGAACCATGATCATCAGATTTCAGCCTCCCGAGTAGGTAGCGCTTTGCCACTTGAATCACAGCTACCTAAAATATTTCATAAGTTTTCAACTCTTAAAAGGTCGCTTATAAATAGTAGCCAGGAGTTTGTTATTGCCTAGCATGCATGAAGACTCAGGTTTGATTTCTCAGTACCACACACTTAGAAAAAAGCTGGAAGTGATGCTGTGGCCCAAGTGGTAGAACTCTAGTCTTGAGAAAGCCCAAGGACAGTGCTCAGGCCCTGAGTTCAAGCCAGAACTGGCAAAATAAATAAATAAATACGTCTCTTAAATAAATGTGCTTTGTTTTCCTCAGCTTACCAGAAGTGCCATTACTGGTTGATGTGCCTTGTTTATCTGCTCAGTTGGATGATTCAGTTCTTAACATAGTGAAAGACCACATTTTTAAGCATGGAACAGTAGCATCTCGCCCACCAGTACAGATAGAAGAACTAATAGAAAAACCTGGAGGCATCATAGTACGGTGGTGTAAGGTATGTAATTCAGAATTGCAGAAGTGGGCTGGGAGTTTGGCCTAATGGTTAAAGTGCTTGCGTAGCATGCATGAAGACCCAGGTTCGATTCCTTGGTACCACATACATAGAAAAAAGCTGGAAGTGGTGCTGAGGCTCAAGTGGTAGAGCTCTAGCCTTGAGAAAGTCCAAGGACAGTGCTCAGGCCCTGAGCTCAAGCCCAGGACTGGCAAAAAAAAAAAAAAAAAAAGAATAATACAGAATTGCAGAAGTAGCTTAAGAGGAAGGTGTGGCTCAAGTGGTAGATTCCCCAGTTGAGTAAGGCTAATGCCAACCACAAAAAATAAAAATAAAATAATAATGGTGTATTTCTTTTGGTCTTCTCCGTCCAGCACAGCCCATATTCAGTTCATGGGCCTATGTGCTTGTTCCAGAATGTTTCCATTTGTTCTCTAGTTTTTTTACTTAACAGAAAACCTTTCTTTTTAGGTGGATGATGACTTTACAGCCCAAGATTACAGGCTCCAGTTCCGTAAATGCAACACTTCAAATCATTTTGAAGATGTGTATGTGGGTTCTGAAACTGAATTCATAGTATTACACATAGACCCCAATGTCGATTACCAGTTCAGAGTCTGCGCCCGAGGAGATGGCCGGCAGGAGTGGAGTCCTTGGAGTGTCCCCCAGATAGGTCATTCCACGCTGGTACCACACGGTATGCTGTTTCCTTCCTGCTTCTGGAGTATAGTGATGTTTAGGGATATTTATATTCCGTGCTACATGTAGCAGCATGCTGATCAGTTTTTTCCACAGGGTAAATCCTGAACTGCTGAGAAGAATAGGAATCATGTCTTTCTCAAAGTTCTTTTTGTGAACTTAGTTTTTATCAGCTCTTAACTTTAGAGTTCAAAACTAATGCTAGATAGATTCTTAGCATAGCATAAAAGTGACATTGAAAATACTGCATCGGCCATTGATTTTTTTTTTCCAAGTCCTCAATAATGTGGCTAGAGGCGTTTTCTTTGAAGTTTTATACTCTTTGAAGTTTTATTGTTTAAAATTAGGGCTGGGGGTTGCAGGGCTAAGAGTGCGATCTATTGGTAGACCGTTTGCCCAGGGCATGCACAAAGCCCTGGGTTGGATTTCCTGGTACCATATACACAGAAAAATCCGGAACTTGCACTGGGGCTCAACTGATAGAGTACTAGCTTTGAGCAAAATGTGTCCAAAGACAGTGTCCAGGCCCTGAGTTCAAGCCCTAGGACTGGCACACAAAAAAAAGAGAGGGGCCAGGAGTTTGGCCTCGTGGTAGAGTGCTTGCCTTGCATGCACGAAGACCCGGATTCAATTCCTCGGTACCACATACATAGGAAAAATCTGGAAGTGGTGCTGAGGCTCAAGTGGTAGAGCTCTAGCCTTGAGAAAGTCCAAGGACAGTGCTCAGGCCCTGAGCTCAAGTCCAGGACTTGCCAAAAAAAAAAAAAAAAAACAGAGAAGAAAAAGAAAAAATCAGACGCTGGGAAGTGATTTAGTGGTAAAGTGTTTGCCTAGCATGCATGAAACCCTGCATTTGATTCTTCCATACCACATAAATAAAAAAGGCTAGAAATGGCACTATGGCTCAAGTAGTAGAGTGCTAGCCTTAAAAAGAAGCGGGACATAGTGGGTCACGCCTGTAATACTAGCTACTCAGGATGCTGAGATCTAAGGATCGAGGTTCAAAGCCAGCCCAGGCACTAAAGACTGAAAGACCCTTATCTCCAGTTAATCACTAGAAAATGGGAAGGAGGGAAGTTGGGCTGTGGCTCAGGGATAGGGCAATAACCTTGAACTGAAGAACTCAGTGACAGTGCCCAGGCCCAGAGTTCAGGCCTCATGATACCCCCTCCCCCAAAAAAAGCTCAGTGACAGTGCCCAGGACCTGATTTGAAGCCCTAGGCCTGGGGGTACAGGTGGAGGGCGGAGAGGAATGCCTGTAATCCTAGCTACTCAAGAGGCTGAGATCTGAGGATCGTAGTTCAAAACCAGACCAGGCCGTTAATTAACCACTAGAAAACCGGAAGTGGTGCTGTGGCCCAAGTGATAAGAGGGTAGCCTTGAGTTGAAGAGCTCAGGGACAGTGCCCAGACCCAGAGTCCAAGCCCCAGGACTGACCAAAAAGAAGAAGCTCAGGGATAGTGCCCAGGAGCAGAGTTCAGGCCCCATGACCGACAAGAAGAAAAGAAAAATTAGTCTCTTTTCTTCATTATTACCCTTTTTTTCTGTATATCTCAGGTTGACCTTTAATTCCTAGGCTTACAGCCTCTCAAATAGCCAGGACTACAGATAATGTGCCACACACTTGACTACATATTTATTCTTTTTTTTTAATGTGGTACAGGGGATTGAACCCAGGGACTTGTGCATGTGTAATATGTTCCACTGTTAAGCAAATAAATTTGAACCATGATTTTATTAGCTAGGAGATAACAGTTGTTTGATTTTTCATGTCAGAATTATGTACTACTATACCAAGTGTTTTTTTTTTTGTAAATTGTGGGATAAACTGTGGTACCTTGTTACTGATTATTCTGTTTTGTTAAACATAGCCAGAACCCGTATGACAGTCATTTTCACTTTCTGGTTCTACTTATTGTATCTGTGTTGAAGTTATCCCAGAAGGGATTTTAATGATGTTGAATACATTTGCTTTTGAAAAGAGTGGACAGCAGGATTTGAGGGGTACAGTCTGAGCAGTCGAAGAAATATAGCCCTCCGGAATGATTGTGAATCCTCTGGTGTTCTGTACTCCAGCGCTCCAACCTACTTCTGTGGACAGACCCTGACATTCAGGCAAGTGGAGGTAGTTGCAGGTATAAAGAATGCAGAAGCTTAAATACAAAATGTCCTAAGTTCATTCCATCCTTTACAGATAGTGTTTCTTTTGGAAGTTATCTTTATCTGTTCCAGTTTTCATAATGTTATTTAAAAATGACTTGACATTATGCATAGACAATACTTGGGTTCAGTAGGTTTAGCTCTCATTTTCATTTGATAAATTTAGGTAAAAAGATTATCTCATAGCCAGTAATTCTAGCCAGTCAGCAGGCTGAGATCTGAGGATGGTGGTTTGGAGCCAGTCCCAGCAAGAAAGAAAGTCTGTGAAACTCTATCTCCAATTAAGCACCAAAAATAAATAAATAAATAAATAAATAAATAAATTAAGCTAGAAGTAGAAAAGCAGAGCTGTGCCTCAAATAGCAGAATTCTAGCCTTGAGCAAAAACAAACAAGCCAAAACCTCTAAAAGCCGCCACTTGCTCCATTCCACTGTGGCTCACACCTGTAATCCTAGACACTATAATCCTAGATACTTGGAGGCTGAGGTCTGAGGATCATGGTTCTAAACTAGCCCAAGCAGCTAAGTCTGGGAGATCCTTATCTCTATTTAACCACTAAAAAGCCAGAAATAATACTTGAAGCTCAAGTGATAAACTAGCTTTTAGCAAAAGATGTAAGGAATAGTGCCTAGGTCTCAAGTTTAAGCCCCAGGACTTATACACATTACAAAAAAAGAATATCTCATTCTAGGTACTCTGCTCACACCTGTAATCCTAACTACGCAGAGTAATCCTAACTACCCAGAAGGCTGAGATCTAAGGATTCAGATTCAAAGCCAGCCTGGGCTAGAAAGTCTATGAGCCTCGTATTTCCAATTAAACACCAAAAAAGCCAAGTAGAGCTGTGACTCAAATAGTAGAGTGAGAGCCAGCCTTGAGCAAATAGCTCAGGAGCAGTACCCAGGCTCTGAATTTAAGCCCCAGGACTGGTCTATGTGCGCTTGTGCACACGCGCGCACACACATACACACACACATCTCCTTAAAAGTCTATCTTAGGACCTAGGAGTTTGGCCTAGTGGTAGAATGCTTACCTAGCATGGACAAAGCCCTGGGTTCAATTCTTTGGTACCATATACACAGAAAAGGCCAGATTGTAGTTCAAACGAGCCTGGACACTAAAGAACATGAGACTTTTATCTCCAATTAATCACTAGAAAATGGGAAGTGGAGCTGTGGCTCAAGGAGTAGGGTGAACTGAAGAGCTCACCCTTGAGCTGAAGAGCTCAGGCATAGCACCCATGCCCAGAATTCAAGCCTCAGGACCCACCCCTCCAAAAAAATAATTAACTGGCCAGCTATTCAGGAGGCTGAGATCTGAGGACTGAAGCCAGGCCAGGCAGGAAAGCCTCTTTATCTCCAATTAACCACTACATAGCCAGATTAGAGCTATAGTTTAAGTAGTAAAGTGCTCTGGGCCAGGGTACTTGCCCTGAATTCAATTCCTAGGGTCAGCATAAAACAAAGGGAATGGGGAAGTAAAATTTGACTAAAAAGTAAGACTAGGAAAAATTAGAAGCAGTGCTGGGAGTGTGGCCTAGGGGTAAGAGTGCTTGCCTAGCATGCATGAAACCCTGGATTCGATTCCTCGGTACCACATAACAGTAAAAGCCAGATGTGGCACTGTGGCTCAAGTGGTAGAGTTCTAACCTTAAACAAAAAAGCTCAGGGACAGAGCCAGCCCTTAGTTCAGGCCCAGAACTGGCCAAAAGAAAGAGGGAGGGAATATGGAGGGGAGGAGTGGGAAGGAAGAAAGGAAAGTTTCATTCCATATGTTGTCTTTGTACTTTCTTGGTGGTTTAGTTTGATGTGATCTATCCTACTTATCTTTGTTGTTTTTGTTTTTGAGGTCATACCTTAGAAACCATTCCCAACACTAATGTTACGAGATTTTTCTGTTTTCTTCTAGGAGTTTTATGTTTTCAAATTTTACTTGTAGGTCTTTAATCAGCTTTGAGTTGGGTTGTGTTTTTTTTATTTTTGTCAGTTGTGGGGCTTGAACTCAGAACTTAAACTCTGTCCCTGAGTTCTCTTATGTTTTCAAATTTTACATGTAAGTCTTTAATCAGCTTTGAGTTGGGTTGTGTTTTTTTTTAATTTTTGTCAGTTGTGGGGCTTGAACTCAGAACTTAAACTCTGTCCCTGAGTTCTCTTTGCTCAAAACTAATACTCTACCACTATGAGCCACAGTGCCACTTCCAGTTTTCTGGTGGTTAATTGGCAATAAGAGTCTCTTGGACTTTCCTAGCTGGCTCGCTTTGAACCACCATTTTTAAATCTCAGCCTCTTGAGTAGCTAAGAATACAGGCATGAGCCACCAGCACCCAGCTAATGAGTTGATCTCCCCTCCCCCCCATCCTGGGGCTTGGTCTCAAGGCTTGGGCTCCATCCCTGAGACTCTCTGTGCTCAAGGAATAGCAGTATATCATTTGGGCCACAATACCACTTCCAGCTTTTTCTGTTTATATGGTAGTGAGGAATTGAACCCTGGGCTTTGTGCATGCCAGGCAAGCACTCTACCATTAAGCTACCTTCTCAACCCAAGGTCCCATAATCTTACAGATCATCATCATATATGGTGTGTCATTGACTTAAATGCCATTATGTACACTACAACTATGAAATATTTAAAACAGTATACAAAGTGTAAGCTTCTCAGTTGTATTGCTGGTCTTTAGAAATTAGTCTTTTTCAGCTAGCAACTATTAAGTATCACATTATATTCAGACCTAAAAGCGATGAGGTGACCTTTCTATGTCATTGACAGAGTTGAAACTGTGGGACAGCCGGACAGAAGAGACAGTATAGGAGTGTGTGCAGAAAAACAGAATGGATATGACTCTCTGCAGCGGGATCGAGCTGTGTGCATCAGTACAAATGGTAAGCGTGAGTGATTGTTGGTGAAACATGTTAATTGCTCATATAAAATAGGAATCTCTCCCAGTTATACAAGAGACATTTAGATCTTTCTTTTTTTCTTTTTTTTTCTTTGTGGGTCATGGAGCTTGAACTCTGGGCCTGGGCGCTATCTCTGAGCTTTTCAGCTCAAGGCTACCTCCCTACCCCTTGAGCCATAGCCCCACTCCTGTTGTTTTAGTGATTAATTGGAGGTAAGAGTCTCTCAGTCTTCAGAGCCTAGGCTGTCTTTGAACCTTGATCCTCAGATCTCAGCCTCCTGAGAAGCTAGGATTACAGGTCAGAGCTGCCATGCCCAGATTTTCTTTTCTTTTTGAGTGCTAGGGATGAAACCCAGATCTTGATACATATTAACCAAATCCTCTACGACTGACCTACATTCCACTGCCTTTATTAAATATTGCTTTAAAGCCTTTACAAATCATTTGGAGTTTGGAGGCATGGCTCAGATAGTAGAGTACCTGCCAATGTGTCCTACTGAGTTTGAGTCCCCATCTTGGGGTTTGGAGAGATTAATAAATAAAGCAAGTTAATGTTCCTAACTTCTTTCTTGTGTTTATGGCTGCAGGGATAGAACTTAGCACTCTACTACTGAGCTCCTTATCTCCCCCTCCCCCCCCGCCTTTCTACCTATGTTTTCAGGTGGAAAGTATTTTCAAATGATCGAGTGCTAGCTAGCCTTTAGCAAAAAGCTCAGGAAATAGCATCTAGGCCTTGTGTTATTACAAAAAAGAAAATAATTGTTTTTAAAAACATTGCTGTTATGGGCTAGGGAGTTTGGTGTAGAGGTGAAATGCTTGCACGAAGACCCAGGTTTGATTCCTCCAGACCATATATATAGAAAGAAGCTGGGAGGGCTGAGAGTTTGGCCGAGTGGTAGAGTGCTTGCCTAGCATGCAAGAAGACCTGGATTCAATTCCACATACATAGAAAAAAGCCAGAAGTGGTGCTGTGGCTCAAGTAGTAGAGTGCTAGCCTTGAGAAACCCCAAGGATAGTGCTCAGGCCCTGAGCTCAAGCCCCAGGAATGGCAAAAAAAAATATAAACAAATCTGTGAAACAGTAATGTTTTTTGTATTTGTTTGTTTGGACTCAGGGCCTGAGCACTGTCCATGGGCTTTCCTCAAGGCTAGTGTTCTAACACTTGAGCCACAGCACCACTTCTGGTTTTCTGGCAGTTATTTGGAGATGAGTGTCTTGGAGGCCGGGAGTTTGGCCTAGTGGTAGAGTGCTTGCCTATCACTCACAAAGACCCAAGTTCGTTCTTCAGTACCGCATACATAGAAAAATTGGAAATGCTGCTGTGGCTCAAATGGTAGAGCTCCAGCCTTGAGGAAAGCCCCAGGACTGGCCAAAAAAAAAAAAATTCTCATGGACTCTCCTGCCTGAGCTGACTTTCAATTATGATCCTCAGCTCTCAGCCCCCTGAGTTGCTAGGATTTCAGCCATGAGCCATAGGCACATGAGCCATAGCTTCTTTTCCTTCTTTCCTTTTCTTTCTTTCCTTCTTTTTTTTTTTGGGGGGGGGGTGGGGGGTGCCAGTCTTGGTGCTTGAACTTAGGGCCTGGGTCTTTGAGCTTCTTTGCTCAAGGTTAGCACTCTACTACTTTGACTACAGCTTCACTTCAGACATGATAAGAGTATCACAGTCTTTCCTGTCCAGGCTAGCCTTGAACCAAGATCCTTAAATCTTAGACTTCTGTGTGGTTAGGATACAGGATACCTGTGCTAGGAAGATGTTTTCTTTTTCTGAATTAGGAAATGATCTGTTATTAGTCATTAAAAAGCCATGTTAGTCTCTTATCCTTCATATTCATGGATAAATACCTCTCTAACATTTCAGGTGCCGTCTTTGTCAATGGAAAAGAAATGACTAATCAGTTGCCTGCAGTTACCTCTGGATCCACTGTCACCTTTGACATTGAAGCTGTGACTCTTGGAACCACCAATAATAATGAAAGTGGAAACTTTAAGCTCCGAGTAACTATTAGCTCTAGTAACAGAGAGGTTGTTTTTGATTGGTTACTTGATCCGTCTTGTGGTTCTCTTTACTTTGGATGTTCGTTTTTTTATCCAGGATGGAAAGTATTGGTGTTTTGAGAGTTTGGGTGCATGGCTTTGATTTAAAGGATTTACTCTAGTTATCCTCAGTGTGGTTGTAGCTGATTTTTTTGGTGGGTCATGGGGCTTGAACTGGGCCTGGGCACTGAGCTCTTCAGCTAATGGCTGCTGCCCTACCTTTGAGCAAAGCCCCACTTCTTGTTTTCTAGAGTTTAATTGGAGATGAGTCTCAGGTCCTGTTGTGCCCGTGGTAGCTTTGAACCTTGATCCTCAGATCTTAGTTAGGATTACAGGCATGAGCCACTGCACTCAGCGTAGCTGATTTTAAAAAAGCTAAACTCATGTCTGTGGCCATTGGAAATGAAAAGTATTTACAGATTCATACTCTTAATATTTTAATAATAGGCATGTTGAGCAGTATGGACAAGACCATAATGTAGTTTTGTTTTTAGCAAACTAACTAAAATGTCATAACACAATAAAAATGAAATTAGCTTTAAAAGTCTGGAAAAGTAAAAAATATTCCATACCCTTCCATTGTACTTTTTTTTTTTTAATTTTGTCAAGGTGAATTGTTTTGTTTTGTTTTGTTTTTCCATTGTATTTCTTAAAGTTGGTTATGAGAACAGAAAAACTGTTGTGCTGGGCAGTGGTGGCTCATAACTACTTAGAAAACTGAGATCTGAGGATTGTGGTTCAAAGCCAGCCAGAACAGGAAAGTCCATGAGGCTCTTATCACCAATTAACTGTCCAAAAACCAGAAGTGGTGCTCAAAGTGGTACAGCACTGTCCTTGAGCTGAAATGCTCAGGGACAGCATCCAGGCCGTGTTCAAAGTCAAAGCCCCATCACACACACACACACTTCATTGTAACATTTTATAAAGTCTCCATCAGTATCTAAGGCCATGTAAAGCTCTAGAATAAAACAGGAATAGGGCCAGCACAATGGCTCATAACTATAATCCCAGCTATTTGTATCCTCTATCAGGAGGATTGAGCTTTGAGGCCAATCTAGCCAAAAAATCAGTGAAATCTGATCCCAACAAACGGGGCGTTGTGGTGAGCATTTGTTATCCCCAGCTACATAGAGGGATAGTAGGCCCTCAGCAAAATGTGAGATCCTATCTGAAGAATAATAAAAAGGGATGGGAGCATGGCTCAAGGGCAAATCTAATGCAAGTCAGGCACCTCCTCCCTAGCAACTGTGAGGCCCTGAGTGGAAACCAGGGGTAGGAGGCAAAGGTCTGTCATATGCATTCACTTCTGTGTTCCCCACACCAGTTCTGTGTTCAGATATTTGCCTACAGTGTTAACAATTGTCCATGCTTGGTATAATTCCATCTGAAAAGCTTCATAATTTCTGTATGTTTTTTCTCTTTCTGTAAAGCTCGTGTCTGTGATAGGCAAGTATGATCTTTCATTCATTCTTGCAGTTGGATTCAAATGGCTTGGAAGCATTGGGAAGGATGACACTCATTACAGCGCATAACGAGTAGCACAGGGCAGTGGTGTCTGCTTCACGTGTATGTAATATACACACCTGTGTATCCAGCCACAATGAGTATTAGTGGATTCAGTGTGATGTCTTTTGGATAAATGGTCTTCCAATGGACCAAAGAAATATTGAGTAAATACTTGACCTATTTTTTAAAAGTTTAGTTTGTAAAATATTTATTTTAAGGACTTAATGTTAAAAAAAAAAAGTGGTCTTACTACCAACCTACAGATAGTTTTTCTATGAATTTTTGTTTCATTCTTATCAGTAACAGAAAAGTGGAGAAGCAAGCGTGCTATTTTTGTAAAATAATTTATTTGGGGAGTTGAGTTCCCTATTAGACAATCAAAAGCTTTTCTCCTTGCTTTTTCTTTTTAACATAAGCTTTTCCCATGTGTAGTGACTGTTAAGTTCTAGAAAGTAGATGCTTTGTCCAGCCTTCTGAAACAAAATAAACAACTAAAAGATACATGTGTGAATTGTTTGGTGAGATTTAATAAATCTAATGTAGCTTTTTTCCCCTCCCTTTTTTTTTTTTTTTTTTTTTTTTTGCCAGTCCTGGGCTTGAGCTCAGAGCCTGAGCACTGTCCTTGGACTTTCTCAAGGCTAGCACTCTACCACTTGAGCCTCAGCACCACTTCTGGCTTTTTGCTATGTATGTGGGGTACCAAGGAATCGAACCTGGGTCTTCGTGCATGCTAGGCAAGCACTTTACCACTAAGCCAAACTCCCGGCCCCTTTCCCCTCCCTTTTCAAAGGACCAACAGTGCCTTGTAGTTAGTCTTCTGATTTTTTTTTTTGTCAGTCCTAGGGCTGGAACTAAGGGCTTGAGCACTGACCTTGGGCTTTCTCAAGGCTAGAACTCTACCTACCACTTGACCCACAGCACCACTTCCAAATTTTTCTAGTCTATGTATGTGGTACAAAGGAACTGAACCCAGGTCTTTGTGCATGCTAAGCAAGCACTCTACCAGTAGGCCAAACTCCCAGCCCCATCTTCTCTACTCTTTGTAAGTTTGTACAAACTAGTTGTTTAACTCCATTTAACTGCTGACCCTTGTGTATTTGTGGTATCTGCTGTAAACCAAGGAAATTGTGAATTCCCAGAGGCTTTGTGTCTTCTCCAGAACCAACTTTAGTAGCATGTTAGAATTACCTAGAAAGCTATTACAATGAGAAGAAATTCTGACTTAATTGGCCTCAATGAAGATTGGTTTTTTCCCCCACTCCTTTTAGCAACTAGTTGTTTCTACAGGAATTTTTTTTTGATACTATACTTTATTCTGGAGTTACAATTTTTACTTTCCTTGTCTTATGAAATCATAAAATACCAGGTTAAAAATATTAAAAGGCCAGGAGTATGGCCTAGCTGCATGCATGAGACCCTGGGTTCAATTCTTTGGTACCACATACAGAGAAAAAGCCAAAAGTGGTTCTGTGGCTCAATGGCAGAGCGCTAGCCTTGAGCAAAAGTACTTAAGGACATTTGCCGGGCCCCGAGTTCAAGCCCTGGGACTGGCAAAAATAATTTTAAAACACTAGTCCTTTAAAAGGCAACCACAGGGTCCGGAGTTTGGCCTGGTTCATTCACATTTACTCTCTCCCCTAGCCTTCTCCCACATTTCACTGGTACCCATCCACCCATCAGCCTATGCGAACCTATTTTAGGGCCTTCACTAGTATCAGGCATGCTTGGATGTACGTGCTGGTCCTGGGGCTTGAACTCAAGACCTGAGCACCTAGTATTTACTATTTGAACCATAGTTCCACTTCTGGAAGTCTTTCATGGGCTTTAAAGCCTGGGGATGGCTTTGAACCACAGATCTCAGCCTCTAGAATAGCTTGGGTTACAGGCATGAGCCACCAGTGCCCAGCTTTAGATATACACGTTTGGCTCAGAAAAGAAATAGCCTTAGAAGCATATATAAGTATACTCAGATGCCTACACATGTACAGGGGAAAAGGCATTACTGGAGTACCTATAAGGCAATCCCCAGCACTGTGAAAAAAAGTTTTAAATTGATAGCTCTACATTCTTATCACCTGATTCATTACTTGAGATTATTGGACTTTTGATCCTAACCAGTTGTGAAATCAGGGCCTGGGCACTCTCCTTGGACTCTTAAATCTTTTGAGGGAAGAAGGGGGTTTGAACTCAAGGCTTCCTCCTTTCCAGGCAGGCACTCTACTAATAAGCCATGCCTCCAGCCTTTTTTTGTCAGTTATTTTTGAGATGAGAGTCTCACTTCCCTGCATATATATGCCTAATTGCAACAGTTTGCCTGTTTTAGGCTTCCCTGTTCTAGTTAGAATGACAGTGAAGTACCAAATCATGCCTGGCCTGTGTCAAAACAATGTGCACATTAACAAGGCCTAATAATGACAAACCAGCAAAAAGGAAAAAAGAACACAGCTTTTATATTATTGAGCTTTATGTACAAAATCATTTGATTTCAAATAAACATTTAATGTAAAAACAAATGTTCTTTAAACTGAATTTCTTTTACATCTACTGTACCATTCAAATGCTTTATCATCTTACATGATTTCTTCAAAATCTGTTATCAAGGGTACATATAGAAAAGCATTTTTTATAAATAGAAACAAAGGCTTTTTTCAGCTTTTATTATAAGATGACATAAAAAGTTTACTCAACAGAAGTAATTTCATTACTATTTGGGGGAGGGAATCACCAACTTTTTGTGCAAACAATGCTAGCCTTCTTTTAAGCATTAAGAGCATTAACTGCTTAAGAAATGACATAAGCAATAATTCTACACCTACATCTCCCCTAAAATAATCTATTTTTTCTTTTTTTACATATGTGCACAGCTTTAGCAAATTAAAGCCCGAGAGAAATGCTGAAAACCCACTACCCAGAGGCAAAATGGGAGTTTACTGTAACTCCACAGGGAGTCAAGGAGTCTGTAATGAAAGCTGCAGTTTCCCTCTTTTCTATTATTTTTTAACACAGAAATCAATGACTAAGAACTTAATACTGGATGACAAATCACATCCACATTATTAAATAGCCTCACAGTTAAACACATCTTAAAGACCAACCAAATCAGTATTTACACATTTTATAAATTTCTGAAGACACCATTAGAAAGCTTATATATCCCTTCATGAAAGAAAATAGGGGACTGCATCTGATGGTGGTGGAATGAAATAAAAAGAAAAACCTGTATTTACAGCAGCATTGATCCTTTATAAATAAAGAATATGAAAATGCAACATCTTTAAAGGACAATAAAAAAATTGAGGTGATGTTACTCAACCACAGTGCTTGGAGTTGGAATAAAACCTATTGGTGCTTACTCATTAATGTGCCAGTAGTGAAACTGCTTTCTGTTGGAAAAAAAAATCCAACCATATACATGTGCGTAAACCACACAACACAGGGCAAAACTGCTCCAAACAATTCAAGTCAGCTTATCTGTATTGGATATTCTGATCAGAAAATACATTACAAAGACATCCTTGCAAAGAAAAAAAAAGTATAACATTTTCTGGTTCATTTTTATAATGTCCCTACGCCCTCCTGAAAGTGGCATATTAAAAATCTCAAACGACCTCCCTTCATTTATAAACCTAATGTAAAAATGTGTACAGCAAAATTTTCCATGTGATTACCCAACTGATAAAAAAATGAAAGGAGAAAATGTTCAAGTTTTTTTTTTCCTTTTTAAAAATATATTGGGTATGCAAAGCAAAAAATTACCCACCTGAAAGCCAATGCCAATAATCCTTTTAAGCTCAGACAAGACCCGGGACCCGGGTCAAAGGTGTGGAAGGCAGTACCTTCTCCAACAGGCCAAGATGAACAAGTGCTACTTTGCAATTGAAACATGTATTATGACATCAAATACCTTGCGTTGTGATTTTTCATTCTAAATCATTAACATGATTTCAAAATCAAGGATCAAAGTTTGGCTGCAAGTATTAATGCAACCTCAATTCTTCCTTTTGTAAAAGGGTTCTAGAAAAATTTTTTTCAAAAAAGGAAAAAAAAGCAAATCACAGCCCAATTTTCCCTCCTCAAAACACCTCATGATTACAAAGTAGAAAAATACCCAGTCACAGATGCCAAAGCATAATAATTTAAATATAGGAAATTTCTAGATTAATTCAATATATTTCTTAAGACAATATTGCAGTTATAATACTTCCTTTGAAGTACTGCTTATCGTGCTCAAAAAAGTTTCAATGACATCAATACAGTGGGTAAGCATGTACTGCTGCATGATGAAGTAAAGCAGAACCTTGACACACATCCTTGTGGAAATCATTTACTTCATCGCATGTGCCTGTTTGGAACCTAACATAGAATAACTCCTCCTAGAGGTTGAATTCCCTCAAATGCAATCAGTGTCTGTCCATATATATGGTTAGATTTGCTTTTTTCAGAGTTTTTGTTTTTTGCTCTGTTTTGAAACCCCTGAGACACCATCTGTTTCCAAAGCTTTCTCTTTTGAGTTCATTTCACTAAATCCATTTGCTGTCCCATTCTGTTCCTCAGGTTCCTCTTCATTTGCAGGGGAAGCAGATTCTCCTTTTTCTAGCTTTTGTTGCATTTCACGGAGCTTGGTAACAGCTTTATCTATTGACATTATGCTAATAAGATTAAAGTCATGCATGCTGACCAGATGAAGCATGAAGTTTCGACATAAATTCTTCTTAATTATTTTCTGTCCATAATTTTCTACAAACAGCATACAGGCATGATTCATTTGATTGTCAGCAATAAACCTATTTAATAAAAACAAATCATTAACAATAATACAAACACTTTTAGCCAAATGATATAGTGAAATCCATTATGGAACAATAGGACATATAACCTAGCCAGATGCGGTGACTCACACCTGCAATCCTGGCTAATCACGAGGCTGAGGTCTAAGCACTGGGTTCAAAGCCAGCCCTGGCAGGAAAGTCTCTGGGACTCTTATCTCCAATTATAACCAAACAACTGGAAGTGGAGCTATGGCTCAAGTAGTAGTGCCCAAGGATTATGCCCCAGGACTGGCACGAACAAACAAAAGTCAGGTTGAGATTCATTCACCTGAAAACCCTAAACATTTTAGCAATTTTTAAAAGGTGATTTAATCTAACCAGACCTTAAACAGAGCTATTAGCACATCTATTAGCACAGATGTTTTTTCTAGTTTTCCTAATGAAATGACATATAGTAGCATTAAAAGAATAAAGTATCTCCTTTTCTCATCACCACTTCATGACCTCTCTATAATCACTAACTGTTCTCCCTTTTATTCCCTCCACTGATCCTGAGAAGTGTGTCTATACAATTTCAGATCACAGATGAAGGCTCTCAAAAATTATGTAGTGGGGCTGGGAATGTGGCCTGGTAGTAGAGTGCTTGCCTAGCATGCATGAAGCCCTGGGTTCAATTCCTTAGTACCACATACACAAAAAAGGCCAAAAGTATCACTGTAGCTCAGTGATACTGAAGTTCAAGCAGCACCAGAGCCAGCCAAAAAAAAAAAAAAGTGTTCATTGAAAGCATGACTCAAGTGGTACAATAACAGCCTAGTAAGAACTAGACCCATAAACGGACAGGCAAGTGTGGCAGTACTGGTACTAAGTCTTAAGAATTCAGTTAGCGAGAATACTGGCATTACTTTTGTTTCTTTTCATTTTTTTTGGCTTGAATTCAGGGCCTGGGCTCTGTCTCTTAGCCTCTCTGTGCTCAAGGCTAGCATTCTACCACTTGAGCCACAGTACCACTTCCAGCTTTTTCTGTTTATGTATTACTGAAGAACCAAACCCAGGGCTCCATGCATAGCTGGCAAGCACTTTACCCTGAAACCATACTCACAGCGCTCTTATGAAAGTAAAGTTTCCTTTGAATATAATATTTAAGGATGAAAGTAAAGACCCATTAAAAAACATACTAACAGTGAGAACCAGTTTTTCTTTAATCCGCATCACATTATCACCATTATTCCAAATGAAATTCAAGTACTTTTGGAGTAGGGAAAAACAACTGAGAAATGGCTAAATGAGTGGAATCTCAAGTAAGATTCTAACATAAGTAGATTTACAGAATATGAGGCAGTCAAAAGAATATAAAGATGAAATGGAGAAATACTCTACCCATGCTTCATGACATGGAGATTCCATAGTTTCATTACTTCTTTCTCTCCTTCATTGACATCAGAAAATTCTTCAATTTGCTTTAAAAAAAAAAAAAAGGTGGGGGGGGTGCAACATGATCAATTTTAAGCAGAATATAACTGGTACTTCTCAGGAGTGGGGCCTTAAACCCAGGACCTCTATCATGAGCTACAACTTCCAAACCCCATAATTAGCATGGATCTCTCTCATATACTGGTGCCTGAATGCTCTTGGCCTTGCTAAGCAGGTATTCTGCTACTTAAACCATGCCACTAGCCACTTTTGGCACTGGTTGTTTTTGAAGTCAGGTATCATTTTATGCTTGGGTGACCGAAGTTTCTACTGTCCTGTGTTTGTTTCCCAATGATGCTACAGACAGCACATGCACATCAGCGAACCCCACACTGTGCTCCCTTGTAGATAGGACAGTGAATATGATCACTATGCCCAGGCAATGACTGTCAAAATACTTTTTACCTTGGCGGGTCTCAAACCTCAATCCTCAAATCTATGCCTCCAAAGTAGATAGAATAACTAGGCTTGAGCCAGAATGCTCTAAGAAGAAAAAAATGTTAGCATAAAAATAAAAATGCGGGGCACTGGTGGCTCATGCCTACAATCCTAGCAACTCAGAAAGCCTCGATCTGAGGAGTGTAGTTCAGAGCCATTCCAGGCAGGAAACACTCCTAGCAACAATTAACCACCAGAAAACCTTGCTGTGGCAAGCCCTAGCTTTCAGCAAAAAGAGCTCTGCTCCTAGGCTCAGAGTTCAAGTCCACAACCAAAAAAGAAAAAATTAATAAATGAAAAACAAATAAAAGGGACTGGAAGTTGGGCCTAGTGACAGAGTGCTTGCCTAGCATGTACGAAGACCTAGGTTTGATTCGTGCATACCACATAGAAAGTGTGCTCAGACTCTGAGTTAAAGCACCAGGTCTGACAAAAATAAATAATAAAATTAAAATTTACTCTTGAGCGACTTGGTTCAAACCTCAGTTTGAACCACGATACACTTTTTCTCTATTAAATTTTACTTTGCAAGTTAAAAAAGCAATTGGAAGTATAAATAGCAGTAAGATTTAAAAAAAACATCTTCAGGCCGGGAGTTTGGCCTAGCAGTAAAGTACATGCCTAGCATGCAAGAAGACCTGGGTTCGATTCCTGTACCATATACATAGAAAAAAGCCATAAGTAGTGCTGAGGCTCAAGTGGTAGAGCTCTAGTCTTGAAAAAGTCCAAGGACAATGCTCAGGCCCTGAGCTCAAGCCCAGGACCGGCAAAACAAAACAAAAACATCTTCCCAGTTATGGAATAATTTTAAAATGGAATTCACAAATAGTTACACATATAATTAGATAAAAGCACCAAATACAAATTAACATGAAGAATTTCAATTTATTTCTTAGCTTTATAAATGACACAATTATAAAAACTGTGCATTCCTGGATTCCTTAATTTAGAAGTTCCTTAATTAGGCGAGGCACTGCTGACTAACATCTGTAATCCTAGCTACTCGAGAGGATAAGATCTGAAGATCATGCTTCAAAACAGGCCTGGGCAGGTAAGTCCATGAGATGCTCATCTCTAGTAAAATACTCAGAAAAGGCCAAAAATGGCACTGTGGCTCAAGTGGTAGCATGCTACCCTTGAACAGAAGAAGCTCAAGGGCAATGCTCAGGCTCTGAGGTCAAGCCTTGGGACTGGCAATAAAAAAAGTTCCTTTACAATAAGTTACAGTAAGTCAAGTCAGTTGAGCTTTCCGTGGTAGAGGACACCTATAATTCTAACCCTTAGGAAGTTAAAGAAAGAAAGCAAGCTTGAAGTAGCCTAGGCTACAGAGTGAGACCATTTCTAAAAAATTACAAATTAAAGTCTAGTTAGTATTAAATGATATGTTCAGGCAAAATTAATTTCATCAAAGAATTCTCAGATGACTGCCAATTATGATAATGATGAAAGTAATTACTGTAATGGTTTTCTCTCTCAACCACTCTGGGTCTTTCTCATCCTCACTATCGACTTCCATCTCTTGTGGACGGAGCGGTAAGCAGGTGTCACTGTGGAAATACAGACGGTTGTGGCCACTACTGTATGTTCTTTGTTGTTCTACTTCTCCATCTTCAGATTCAAGAAATTCAGACATGCTTGCTTTTGTTCGTTTTGGCCTAATGAAAAGAAGTATTAGTATTAGAATACTTAGTATTCTAAGTATTAGAATAATATGGCATTTACATCTCTGTTGGGGCCTAGCCTCCATCTCTGAGGCCTGATTCTGGCTCAGCTGCAATTTAAGGGCTTTGTCTAGGCATTTGGTCTTTTGCATACCTCTCTTAAGGCATCTCTGTGTACGTGACTCGATTGAACCCCACGCAGTTTCGCGGGTCTCGCAGCAGCTCAAGTCTCGCGCGCTTTCCTGCACCTGTCCTGCCCACTACCTGAAAGCCCCACCCAGACCCTTAGTGGTAGCACAGAGGCCCTCTTCCTATTGGCTAGCTTCCCAGTGCCCACCTTCTCCTACCCTAACAGTATATAACTAATTGTCTGACGCAATAAAGGAGGAGAGCATCGGAGAGCATCAGAGAACAAGAGATCAGCAGAGAGATCTGATGCGCTTTCATGGTTAACACTGCTTCTGACTCAGCGTGGTTTTTTCTTCCCCGGTGATTGGGGGAGGGCTGGGTCTTCGACACTTACCATCTCGCTCGGCTCCCGGGGGACTACAGGCTGGCCCTGTGTGTCCCTCCCCGTTCCCGTGTTGCTGCCCCGGAGAGGAGAGGAGCAACACATCTCTACCATCTAACCACACTGAGTTTGAAATACACCTTCAATAGTTTATACAATTACTATTTTATAAAACTAAGCACACCACAATGTGGGGAACACTGCTACCCAGTGGGTAGGTGGGTGGGTAGGTAGGTAAAGACATGGAGTTTTGTTTTGTTTTTTTGAGGGGAAGGTCGGCCATGGGGCTTGAATTTTGGGCCTTGGCTGTCTGAGCTCTTCATCTTCAGCTCAAGGTTAGCACTCTATCAAACTGAATCACAGCACCACTTCCATTATTTTTGTGGTTAATTGGAGATAAGAGTCTCATGGACGTTCCTACCTGGCTGGCTTTGAACCATAATCTTTAAATCTCTGCGCAGCTAGGATTACAGGCATGAAGCACCAGTGGCTGACCAGAGTATATTTTTCTATGCATAATATGAAGCAGACCTACTCTTTTTTTTTTTTTGGTGGGTCATGGGGCTTGAACTCGGCCTGGGCGCTGTCCCTGAGCTCTTCAGCTCAAGGCTACAGCCCTACCCTTAAGCCAAGCCCCACTTCCCATTTTCAAGAGGTTAACTGGAGTTAAAGAGTCTCAGGTCCTCTTGTGCCCAGGCTGGCTTTGAACCTTGATCCTCAGATCTCAGCCTCCTGAGTAGCTAGGATTACAGGTGTGAGCTACTGGGCTGCTAGAGCTGGGCATTGAAATGAGAGCTTCAAGCACACCATGCGCAAGCACACTGGGATTACCAGGGTGGCATACCAGCAATCTCAACATTAGAGAGGCTGATGCAAACCTTGAGTTCAACATTCAACTATAAGACACAGAGAACTCCCTGTTCTACACATCACTGGCAGTGAAGTCTAATGGAAAGAAAACCAATCTTATTTTTTTTTATTATAATGTATAGAGGGGCTACAGTTATACTGACCAGATGGTAGGTGCACTACTTCTCACACAAATACCCCTTTCTCATGTTTTTGTCATTTCCCTCCCCACAAGAAAACCAATCTTTGATATCACCAAAAGAATAGCATCTAATAGAATATTAGGTGATAAGAATTGAAATTCTAGCTGGGTGCTAGTGACTCATGTCTATAAACTCTGCTACTCACGAGACTGAGATGTAAGGATCAAGGTTCAAAGCCAGCCCAAGCCAGAAAGTCTGGGACCCTTATCTCCTATAAACTATTCAGAAAGGGCCAGAAGTACAGCCTAGTGGTAGAGCGCTTGCCTAGCATGCATGAAGCTCAAGACTCCATTCCTCAGAACCACATATACAGAAAAGGCAGGAAGTGATGCTGTGGCTCTAGTGGTAGAGCCCTAGCCTTGAGAAAGCCCAAGGACAATACTCAGCCCTGAATTCAAGCCCCAAGACTGACAAAAACAAACAAAAAACTTGTAAAAGTAGACAATGATCCCCATATAACTAGTAGCTTTGTCTGTCTCCCTTTTGTTTCTCTTCACATCATGAACAAAATCTGGAGAATATTGTGACCTTTGCACCTACCTGCACACAAGAATGTGTGTGATAGGTGTTCTTTTTACTGGTCCATTGCGACTAAAAGCAAATCCAGGTTGGCGATGAATATCCTGTGGATTTCCGGCATAGGAGCCATCATAACACTCATTGATGGACACATCTATCCTAGCACCTTTTGGATGATACTGTTAACAAAAACACACGGGGTTCAGGAAAACACTTATGCTACCCCAAATATGAAGCTCTCTAATTACTAGTTATGGATTCTTAATGATTTCAAAAAGTAAAATAAGCCAGATGCTATAACTTGGTGAAAATGTCAGAAGACATGGGTTAAAAGATAATGTGGGGCTAGGAATGTGGATTAGTAGTAGAGCACTTCCCTAGAATGCATGGAGCCCTGGGTTTGATTCCTCAGTACCACATAATTAGAGATGTGGCTCAAGTGGTAGAGTGCTAGTCTTGAGCAAAAGAAGCTCAGGAACAGTGCCCAAGGACCTGAATTCAAGCCGACAGATTGGAAAACAAAACAAACAAAAAACTATGTGCCTTTTATGTCCTTATATGGTGCCCCTGCCATTCATTCATGGCTTTGTATAAATTACTGAGCATAAATAATTTCTCCTTAAATCAAAGAATTGGTAAGGAGGTTCTAAGGCAATATGGATATGTATGAAAGTGTTATTATTTCATATATATGTAAACCGAATAATTCTTTGTAATCTAGTCACAAAGCAATCTACCAAGTTCAGGAATTTGGGCATTTTAACACAAAGTATAATCCTTCTGAGACTGCCTTATCCTTAATGTTACTAATAGGTTTTTGTTTAAAATGCAAAAAGGTAATTACTCACAACGTAATTGAAGATAAACCGGCTGTGGCAGAGTTTGAGATGCTTGAGTAAACTGTAAAGTTTGCGACAGTTCAGCGTGCACCAAGGACAATGCAAGTCATCTCTTGCTTCCGTTTGTTGCCGTGTGTTGTTGTTATAAAGAAACTGAAAAAACACAACCAGTCAGCTGCAAATCTACAATTTACATAGCTCCCAGGTATTTTGTCTCAAAATCATCTCTAAGTGTAGTAAAAACAATTTAAAAAGAAAATACAATTAAGAGATAGTTTTAATACAAATATTCCAAAAGATTGCAGATCTAAAATACAAATAAATATACTTCATGACTATGTATACCTGATAAAATATTCTCAATTTCTGTCGGTTCTCATTTGAAGTATCTTTTTCTTTTCTTGCCTGTAAATCTGTAGTCAATGTTTCCTTCAGAGCTGAAAATAAAGTGAAATATTTGCTGGGTGCAGTGAAGATTCTGGTTCAAAGCCAGCCTGGGTACCAAAGACTGGGAGACTCTTATCGCCAATTAACCACTAGAAAACTGGAAATGGCACAAGACGTAGAAGAGTAGCCTTGAGCTGAAGAGCTTAGAGAAAGTACCCAGGACACCAGAGTTGATGCCCCACAACCCACAAAAAAAAAAAAAAAAAGTGAAATATCTTATCAAAATTATTAATACTTCCACAGAACTATACCTGTAGAATTTAATATGATTTTTGTTCTTACCCTACAATGAAAAAACTGCAGGAACAAGCCCACAAGCCCCTCATCAGAAATCTTTTTTTTTTTTTTAGGGGGGGGGGGGGGTTAGGGATAGTGCTGGGGTTTGAACTCAGGGCCTGGGCACTGTCTTTGAATTTCTCAAGGCTAGTATTCTACCACTTGAGTCACAGTGCCACTTCTAGCTTTTTGTATGTATGTGGTAACTATGAATCGAATCCATGGCTTTGTGCATGTTAGGCAAGCATCTACCAGTAGGCCACACTCCAGTCCCAATAAATCATATTAAAGCATACATTGAAAAACCCTATCTCCCCCTTTGAAAAACTGCCCAAAGAGCTGGGGACTTCACACAATTACAGAGACCTTGCCTTGTATGTACAAAACCCTGAATCTGATCCCCCACACTGCAAAAAATGTTTTTGGTTTAATCACTGAGGTCAGTATGGCATGGTGTTGTTGCTTTCCATGCAGTACTGAGAACCAACCCAAAACTTCATGACATTGGGATGTGCACCACCAGGGCTAGACCTTCAAGCCTGAAAGTATAGAGCTTCATTGCTGTTTGAGACAGCGTTTCTATGTAGTTCAAACAGACCTCGAACTTGAAATCTTCCTTCCTCAGCCTCCTAAATGCTATGATTACAGATGT